>NC_058133.1:236816104-236841753 GCF_016433145.1 Gracilinanus agilis
TCCTTAATTTGTTAATATATGCACTCAAGGATATAAATTTCCCCCTGAGTACTGCCTTGGCTGCATCCCACAGAGTTTGGTAGGATGTCTCATCATTGTCATTCTCTTCTATGAAATTGTTGATTGTTTCTATGGTTTCTTCTTTGACAAATTGGTTTTGGAGAATCATATTGTTTAGTTTCCAATTAGTTTTTGATTTGCCTGTCCAGGTGCCCTTACTAATTATTATTTTTATTGCATTTATGATCTGAGAAGGTTACATTTATTATTTCTGCTCTTTTGCATTTGTTTGCAATGATTCTATGCCCTATAACATGGTCAATCTTTGTGAATGTACCATGTGCAGCTGAAAAGAAGGTGTATTCCTTTTTGTCCCTATTTATTTTTCTCCACATATCCATTAAATCTAATTTTTCTAAGACTTCATTCACCTCTCTTACCTCTTTCTTATTTATTTTTTGGTTTGATTTATCTAGATCTGAAAGAGGAATATTTAGATCTCCCACTATTATGGTTTTATGATCTATTTCCTTCTTGACCTCTGCCAGTTTCTCCTTTATCAATTTGGATGCTATGCCACTTGGTGCATACATATTGAGCAGTGTTATTTCCTCATTGTTTATACTGCCTTTAATCAGGATGTAATGTCCTTCCCTGTCTTTTTTAATCATATCTATTTTTACTTTGGATTTGTCAGAAATCATAATAGCCATTCCTGCCTTCTTTTTCTCATTTGATGCCCAAAAGATTTTGCTCAAGCCCTGAACCTTAAACTTTTGTATGTCTACCCACCTCATGTGTGTTTCTTGTAGACAACATATGGTAGGATTTTGGTTTCTAATCCACTCTGCTATTTGCTTCCATTTTATGAGCGAGTTCATCCCATTCACATTCAGAGTTATAATTATAAGTTGTACATTTGCTGACATTTTCGTATCCTCCCCTATTCCTACCCCTTCTTCTTAAACTATTTCCTTTTAAACCAGTGGTTTGCTATTAAGCCGCTATCCCTTATCCCCTCCCTTGATTAACTTCCCTTTCTACTCCCTCCCTTATTATTCCCCTCTTTTTGTTTTTAAAGGCCTAATGAATTCCCTCCCCCTTCTTCTCCCTTCCCTTTTTTGACCTCCCCACTCCCCTTGGTTTATCCCTTCTGACTTTCTCAGTAGGGTTAGATAAGAGTTTTATTTCCCAATAGTATAGCTACTCTTCCCTCTCCGGGTTGATTACACTGAGAGTAAGGATTAAATATTACCTCTTAATGCTCTCTTCCTCTCCTTCTTATAATAGTATTTATCCCCTCCCCTTCCCATGCCCTCTTTGTGTGTAATATCATATCCTATTTTTCTTATTCACTCAAGTTTCTCTTGGTGTCCCCTACTATTCACCCCCCTCTTTCCCACCCTCCATGTCATCTTAGACCATTTAGTATTCCACCCTCTCCCTGTGAATTATTCTTCTGATACTATAATAGTGAATAGAGTTCACTACAGAGAATTATACATAGCATTTCTCCACATAGGAATACAGATAATTAGATCTTACTGAGGCCCTTAAAAAGGCAAATTTAAAAATTATGAATTTTCTTTCTTTCTCTTCTGTTTCTTATTTACCTTTTCATGTTTCTCTCAATTTTTGTGGTTGGATATCAAACTTTCCATTTAGCCCTGGTCTTTTCTGTGCAAATACTTGGAATTCTTCAATTTTGTTGAATGCCCATACTTTCCCCTGGAATTATATAGTCAATTTTGTTGGGTAGTTGATCTGTGGTTGCAGGCCCAGCTCTCTTGCCTTTCTGAATATCATATTCCAAGCCTTGCGGTCTTTTAGCATGGAGGCTGCCAGATCCTGTGTGATCCTGATTGGTGCTCCTTGATATTTGAATTGTCTCTTCCTGGCTTCTTGTAAGATTTTTTTCTTTTACTTGGAAGCTCTTGAATTTTGCTATTATATTCCTTGGTGTTGACCTTTCTGTATCCAGTGTAGAGGGTAATCTATGGATCCTTTTAATGTCTATATTGCCCTCTTGTTGTAGAACTTCAGGACAATTTTGCTGAATAATTTCTTTTAGTATGGAGTCCAGGTTTCTATTAATTTCTGGTTTTTCTGGAAGACCAATGATTCTCAAATTGTCTCTTCTAGACCGGTTTTCTTGGTCTGTCACTTTCTCATTGAGTTATTTCATGTTTCCTTCTATTTTTTCAGTCTTTTGACTTTGTTTTATTTGTTCTTGTTGTCTTGAGAGATCATTAGCTTCTAATTGCTTGATTCTAGCCTTAAGGGATTGGTTTCCGGCTATAATCTTTTGGTTTTCAGCTATGATCTTTTGGTTTTCCTTTTCAACCTGGTCATTTCTGGTGTTCAATTTGCTTATCAGTTCATTTGATTTCTGAGCCTCACTTTCCAATTGCAAAATTCTGCCTTTTAAACTCTTATTTTCTTGCCTGATTTCCTTGAGCTATTTCCCATTTCTCTAGCCAAACCTTTTCTAACTTTCTTGTCATCTCAGTTTTGAACTCTTCAAGAGCTTGTGACCAGTTTTCCTTATTTTGGAAGGGTCCGGATGCTTGTTTGTTCTCCTCCTATGTTTGCTCGGTTGCCTGGATTTTCTCTGTTAAAAGTTGTCAAGTGTTAAAGATTTCTTTTTCTTGTTGTTAATCTTTCTCTTCTGAACTTCCTGATTCTGGGTAACCATCGTTAGCCCAGCAGCTTCTCAGCTTTATCCTCGTGCTCAGGGTCTGTCTGCAGTCTTTTGGGTCCTCAGGTCTGAGGTCTGGTTTTTCTCAAGGTCAAGTCCTCTGGTGGACCCCCTTGCTTGATCCTCTGCCGGAGGTTCCTTTACAAGTCTCAGGGCACTGCTTCAACAGTCGTATACCCGTTTGCACTTGTTCCCCACTCAGGGTTTCAGAGCTTTCGCTTGGGCCTGTGTCTGCCTCCACCTGCGCCTCCGCCCGCCCCTGCTCTCTGTGTCCACACTCAAAGTCCATGCGCGTTCTTTAGCTTTCTGGGGTCCTAAGTCTTGCTGCTCTCAGGAACAGGCCCTGGAGCTGCCAATGACTCAATGGGTGCCCCAAACTTGGACAATTGATTTAACTCCTTATAAATTTGAGTAATTAGACTTTTGTCAGAGGTTTTCCCCCAATTTGTTGCTTCCCTTCTAATTTTGGTTGCATTGGTTTTGTTTGTACAAAACCTTTTTAATTTAATGTAACCAAAATGATTTATTTTACATTTTGTAATTTTTTCTAACTCTTGCTTGGACTTAAAATCTTTCCTTCGGTATACTTTTTACAATGCTCTACAGGAAACCTAGTCTGCAGTTAAGTTCATATTTGCAATACTGGATGTCCCTTCTTTCCTTTCTCCTTTGGGAAGAGAAAGCAGATAATAGCAGAGAGACATGAACTCAAATCTAGTATGATTACTGACCATTTGGGGAGGGGCAGAACCCAGTAAGAAAATACCTATAATTATAAAACAAAAATGTAAAACTGTATCCTAAGTGCATACCTACTATACATGTAGCCCAAAAAAGGTCAAAGACAGAAGGAAAAGGACTCAAATACACAAAAATGTTTATAGTAGTATTTTTTGTTGTAGCAGAAAGTTGAAAACAAAGACGTCTATCAGCTGTGGTATATAGTTGAATAAATTGAGGTATATGGATATAATGAATATTATTGTAAGTGAATATGAAAATAAAAGATTTAGAAAAATTTGGAAAAATTATATAAACTGATACATGGTGAGTAGTGAATAACCAAGAAAACATGATGACCATGAAAATTTAAAGGAAAATAACTTTGAAAGACTTCAGAATTCTGATCAAAGCAGTGACTCTTCCAAGACGTTAAAAGAGTGATGATGAGAAGTAATAGACTAGAGTTGTATTTTTAGATATTATCAAAGTGTTGATGAGTTTTGTTTGACTATACTTGTTACAAGAAAGGGCTTTGTGGGACAGCTATGTGGCATGGTGGATAGACCTGGAGTTCAAGAGGACCTGGGTTCAAATCTTACTTCAGACACTTTCTAGCTGTGTGGCAAGTCACTTAACTCCCTCTGCTTAACCCTTGCCTTTCTGTTCTAGGGTTGTTACTAGGACAAAATATTAGAGTTTAAAAAGAATAAACAAACCAAGAAAGGGCTTAGGGGTGGACAGCAAAGGTAGGGATAGTGATGGGAGAAAAAAAATCAATAAAACATTAAATATGCAGAGGAAAATGTTCAAAAGAGGACACAAATGGAGCAATTTTGCTCCTACATTGTGAAATGTAATATATATTTCTAAAAATTATTAGTTTCAAATATGATTCTTTTTCTTCATTATTGAAATGTTTATACTTATTTATAATTGTTAAGTTCATAATTTTTAAAGATGAAATTAAAATGAAAGATTTCCATAAAATTTTTGAGTTGGAAGGGATCTTAGAGACCATGTAGTCCAACCCCCTCATTTTACAGAGAAGGCCCAGAGAGATAAAATAGCTAGTCACACAGCTAGTTAGGTGAAGAGTTATCACTAAAATTCAGTTCTCCTGATCTTCCTCTCTCCCCACAGAGTACTTGTTTCATTTCACTGAACTGCCTTCTCTTCTATAAAAGCTCATCTATAACTGGCCCTTATGTGAAGATCTGAGAGGAATTGGGTCATGCCTAAAAGAAATCAAGCCTGAGTACAGGATCAAATTTTAGTGAAAAAAGAGAATATTATTTCATCTTATCTGGTACTCTGATTCCCACTCCCTCAATTTAATTTCATGTTAAAACTTCTTCTAGGGGGCAGCAAGGTGGCTCAGTGGATAGTCAGGCCTGGAGATGGGAGATCCTGGTTTCATATTTGAAACCAGATACTTTCTAGCTGTGTGACCCTGGACAAGTCACTTAATAACCTTTATTGCCTACTCTTTACTACTCTTCTGTCTTAGAACCAATACATAGTATTGATTCTAAGATGGAAGGTAAGGGTTAACTAAAAAACCCACAAACTTATTCTAATAGCTGACACTCAGATACCACATGTAGAATTGCCAGGACCTTGGACTATGGTCTGGGAACATTTTTTAAAGTAATTTTTTTTTCTACCCTTAACTTCTGTGTATTGGCTCATAGGTGGAAGAGTGGTAAGGGTGGGCAATGGGGGTCAAGTGACTTGCCCAGGGAAGGGTCTGAGGCCAGATTTGAACCTAGGACCTCCCATCTCTAGGCCTCACTCTCAAACCACTGAGCTACCCAGCTGTCCCTTAATATAATTTTTTAAAGAAATATTCTTTGTTTCACAACAACCATATTTCCCATTCGGTCCACTTTGCTTTTTCCCCTCCCAGAGAGCCATCCTAATAACAAAGAATAAAAAAAGACAGGGAAAAAATATGTATAATATAACTAATCAATATACCATAAAAGTGTGATATTTATAGTTAAGTGGTGCCTAGAGTCTGGAATCAGGAAGACCTGAGTTCAAATCCAGCCTCAAATACCAGCTGTGTGACATTGGACAAGTCATTTAACTTCTGTTTTTCTCAATTTCCTCATCTGTAAAATGGGAATGATAATAGCACCTTCCTCCTATAGTTTAATGAGGATCAAATGAGATAACATTTGTAAAGTATTTTGTACTATGCCTGGCTGTATAATAATAATAAATGCTGTATAAATGTTAGCTATTATTATTGTTGTTATTATTATTGGCAATGTCCCCACAGATAATTTTCCACTTTTGCAAAGAAGGGAGGAAGCTTACTTTTTATATCTCTGCTTTGTGACCAAACTTGTCCATTATAATTTCAGAACAATCCATTTCAATTATTTTATTTTGTTTTTGTACTGTCCATTGACTTTGTGATAGTCATTGCGTGCAGTAGATTGTTTTACTGGTTCTGTTTCCTTTGCTTATATCAGTTTTTTTCTAAAGCTTACCTTCTGTCTTAGAATCACTACTAAGTATCATTTCCAACTGGGGTAAAGTAATTTACTTAGGGTCACACAGCTAAGAAGTGTCTGAGTCCAGATTGGAACCTGAGACCTTCTATTTCCAGGCCTGACTTTTTTTCTACTGAGCCACTTGTTGCCCCACTTGTATCAGTTCTTGCAAGTTTTTCCATGCTTCTCAATATTCACCAAATACATAATTTCTTATATTACAATTATCTCAATATATTTATATGCTACAACTTGTCCAGCTATACCCAAATTGATGAGTATCTATTTTGTTTCCTATTCTTTGCTATTTCAAAAAAGTCCTATTACAAACATTTTAGCGTCTATGGGGCCTTTCTTTTTATAACTGACTTTGTTGGGATATATGCCTGGAGTAGAATCTCCACATCAAAAGATATGTACACATTAGTCACTGTGTTCAAGTAATTTCAAATTGCTTTCTAGAACAGTTGGACCAATTCATTGCTCCACCAGCAGTATGCTGATCTTTTCATAATTTTTAGGGAATATATATTTTTAAACATTTTTTAATATTTATTTTTTAGAAAAGTTAACATGGTTACATGGTTCATGCTCTTACTTTCCCCGTCCCCCCCCCCAAGCTCCCACACACCCCCATGGCCAATGCACATTTCCACTGGTTTTAACATGTGTCATTGATCAAGACCTATTTCCAAATTGTTGATAGTTGCATTGGTGTGGTAGTTTCGAGTCTACATCCCCAATCATGTTTTAGGGAATATTTTTAATACTGGTGATTTCCCCAAATTCTTGGTGAATAGAACTGAAGAGACCTAAAGAATCATAGTTTAGAACAGGAAATGAACTTGGAGATCATCTCAAGATAATCAACTCATTTTAGAGATAACAAAATTGAGCTTCAGAGATGTTAACTTGGCCAAGCTACTCTAAAATTTCTATAATTTATTTCTAAAGTTTATACTAATAACATTTTTCACCTTTTCTAAACATTCACCTTGCTCTGCTTAGTAATTTTAGATATGCTTTGTAAGTGTTGGATGTCCCCAATAGTTAGTAAGCTCCTAAAAGAATTATTTTCTTTCTGTCTTTGAATCCTCATTACCTGGCACAGGACATATCAGATGCATAGCAGATACTTAAGAAATGTCTATCTCTGTCCTATACTCTTCTTCTAGATTGTAAGCCTCACGAGATGAGGGACTGAAGTTTATGAATTTACATATTTGCACAAATTTGTAATTTGTATATATGTAACATTAATTTGTGAATCATGTTCAAATCTACCTAGAGTAGAAACTTAACCAATATCTGATTAAAGGGAATGCTTCGTTATTTTGCATTTGTTCATATGTTGCTCTCTCTCTTTCTCTCTTTCTAATTGTTTTCTAGCTGTATACTTATGCATGTTCTATCTCTCTAAATAAAGCTTCAGCATTTTGAGAACAGTAACCACACATTCTTTTCTTTTGTTCTCTCCCACTCCATCCCCCAAGGGATGCCATGCATATGGAAGACATTTGAAAAATACACAGAATTAGAGTTTAATCTTTCACACCAATGGAGAGGAACTTGGGTACTTGGCTTTGGAATTCATAATATGAATTTTTTTGTAGCAGATTTACCCTTTTAATTATTCATTGTTTAGGCTGATATTAAAGCTAATTTGCACTGTAGTCAAAGAAAGTCATTTAGAAGCATGTCTTAAGATAGGGAGAAGACACCTGAGGATTTAAAAGAATTGCCACTAATAATCAATAAAGTAGATAGATAATCTGCAAATCATTGAGTGTGAGCATAAACACAAATACATACTAACATATGATTAGCCAACAGTTATTTCTACCTTGTATAGTTAAAGGTATTCAAGGAGGGATTTAAGAAATGGACACATATTGTCAATTCCAGAAGGGGGCGCTAGAGATAAGGGGAGGGGGAAAACATGAATCATGTAGCCATGAAAAAAAATTTTTTTTAAAAAGATAAAAAATAAGAAATGGGTACATATTATACTATACTGAAAGAAGCACTGGAGTAGTGGTCAGAAGATCCAGGTCCTAGTCCCAGCTCTCTACTAACTTTGTGACCTTTAGTGAATAACTTCCCTTCAGTTTCCCCACTTGAAAAATTAAGATTATAACACAGGCATTTCTTACCACACAAGGTTATCATGAGAATCAAATGAAAGAATGAATCAACAAATATTTATTAACTACTTACTATATGTCAGGCTCTGAAAATAAAATGAAACAGTCGTCCCCAAGGAGACTTCCTCCCTTCAGAAAGAAAATACATGTCTATGCACAATATTGGAAGCAGAATTTGTGGTTCACTGAGTAGAGCTTTAGACATGGAGCCAGAAAGACCTGAGTTCAAATTTAGTCTCAGACTTTGTGGGATCCGGGCAAGTCTCTTAACTTCTGTTCACCTGACAAAAGGATCCTCTGGAGAAGGAAATGGCAAAGTACACTTGTATCTTTGCCAAGAAAACCCTGTGGACAGCATTGGTGTGTTATGTCACAGGATTTCAAAGAGTCAGACATGACCGAAGGATGACAATATCTAGAATGTATACGAGTGAATAATGTAAGCACTGTACTTTCTCAAATGTAAAGGAATATATGAATGTTAGTTGTATGACTGGAATTTCTGGGCATCACTTTCCCATTTATAAAATAAAGTTTGGACAAATGATTTTAAAGGTTCTTTTCACTCTAAATGGTCATGAAACTATGTTGTACTATAGGAAAATATGTGTGTATGTGCATGAATATGTTCACTATTCATCTTCTTAAAGCTAGAAGCAACATGTTCCTGCATTATACAGTTCCATCAATAGGATTTGATAGGCTCCAATAGTCATGATGGATTGTTTTGATTTTTCAAGAATAAAGTTAAGAAGTTTCATAGGTCCCTTCCCCCATGAAACCCACCCTACCTGTGAAATCAACTCTTATGAAGAGAGAATGGCAGCAGAATGGAGGGAAAGGCAGATAAGGGAAAAAACCAGAGAGATGTTGAAACCACAGAAATTAGCAGTTTTCAGAGAGAGAGAAAGGGGAAGAATAGTCAGTCTGAATTCTTCTTTCATACTCTAGGACTCAGTTTTATGGCACTGCCTTAATCACCACTGATCTTTAGCAAGAACAACCACTGTCCCATACACTAGAGTCCTGTTGGAGAATAGAGGTTATGAGCTCAGCAATGTCTCCAAAGAAAATATTGTGGATATAAGACCTATCAATGTTTCAGGGTAGAAAAGGACATTGGGACTGAGTTTAGGTCAGGGAAAGTATGCATCATTTGCCTGGTGGGTTACAAAATTTTTGTTAATCTATTTCTACATAGTATTTTGTTTTGTTTTGTAGGAAAACAGGGTCAAGTACCCAGAGTCACACGGCAAGCATCTGAGGTCAGATTTGAACTCTGGTCCTCCTGACTATAGTCCTAATACTTCATCCACTATGCCACATAGCTACCCTCTATATGCTTTTTTTCCCTTTTAATTCTTCACTTCTGTCTTAAAAATCAATGTTGATTTTTACCCTGTAAAAGGTAAGATTTTAGCTGATACTTGAAGGGAGCCAGGAGGCAAAAATAAGGAAGAACAGTCCTGGTATGGGATACAACTAAGGAAAAGGTCTAATGTCTAAAGATGCAATATTTTGTTTGAGAAACAGCAAGAAAGCCAGTGCCATGGAATGGTAGAATACATGGTGTGGGAGTAAGATATAAGAAGACTGGAAAGATAGGAAGGGGCCAGGTTATGAAGGGTTTTAAAAGCCATACAAAGGATTTTTATGTTTTATCCTAGAAATAGTAGTGAGACATTGGAGTTTACTGAATAGGGGATTGGGTAGGTATTATGATCTGACCTGCATTTTAGGAAATTCATTTTGCTAACTGAGAGGAGGGGGATTGGAGTGGGGAGAGATGAGGCAAGGAATTATTGCAATAGTCCAGGTAATAATACCTGGTGACAACGGCCTGTGTTGGAGTGGTGGGAAGGTCAGAGTTGAGGAGGGGGTATTTAGTACCATAAATGTTACAATGATAGAAATGATAGCATTTGACAACTTATTACATATGAGCAGTAGCAGAGAATGAGGAGTTGAAGATAACAACTAGGTTGAGAACCTTGGGGATTAGGAGCATGGTGGTAAAAGGGAAGTTAGAAGAGGAGAGGGTTTGTGGGGAAAGATAATGAATTCAGTTTTGTGCTGTTCAAGATGTCCAACAGGAGGGGCAACTAGATAGCAGAATGGATAGAGGGTAAGGCCTGGAGTTGGAAGGACCTGAGTTTAAATATGGCCTCAGATACTTCCTAGCTATATGACCCTGGTCAAGTTACTTACCCCCAATTACTCTAGGCCTTGCTACTTTTCTGTATTAGAACTGATACTAAGACAGAAGTAAGGGGTTTAAAAAAAATTTTTTTCCCTATAGGCAATTAGAAATATAAAACTGGATGTTTATGTCTGGAAAGGTTAGGACTAGAAAATAAGATGTGAGAATTATTTGTATAGAGATGGCAAATGAATCCATGGAAGCTGAATAGATCAATCGCTAAGTGAAACTGTATAAAGGGAGAAGAAGAAGAGAGACTAAGGCAGACTGGAAGGGGAGAGCTCTTGACTCTCTACCACATCCCATTGTCTACATACCCACAGACAATCCTACCTAGGTAAGAAGTCATAAAGCTTTTAATCCCAGCACTCACCTGTCCATAGCATGTCCCTTATCACCCCTGTGCAAGTCACTGCCATTCTCCAAACGCACCATTGTGTCCATGCGCTTTACCATCAACTCCAATAGGTCACTCATCTTACGTAGGACAACCCGAGACTCCAGCGCGCCAATAACTGTTGGAAGAGAACCCAGTGAAATTAGGGTCACATGATTACAGAAGAGAGTATTTTAGAAGCATCATGGCTCATGGGGACCTGGATAGGTCAGAGATGGCATAGGGTTAAGGTGGGATCTTTTTTGGTATCCCTGTTACTGAGAACTACTTCTCATCAACACAAGAACTGTATAGGTAGAATCAGAGGCATAGGCCACAATCCTGAACCCAGGAGGACAAATGAACATTTTCATGTTCTAAGTACTGCATAACATATACTTATTGTAATTTAAATAGAAGAGAAAAAATTGAGAGAACAGCAATGATCTTTAAGTCATTCATTGGACAAATATGTATGTATGAAGCACCTACCCTATACAAGACAATGTGATGGGTCTTGGGAATAGGAGAGAGAGAGAGAGAGACAGACAGACAGACAGACAGACAGACAGAGACAGAGACAGAGACAGAGACAGAGACAGAGAGAAGTGAGAGAGAAAGAGAGAGAGAGAGAGAGAGAGAGAGAGAGAGAGAGAGAGAGAAAGAGAGAGAGAGAGAGAGTCTCCATTCTTAAGGAGGTTCTACTTACTAGGAAGATAAAACATATTCACAGATGAGAAAAAAGTTAAAATTTGAGGAAGAAGAGTCTTTAAAAGGATCAATGAAAGGATACAAATAGTATTGGAGCTGGGAACTGATTTAAAGATTCTAAGAGGTGAAAGTGAGGAGGGAATGAATTCTAATAGACATAATGGTGAGTTCAGAGGTAAGCTAGTAGTCAAGTTTGTGTGGCATGTGGAATGATGTGAAAGGGAGTAATGGGAAAAAATCTGGAAAAACAAACTGGAGGCAAATTCTAGAGGGCATAAATGATAAGATGAGGAATTAAATAAAAAACTAAAAAAATTAAAAAATAAAAGCAAATCCCTAGTATACTCAGTCAACAGAGTAGCTAGAGTTTCATGTCAGGGCTCCTTCTGCTTCACTCTGGTCCCTGATTGAAAAAAAAAAAAGTGTAGGTGAGCTCCAAGCAGAATAGAATACTAATGTCTTCATTTGAATACCTTGGGCAAAATTTAAAATTATACTTCCTGCCTCCCATCTCCCAGAATCTCAGAACAGCAGAAGTTCTAAAGCCACTTATTGCCTCTGTTTTCCATACACTTCTCAACTTGTATGCTTCAACCCCACCACCATACTGAAACTTGTGTCTCTACCAGACACTGTCAAATGTCAAATCTGTTAGGGTTTTAAAAGTTATTTAATTTTTAAAAAATAACCATTTTTTGTGGTTGTCTCGGCGACGGCGGGGTCGCGCCTCCGGGAGCGTGCCTGGGCGGCTTAATGACAATACTGAGGAGGAGGAGGAGGGTGGCCCGGCTCCCGGCGAGGGAGGAGGAAGGAGAAATTTAAAAGCGTCCGGGAGTTAGGTGGGGTGGGTGGGGGCTGTAACAAAGAAGAAGAAGAAGGAGAGAAAGAGGAGGAAAAGGAGGAGGGCGGGAAGGACATTCTCAGATCCAGGTCTCATTGAGAGAAGAAAGTACACTTGTGCTATTTCCTCAANCATTCTCAGATCCAGGTCTCATTGAGAGAAGAAAGTACACTTGTGCTATTTCCTCAAGGTAAAGAATGAGGACTAATCTATCCTGAAGAAACTGAAGTAACGTTTCAGCTATTCAGTTCTTCAACAGCATCCTGGCCAGTGCTCAGCAGTCTTAGACAACAAGCACAATGGCTGCAAACAAGAATAAGAACCAGAGCTCATTAGTTCTTCACAAAGTGATCATGGTTGGCAGTAGAGGGGTGGGCAAATCTGCACTTACCCTTCAGTTCATGTATGATGAGTTTGTAGAAGACTATGAACCTACTAAAGCTGACAGTTATAGAAAGAAAGTGGTTCTTGATGGAGAAGAAGTACAGATAGACATTCCGGATACAGCTGGACAAGAAAATTATGCAGCTATTCGAGACAACTACTTCCATAGCGGGGAGGGGTTTCTCTTAGTCTTCTCCATAAGAGAACATGAATCCTTTACAGCCACAGCAGAGTTCAGATTCTGCGAGTTAAAGCTGAAGAAGATAAAATCCCTTTGCTTGTGGTGGGGAACAAATCTGACTTGGAAGAGCAGAGACAGGTACCTATTGAAGAAGCCAGAAGTAAAGCAGAAGAGTGGGGTGTCCAGTATGTAGAGACATCTGCCAAAACCAGAGCCAATGTAGATAAGGTATTCTTTGATCTCATGAGAGAAATAAGAGCAAAGAAGATGTCAGAGAATAAAGACAAGAATGGCAAGAAAAGCAGCAAGAACAAGAAGAGTTTTAAAGAAAGATGCTGTTTACTGTGATTGCCAAGAACGTGGATCAGATCTGTCAGTTGCCACTGAGGACATAGGGCTGGGTTCATGAAAGGAAGACTATATTTCTTTAGTTATGCTTTCTTTTCTTTTTACCTGATTCATGTATTATTTCTTTAAATGAAAAAAAAAAAGATTTGTGAATGAGGCAGTAGCTGGCAGAAAAAAATGACCCAATTTCCTTGGAATAGAACTATTCCTCTGTCAATTTTTTCTTTTAACTAAAAGCTTAACAAACTTAGTATGACAGGCAGAAAGTAATCCAATGTTAAATTTTAAAATACTGCATTTGTAGCTTAAGATATCTTTCCAGTTTTATAACATCACCATTTCAGTCAGAAATTAAAAAATCTCTTGTTTTCTTTAGGTTTTGGGAAGGAAAACCAGACTTTCTTCCACACTCAGCATTCTAACACTTTACTATTTTATTAATGGCAGTCAGAACAATTATTAAATTACAGAGCAAGTGGTTTGATTATGTTTAATGACGTAAGTGAAATTGAGTGACTTTTTAGTAATTTCCAGAAGTCTAAAAAGTAGCTAAAATATAAATTTGAATTGTCTTGATTAGATTATTATGAAGTTCAAAAGTCTCACTTATACACATTTAAGGTATCTGTCCTGGCTTTATTTTTTTTTTTTAATATTTAAATATTGGCTAGTTTTACTGTTATTGTCTGGTTCTTCCCTAAGGGTCCTAAGATTGTATGGGAACTTTTAAAAAAGTACACTTTCTTAAACTTCACCTTTTGCAGCTTTTTAATTAAAACAAAAAAAGCACCAATCCCAAAATACACTCCTAAACTCTGTTTTAAATTTCATGCTTATGCTAACTTCTCACACTAATTGGCATGAGCAATTTACCAAGCACCATTTTATCCTCAAAGTAATTGTCATCATTGTTTAAAGATTATACTTTCTCTTACAGCACTGAAACTCCTGGGCAAGTAGCAAATGTTGCTGATGCTCTACTTTTTGTTTCTTTACCTTGTTTAATGCAAATGCTTTGGAAGAGTGATGAGCTACAGTTGTAACCTAAAATCATGAAGCCAGAGCCAGTGCCAGACATTTTGCTACCTCTCAGAGAATTACTCAGTAATTCTAAATTTAAATCAGAAAAACAGTGAGGAGAGTGAAGGTAGGCCACTGCCATGTTCTCTCTGTTTGGTTGTGGTTTTTCATACAGTGTTCGTCTGACAGACATATTATTTAGAAAGAGATTTTTATTGATGGGAGAAATACGGTTAAGTGTAGCTGTCCTACTTGCTGCTGCCATGTTCCTAAATTAAGCAATCATGCAATTTTCAACAGAAAGAAGAATAATATGGTTAAAAAAGTCAAAATTTAGCAGTCTTTTCTTTTCAATAAAAATGAGACTTTAAGTGTAGGTGCCAAAATGAAAAAAAAAAGAAAAATACTCTCTATTTTATTATTACAGAAATTGTAAAGATTATGATTTTGATTTGGAAAACCATCTTGTATAACTTCCCAATGAATCATAAACTTTTTTTTGAATAAAAAAAGCAAAAAAAAAAAAATAACCAATTTTTCCCTACCTATACCTTCCTCACTTTTGAAAAATGAAAAACAAAACCCTTGTAACAAGTATGGATAGTGGAGCAAAACAAATTACCCTCATTGGTTATATCCAGAAATGTATATCTCATTCTGCAACTTGAGTCCCTCAACCTTTCTACCAGAAGATCAATAACAGACTTTATCATCATCAGTAAGGCTTCTGGAATCATGGGTTGCCATTGCATTATTCACATTGCTCAAGTCTTTTAAATTTGTTTTGCTACACAATATTGGTGTTACAGTAAAATTTGTTTTTGTTCTGCTCATTTCATTCTTCATCAGTTCACATAAGTCTTTCTAGGTTTCTCTGAAATCATTACTTTTATCATTTTTAATGGCACAATAATATTCCATTACAATTACATACTCTAATTGGCCTTAACCAGTCCCCAATAGGTGGGCTCCATAATTGTTTCTAATGTTTTTCCCCTATTATGAAGAGCTGATTTACATATATTTATATATGTGGGTTCTTTTCCTCTTTATTGATCCTCTGAGGGCAAAGATGCAGTACTAGTATTACTACATCAAAGAGCATGTGATGATAGGCAAAAATGAATCACTTTATAGAATGGTCAGACCAAATACACACCTCTACTCAGAGTGCATATTGTGCCTATTTTCTTACAGTCCCTCCAATGATTTATTAATTGCCACCTTTGTCCTCTGAGTCAGCCAATACAGTGTTCTTTTCAGCTAGGCCTACAATATTTGGTCTAGGTTTGGCAGAAGATTTCTTTTTTGACTCTCTCAGAGCCTCATTTTTGAGGTTTGTCATCATCAGGAAGGAGAGAATAATCCTTCCCTTTTTAGAGATGCTTTCCCTCAAGGAAGAACTTCATTTTTAATGATCATTAGTCAAACTACAATTTCCAGATTCTTATTTGGTTATATTCAGATGAATGAATGGGGATAAATATATTAAAGATGATGCTATTAAAGTGTCACACTCTGTATGCCGGCAAATTTGGAAAACTCAACGGTGGCTACTAGATTGGGAAAAATCAATTTATAACTCACTCCTAAAGAAGGGCAATGCCAAAGAATGTTCAAATTATTGAACAATTGTTCTCGTTTCACACATCACTGAGGTTATGCTTAAGATTCTGTAAGCTAGGCTTCAGCAATATGTGAACTGAGAACCATTATTGAAGAGGCAAAGGAACCAGAGACCAAATTTCCAGTGTTTGCTGGATTATGGACAAAGCAATGGAATTCCAGAAAAACATCTACTTCTGCTTTATTGACAACACTAAAGCCTTTGTGTGGATTACAACAAAATGTGGCAAGTTCTCAAAGAGATGAGAAAACCAAATTATCTTACTTGTCTCTTGAGGAACCTGTAATATGTATCTAGAAACAATAGTAGAACTGAACATGGAATAGTATGAGAAGTCCGTATGTTGGTACCTTATTTACTCAGCTGATAAAATGCCATGTTGGACAAATCAAAAGCTAGAATTAAGGTTACCAGAAGAAACATCAACAATCTCAGATATGCAGATGGTACCATTCTGATGGCAAAAAGTGGAGAAGAATTAAGAAGCTTCTTGAGAGTGAAAGAGGAGAGTGGAAAAGCTGTTTGAAGCTTAACATTAAAACAAACAAACAAACAACTAAGAAGAAGATGGCAGAGTAGGGCATGAAGTTTCCTCACCCTTAGGATATTCTCCACAAACAACTAAAAAGAACTCCACAGAATTAATGCTAAAAGGGCAAAAATGGACAGGAATCAGGAGCAAAGCTGAATAGCCAGAGATAGAGAGGAAGGTTTCTGACTTCCCTGGCCTCAGTTCCACTGATGCAAGCCCTAAGGCAGAAATAAAGCAAACAGTGGAATCAACAAGGTAGCCCATGGGGGCAAGATTGGCAACCTTACCTTGCTTTCTGAGCCCTGGAACTTATATCCCCAAGGATACCACTGGAATAATCAGGTTGAGGGCCCTGGGAGCAGCTGTGTCTGATTGTCCTTGGCTCGGGAAATCCCTGCTGGCCCACACCTGGGGTTTGAAGGAGTGGACACTAGAGTCTATAGATGCCAGACCTTCAGAGCAGGAACTCAAGCCTTGCTGCTGACAAACTGACTTCCTCAAAGTTTGGAGGCCTGTGGACTAGACACTTGCTCTATCCTGGGCTATGGCAGTAAGAGTATGATTGCTATTGCTGAGGGACTAGGGCCCCATCAGCTGTGTAGACTTGCTGGATGCTGTTACAAGGGTAGGTGGACTGTCTGTTTGTAGATGCAGTGGCAAAGCTATCTGTCTAGTCCAACCATAATTTTTACCTTTACAAGGCTCTGGTTGGAGCACCTGAGGTCAATCAAAGACTGAGGTCTGAGTCAGGGACCCAGGATTATATCACACCTTAGACAATAAAAATTGGAATAACCAAATAGGACCCAGGAAGAAACACATTAACACAAAAATCCTAAAACTTGAGGTAACATATCCCAACACACTGGTACCCTGGGACTCTAGCAAAAAGCCAATAATTAAATCTATTGGCTGGGCTGCTAAAATTTAAATAAATAAATAAAAATGACCAAGCAAAGGAGAAAGAACCCAACTATTGATAGGTATTATAAAGACAGAGAAGTCCTCAGCTCAAACTTGGAGGTCAGCAAAGTAAAAACATCTACTTCAAAAACAAAAAAATACAACAAATGGCCAAAAGCTAAAAAAAAAAAAATTTTTTTTTCAAAAAAAGACCTCAAAAAACAAATGAGAGGGGGCAGCTGGGTGGCTCAGTGGATTGAGAGCCAGGCCTAGAGACAGGAGGTCCTGGGTTTGAATCTGGCCACAGATACTTCCTAGCTGTGTGATCCTGGTCAAGTCACTTAACCCCCATTGCCTAGCCCTTATCACTCTTTTGCCTTAGAACCAATACAAAGTATTACCAGAAAAAACATCAACAATCTCAGATATGCAGATGGTACCATTCTGATGGCAAAAAGTGGAGAAGAATTAAGAAGTTTCTTGATGAGAGTGAAAGAGGAGAGTGGAAAAGCTGTTTGAAGCTTAACATTAAAACAAACAAATGTATAAATAGAATTAGCTCATCCTCATTCATTGTTAAGACTCTAGCCATCAGAAATAATGTCATCCCACCCAACTTAGTGGGGAGGGGAGACGAGTTACCCACCTGTGACAATAAGTAACAAATCAAGAACAAGGGACTGTCCTTTGGGCAGTCCAAAACAGTGTTGAGGCTGCCATTTGTCCGCTTGAAATGAGTGGTGGATGCAGGAAGTGACGAGGTAACTTCCTGTGGAGGCAGTTGGCACTTTGAACTTGGTGTGGAAGGATTTCTAGTGAGACCTCAGGCGGTTTCCCTCTGAATTGTCATCTCCCTTGGTGTTTCTAGAGTCTCTACTCTCAAGGAGGCTTCTTTGCCTCTCTAATTGTCAAAGGCCTTGTGGCTAGTAGCCTTGTTTAATTAACCTCTAAACTCTCACCCGGTCCGGACCTCTGCTGGTCCGGACCAGAGTTTCCCTTTCTCTATTTCCCTACCTTCAACCTTCCTAATTGTAAATAAACTTCTATAAAAGGCATTCTGACTTGGGGCTTTTTAAAATATGGAATCAAACTAATCTGATTCCTGGAGACCATCATACCTTAAATAAATATCTAAATTCCCCTCTTACACAAACAAACAACTAAGAGGAAGATGGCAGAGTAGGGCATGAAGCTTCCTCACCCTTAGGATATTCTCCACAAACAACCAAAAAGAACTCTGCAGAATTAATGCTAAAAGGGCAAAAATGGATAGAATTCAGGAGCAAAGCTGAATAGCCAGAGGTAGAGAGGAAGGTTTCTGACTTCCCAATACAAAGTATTGGTTCTAAGGAGGAAGGTATGGGTTTAAAAAAATGAGAGAGGTTGAGGAAAAATTAGAAGAAAAAAAAAACAATGCAAGAAAACCAAGAAAATTATGAAGGAAAGATCACCCAAATGGAAAAAAAGATCCAGAAACTCACAGAAGAAAATAATTTATTAAGAATGAGAATAGGACATGGGGAAGGTAACAATTTCCTAAAACAAGAGCTAATAAACAAAATCAAAAGAATTAAATAATAAAAGAGAATTTGAAACATCTTATTACAAAAATGACTGACCTGGAAAATAGATCAAGGAGAGATAATATAAGAATAGTTAGACTCCTGGAAAGTTATGATAAAAAAGAAAAGATGCTATGAGAATTAAGGCAAGGCATGGAATTCTTGCAAGAGGCCTGGAATGTTAGCCAGAAGGGAAGTGCAAATGACAGCTGGAAGAGCAGAGATTTCTGGGAGTTTTGGACCTAAGAGAGGGCCCTTTTGGGGTCTGAGCTCATGGGGGAGGACATGGAGTTCGAGCTCTATGGCTACTTGAGGACAACTTGGTGGTTCCTGACCAATATAGAAGACCTGCTACCTGATATTCAACAACAGCCTGTCATCTCCTGTTTACTAGAAGTGCCTTCCAGCATTAAGGGATTCTGGACACCTTGGGGAACAGTTTCCTGAATCCCTCATTCCTTAGACCTTGCCATATAGTGTCCCACATATAGTTTTACAAACTGAATAGAATAATAGGCAATAGAATTAGAGGGGAAGGACAGGTGGAAACTCAGGATCAAGACATACTCAGTCTCTCCTGGGTCTTCACCCAGGACTGGTAGAGACAAAATCTTAGGGTCTCCTATACCCACTGCCCTTCATTATATTACACCCATTCCTTTAACTCTATGTTTCAATAAACAAGAGAAAGATCAGATTGCATTCATATCCATTTGGGAGACTGTTTAGGGAAGGAGTATAACAACTTAGTCAGGCTGTGCTCCATCTTAAGCCTGACCACCTGCTGTGAAGAGGGGGAGGTTTCTGTGAACCCCGGCTTGCATCAACATTGAACTGGGACATCACTCACTCCTCTTTGAGGGAGTAACATTCCTTCAGACCCCCAGGGGCGGTACACATTTCCGGGTCCCCCTTTTTCCAAGGGGACCTCTATTAGTCTCACAGTGTTAAGAGGTTGAAGTGAGTGAGAAAAGGATCACTATACAGACTCCACCTTGTTCCCAGCTCATTCCCCCATTATACACCCCCTTAATACAGTGTCTAAAACTTTAAAAAAATTATGAAGGAAAACTGCCCAGGAATTCTAGAATAAGAGAATAAAATAGAAATTGAAAGAATTCACTGATCACTACCTCAAAGAGATCCAAAGATGAAAATGCAGAGAAATATTATTGCTAATGTTAAGTTCTGTAGCTCCCAAGTTAAGGAGAAAATACAACAAGCAATAAGAAAAAACCAATGTGGAGCAATAACCAGAATAACACAAGACTTAGCACCCACAATATTAAGAGAATGCAGGACATGTAACAGAGCATTTCATAGAGCAAAAGAACTGGGCTTGCAAACAAGAATAACATATCCAGCAAAAATAAGCAGAATTATAAAAGGTAAAGAATGGATGTTTAATGAACTAAAGGAATTTCAACTACTCCTAGGGAAAAAACCCAAAACTCAACAGAAAATCTGATTTATAAAGAAACATACAAAGTTGATGAAAGACAACCCAAAAGGTCAAAGTATTTGATTACTATATGGGAAAATGTCACCGATGACCCCTGGAAATGGTATCACTGCCTGGGTATTTTGAAAGGGCATATCCATACATGAAAGATTCATCTAGTGGCCTGTGCTCATTATAGTTCCAGGGTCAGAAAGAGAGCCCTTCCTTCCCTGGATCTGAAATATATCTTCCATAACATCACTTTTCTGAGACTCTCTTATTTGCTGGATTTGATCTCAGACTGGGTGATAAGTTAGTCTTCTAGATGCTAGGTGTCACATAGGAAAAGAGGCAAGAATCTTCCAGGTGCCAGGGAACCACAAGGCTTTTGGCATCCTCCTAGAATATGCATGTATCCCCCTTATACAGATAAGCCTCCAGCCTTATTCTAAACTCAATCAGAAGGTGGGGTTGAATTGCAAACTCAAAAGAAAAGGAGTTAAGAATAGTAAATTCTCATAAAAGGAAGAGGGGGATAAACAGTAAGGAGGAATGGTGTAGATGGAAATACACAAATAGTAACTATGACACTGAGTGTAAATGGGATGAATTCATCCATGGGAAGAAAATGGATAGCAGAAAGGATAAAAAACAAGGCCCAACAATATGTTATTTACAAGAAACACATTGAAAATGAAAGATACACATAGAGTGAAGGAGAGGGACTGGAATAGAATATACTGTGCCTCAACTAGTCCAGAGAAGGAAGGGTCATAGTCATGACCTCTAACAGAGTTGGGGCTAAAATGGATATAATTGGAAGGAATGAAGAGGCTAACAATATTATGTTGGGGGGATACTATGAATAATGAAGCATTACCAGTATTGGACCTGAATGCTCCAAGAGTTATCATATCTAGATTTTTTGAGGAAAAACTAAATGAAATACAGATGGAAATAGATAACAAAATAATAATAGCAGCAGATTTTTTCCCCTCTCAGAACTAGAAAAATCTAAAAAAAAAAAAAAAAAGAAATAAGTTAAGCAGATGAATGGAACTATAGATAAGTTAAATATGATTGAAATCTGAAGAGCCTCCACACACTTACATAAGGCTAGTAGTAGATTTAAGTCTAAGCATAGACATACTCCAAACATTGTTTCAACAGAAACAATGGTTTAGTCCTAGGCCAACAATGATTTAGTCTTACTATAACACTAATCATATGATGGAGATAATTCTACATCCCTGAGGGACTGAGGCATTAGAACAAAGGTTCCACTGAGTATGACCAAGCTGGAAAGACTTGGTTTTGGAAGGAGTATAGTCCTGGCAACAGATTGTGTTTAGTTCCTAAGGACTAATCTAGCTAAATATGTCCCTCAGAATGTATGTTAACTAAGAACCAGACAGATTAAGTTGATCAAATTAAATGCTGATAGGAACATGGAGAAACAGGCCCAATATCACATTGCTAGAGCAGTTGTGAATTATTTTTTAGAAAACCAGATGGAAATATATATTAAGAGCTATAAAGTTGTTTGTGCTCATTGACCTAGAGATCCCATTATTAGGATTTGGCCTGTTACTAGTTGCCTGGACAATGCCTGCACTGAATTGCATGCCTCTCTTACCTCAGTGAGAGAGATCTTTCCTGCCAAACTTCTAAGTTGCCTTGAAAGGAAAATTGTTTCAAACCATCGTTTTCCTTGTTCTGGCAATTCCATTTGTTTTGAGACTTTTAAAAATAGTTGTTTGGAGGTGAATTTTGGAGAGCTCAGGGAGTTCTTGTCCTATTTTGCCATCTTGGCCCTGCCTGTGGACCCATACATTTATTTATTTTTTTGAATATTCAGTTTTTATTATGTGACTCAATAAATAAAGTTGTTCAATAGGAGAAAGGGTGTGGGGTTAGAGGGAACAGAACAGAACAAAGGTCATGGAAGAAACGTATCTCTTTTTAATCATTTCCCCTTGGTTTTTTTTGCCCACCAGAGTGATGGGTCCTGAATTGGTGATGCATTAAGGGTTTCTGCAAGGCCTGTAGTTTAATAGAACAAGAGAAAGATTCTCATAGAATTGCTTCCATAGCAGTGTCTCTGAGGGTCAAGGGATGACATGGGAAGAAGCTGAACTGATTAAGGTGTCCTCAGTTTATATACTTTGTTTAATATCCTTCCCCAGCCAAAGCTAAGCAAATCTCCTTTTTCTTTCAGTTAAATGAATGACAAGTATCTCATTTTGTTCTGATAATAATCTTAAACTTTCTGGGTAAGGCATAGCCCTGAACAGTTGGCAAAGTAATGCAAGACCAAAATGGGAAGATCTTCTTGAAGTGGGTGATGGGTAATGAAAAGGAAAGTGAACTCAGACAGGCTTCCATGCTTTTGAGGTTTGATTACTTTGAGATAATCCCACACTTTTGGAAGATTAAAGTGTAAACTACCTTTGGCCATTCAATAAGAACAGGTTGAAATGAATATGTTTGGTGTCAATAAGAGCCATATCTTTTTTTTTAAACCTTTAACTTCTGTGTATTGGCTCCTAGGTGGAAGAGTGGTAAGGGTGGGCAATGGGGGTCAAGTGACTTGCCCTGGGTCACACAGCTGGGAAGTGTCTGAGGCTGGATTTGAACCTAGGACCTCCCGCCTCTAGGCCTGACTCTCAATCCACTGAGCTACCCAGCTGCCCCCAGGAGCCATAACTTTAAAAAAAAAACTGCTACAGACTCCTGGTGGTTGAATTTGTATAATATCTCATATTTAGGCATGATAGAGGTCTATAGGCCCATGAGTGGGTAGGCCTAGACCAAGGCCAATCTCTTCCTGAAAGATTGTAATGTTTGAGAAAATAAAACTTTCTATGTGGCATTTGAGAGGCCGTTGGGAGCTGTGCCACATGGACTTTGTTGAAAGACCTTTGAAAGGAAATTTCCTGATTCTCTCCAAGAACCTAGAGACTTTTCTAGAAATTAGGACAAATGTGCCAATCATACATCCAGTTGAGTCAGGGATGTTGCAATTTGAAAAGTTTAAAAGGAAAGGCAACTTCCACTCTCACTTTTGAACTGAGAACTGTAAATCAACCAATCTCTCTCTCTCTCTCTGTCTCTCTCTGTCTCTCTCTCTGTCTCTCTCTCTGTCTCTCTCTGTCTCTCTCTCTCTCTGTCTCTGTCTCTGTCTCTCTCTCCCCCCCCCCCTCTCTCTCCTGTCTCTCTTAACCTGGTTATCTCTGTATTTCTCTCTCTCAGACTTCCAAGTCACTCCAGTGAGAAGCCCCTGCAGAGCTCAGGTCCTAGAACCCTCACTCCATAGACAGATAATTCTGAGCTGGACAATCCTAATCTTGGTGGGACATTTTTAACTTAGAGATGTCAGGAGTTCTTGGGTCTCTCACTGGGGTTTTATTGGCAGCAGGAAGAATTTTCTTCTTTGGAGAGGATAACCAGAGGAACACAAATCTCAGCCAGAGTCTGAGTCCTTTGTCATTGTATGAGCTATCTGTTGGCTTGTAGCACCTACACTAGAGAGAAGGGGACAACTGCAAGACTGTGGCAAGACTCTATACAGAGATATTTCCCTATCCTAGGGAAAGTAGGGGAGGGTATGGCAGAACATGCCTATAGCAATGCTCTGTTCCAGCTTAGGGGTCAAAGCTAGGTCCTGGAATAAAGGGATAATGTTCAGACCAGTAAGGACAGTAGAGCTCAGACCTGAGTAGAGGAAACTGGCAGCCTAGAAGGGCAGTGACAGCACCCACAACAGCACTCAAAGTTTAATACTGTAATGAGCAAAAGATGGAATGACAGAGGAAACAAAAATTCAATCTTCTGAGCATATCATTATATTAAATTAAAATGCCAATTGCCTAACAAAGTGGGACCAGGCCCATTCCTCAGCTTTGAATTGTGAGTTTTGAAAGAAAAAAATTCTGTGCTACAGGAAATACACCCCCCACCATGCCTTGTGCATCTCCCCCCTACTTCCTGGCATGGGATTGGTCTACAAAAGGACCAATCTCAGGCCAAGGAGGGACCTTTGAATTGGACCTGGAGATGGTTCAGGGGAGTGGAGCGAGGCAGCTGAGGAACTGGTCCAGAGAGAAGGTTATTTTTTCCTTATTAAAGATCCTTTTTTCTCTTGACTTTCCTCTAATTTCTTTTTATTTTTTTTTTAAACAACAAATTGGCAATCCAGATAGGACAGAGGACCTTCAAGTAAATAGGAAACTCACCCCTTGCCCCAGTTTCCCAGGCTCCCTGCTCTCCCTGCCCACACAAAAGGCAGGAAGCCACTTTCTAGTGGCTCCTTTCCCAATCCAGCTTCCACTCCATCTCCTATTCTTCATCCCTCATCCCCTGCCTTTTTCCTTCTTCCCATTCCTCCTTCCCTCTCCTCCTCTTCCTCCACCCTCTCCTTCTCTTAGATCCCCCACTGAGCTGAGCTTTTTTCCCCCACCAGCTCCTCTGGAGGACCGATCCCCTGCTGAGCAGAGCTCTTTTTCTACACCAGCTCCTTCGGTTGAACCCCCCACCCCCCTTTTGTCCGCCCCTTGCTGCAAGCTCTTCTCAGGGCTGCTCTCCCACTTAGAACCAGGCCCAAAGGTGATCTACACATCTCACCATTTGAGATGCTTTTTGGGCATCCTTCTATACAGGCTAAGCCTTTCTCCCCAACATATTCATTATTACTAGGGGGAGATACTTCTATTGCCTCATACATCTGAGACTTACAAACTAAATTGTAAGAACTCCATGAATCTAGAGCTGCTGTACAGGCAGGACCTATAGATTTCTAGCTCCATGACTTGCACCCAGGTAACAAAGTCTACATTTCCAGCATACAGTTCACCTGCCTATAATGGTCCATTGAAAGTCCTCTTAACTACTCCAATAGCCATTAAAATTGAAGAAAAGGACTCTTGGTTCCATTGCTCCCATGTTAAGAAAGCATGTTCTACCAACAATGAGTAATTGTTTACTTTGAAATTTCATTCTGTTATTGCTGTTACATTATGTCATTTTAATTGGAAATACATATTCTGTTATACTGTCTTTATTTGTACCATCCTATACTTAAACCTGAGAATATACCTTTGTAAAAGTCCACGAACTAGTTGGACAAAACTTGATAAGTTGAAAATCCATTGCCTATTATTTTGTAAATCTGTTACTTTATTTTGTAAAAGTCATTTGCACTCACATTGTGGATCATGGCTAAGTTAAAAAGGAAATGGATCTAATTTTTGAGTAAGAAACCTTTATATTCTACCTCTCCTTGAGTGATACAGAGTGTCACTGATTGTAAGATATATATATATATATATGTATGTATATATATTATATAATTATATATAAAATATATATAAAAAATAAAATATAAAATTATATGGAAAAACAATTAAAAATGTTTAATATGTGTGTATTAAACATTTTAAATTGTATATATATATATTA
>NC_058133.1:236842003-236887810 GCF_016433145.1 Gracilinanus agilis
ATATATATATATATATATATGTATGTATATTATATAATTATATATAAAATATATATAAAAAATAAAATATAAAATTATATGGAAAAACAATTAAAAATGTTTAATATGTGTGTATTAAACATTTTAAATTGTATATATATATATTAAACATTTTAAATTGTTTTTCCTTGCATGTGCAATATAGTATTTGTACCATACTCCTTGTAAAATACTTTCTATTAAGTACCTAACATTGGCTGTTCTGGCTCCCCTATCCCTGTGAGACAAAGAAAGATCAGACCAGGGAATGATATTTCCCATTTGATTCACAAATCTAGTCCCTTTTCTAGCTTTCATACTGTGGCAATTTACTGTAGTCCTGGCTACTGAGTGGGTAAGTGCATGGTTGCAATTGCAGGCTTATCAGACATAAATGACTTTGATTGAGACCTGTTATATTTTTATTTTTCCTTACTTTTTGGATTTCATCCAGTAGTTACTTTATTTGGATTTTTGTGATATTTAATTTGCAATGATTCCTATACTTCATACCTCAGCCATGTATCCCTGTGTGATTTCTATATTTCTTTATAGCCTCCTCAGGGGGGAATGCGTTATTTTCTCTTAATAAAAAGTTTTAAGTTCTTTTAGAAGTGATTTTAGGGTAAGAAATTTGCTGCCTCCTGGAATCCAGAAAGTGAACTCCTTGCAGAAGATACCATAAAGATGTCGGCAGAGACCATATGCTGCTCCAAGAGATCCTGAGCCAACCTTTTGAGGTGCTAAATTGAACTTTGAGGGGTTAAATATATTTGTTTTGTATGTTGTGCAAAAGGGGACTACTCCCTAATTGGTTTTGTTCTTTTCTTTTTTGTTTCCTTATTGTCCCCAAGTTATTTTATAACTTAAAGAAAAAACCAAAACTGTATGTATCTTTAGTTTGGTTGTGTTTGCAGGATCCATTGGGGAATGTGGGTTTTGAAAGAAAAAAATTGTATGCTGGGGGGAACAACACTCTCCAGCATGCCTTGCACCCCCCCCTACTTCCTGGTGTGGGATTGGTTTGTGAATGGATCAATCTGCACTAGGGGAGGGACCCCTCCCACCTACTTCCTGGCATGGTATTAGTCTATATAAGGATTGATCTCAGGCCAAGGAGGGACCTTTGAATAGGACTTGGAGCCGGTTTAGGGGAGTGGAACAAGGGAGCCAAGGAGCTGGTCCGAAGGGAAGATTATTTTTTCCTTATTAAAGAGCCTTTTTTCTCTTGATTTTCCTTTGCTTTTTTTTATTTTTTAAACAACGGAATACACGGGTGACAGACTTTTATACATTAAGAACAATTAATAAAATAAGACCAACTAATTAAAAGGAAACTACAGACATTTCTGGGTTAAGATGGTGGCAGAGTAAAAAGCAGCTGCTTAACCTCTCCTAACTGAAACATATAGGACTCCTCAAGGGGACATAAAAACAAATCCAGATGAACGAAGGGACCCCACAACAGGGTGCAACATTGAAGGTATGTGGAATCGGGGCATTTCCATGCTATAAGGGGGTGAAACAGCTCTCACTAAAACATGAGCTGAGCAACCTCCTCCCTCCCCCCCACCATCTATGGGGGCAAAGCCAGCGCACAAGAGTTAGAGCAAGTTTGGGGCATCCATTAAGTCCTTGACAGCTACCTGGGGTCACCAGGACCTGTTCCTGAGAGCAGCAAGACTTAAGACCCCAAGAGGCTAAAGAACACATGGACTTTGAACACAGACCCTGAGCGCAGGAGTGGTCGCAGCTGCAGACTCGGATCCTGAGCGCAAGTGTGGACCGTGGGTGGGGACCCAGTGCAGAGGGGTGCATGACTGTGGAAGCAGTGCCCTGAGACTGTTAAAGGAGCTTCGAGCAGAGGAACAAGCAAGGGGACTACCAGGAGGCTTGACCCTGAGAACAACTAGACCTGAGACCTCAGGAGCCCAAAGAGTGCAGACATACCCTGGGCATGAGGATAAAGCTGAGAGGGCTCTGGGCTAACAATGGCAAGCCAGAGACAAGAACCCCAGAAGAGAAAGATCAAGAAGAAATCTTTAACACTCAACAACTTTTATGCAGAAAAAATCCAGACAACAGAGCAAACAGCAGAGGAGAACAAACAAGTAATCATATCCAAACCTTCCCCCAAAAATGAAAACTGGTCACAAGCTATTGAAGAGTTCAAATCTGAGATTATGAGAAAGATGGTAGAGAACTGGCAAGAAAATATCAGTTTAAAAGGCAGAATTTTGCAATTAGAAAGTGAGGCTCAGAAATCAAATGAATTGATAAGCAAATTGAAGACCAGAAATGACTAGCTGGAATCCTTGAAGAACCAAACAGACCAGATTCAAAAAGAAAACCAAAAGATTATAGCCGAAAACCAGTCTCTAAAGCAGGGGTCAGCAACCTTTTTGGCCGTGAGAGCCATAAATGCCACATTTTTTAAAATATAATTTTGTGAGAGCTGTACAGTGCTCACAGTGCACGCTCCTTTAACAGTGCCTGAAAAAAAAATTGACTTTATGGCTCTTGCAGAAAGAGCCATATCTGGCCCTCAAAAGAGCGAGATATGGCTCTAGAGCCATATGTTGCCGACCCCTGCTCTAAAGGCTAGAATTGGGCAATTAGAAAAAGATGCCCCCAAATCAAAAGAATTGATGAGCAAATTGGAGACCAAAATCAAATAGCTGGAAATCAGGATAGCCCAAATCAAAAAGGAAAATCAAAAGAATATCGCAGAAAACCAGTCTCTAAAGGCAAGAATTGGGCAAGTAGAAGCCAATGATCTCTCAAGACAACAAGAAAAAATAAAGCAAAGTCAAAAGACTGATAAAATAGAAGGAAACATGAAATATCTCACTGAGAAATTGACAGATCAAGAAAACAGGTCTAGAAGAGATAATTTGAGAATCATTGGTCTTCCTGAAAAAGCAGAAATTAATAGAAATTTGGACTCCATACTAAGGGAAATTATTCAGCAAAATTGCCCTGAAATTCTACAACAAGAAGGTAATATAAATATTGAACCACGGATCAACTACCCATCAAAACTGACTATTACTTCCAGGGGAAAGTATGGACATTTAACAAGATAGAAGATTTCCAAGTATTTGCACAGGAAAGACCAGGACTAAATGGAAAGTTCAATATCCAACCACAAAAACCAAGAGAAACATGAAAAGGTAAATAAGAAAGAGAGGGGAAAGAAAGAAAGGAGGGAATGCCCTTCTAATGGGGAATGGCTGAACAAACTGTGGTATATGCTGGTGATAGAATATTATTGTACTAAAAGGGATAATAAACTGGAGGAATTCCATGTAAACTAGAAAACCTCCAGGAATTGATGCAGAGTGAAAGGAGTTGAGCCAAAAGAACATTGTACACAGAGACCAATACACTGTGGTAAAATAGAATGTAATGGACTTCTGTACAATGCAATGATCCATAACAATTCTGAGGGACTTATGGAAAAGAACACTACCCACATTCAGAGGAAGAACCACAGGAGAGGAAACACAGAAGAAAAGCAACTGCTTGAACACATGGATTGAGGCGGACATGATTGGGGATGTAGACTTGAAACTACCATACCAATGCAAATATCAACAATTTGGAAATAAGTCTTGATTGATGACACGTTAAAAC
Source organism: Gracilinanus agilis (assembly GCF_016433145.1). Classification (NCBI taxonomy): domain Eukaryota; kingdom Metazoa; phylum Chordata; class Mammalia; order Didelphimorphia; family Didelphidae; genus Gracilinanus; species Gracilinanus agilis. The sequence goes on from NC_058133.1 coordinate 236,845,658, forward strand.
CAGGGGAAATGCGCATTGGCTATGGGGGGGGGTGGGGAGTTGGGGGATGAAGGAGAAAGTAAGAACATGAATCATGTAACCATGATAACTTTTCTAAAAAATAAAAATTATTAAAATGAAAAAAAGGAAACTACAACATTAATCTCATTTCTAGTTGGAGGAAAGATTAGGGACTTTCCAAGGTGGGAGAGGAATAGTGAACAGCTACAAGTCCCTTAATTCAGAAAAGGAAGCTTCCTATTCCTCCCAAAGTATCTGTGAACAAAGAAACATGGAAATGATAACTGCATGTGATCAGTTTTCAAATAAGACATGGAGGTTGCTGGAGAGGTATAATTATGAGAAAAATTCTTGCATCAGTCTTAGGACCTGACAATGTTTCTGGTCAACATAACCTAGGTCCTTGGTTAAGGGTCTCTAAACAGCAGGTACAGGTGGTCCAATTTCCCAGCCATGTATGGGTAGCCTCAAACAATGCAATAAGGTTTTCTTCCAATTTACACAATTGAATAAAAATTTCTCACAAGACAGAAGTTGAATTAAACTCATAATTGAATAGAAAGGGAATAAAGACAGCTCCAGAATTGAGTCAAAATATGAAGTAAGTGTAGTTCACTCAATTTTCACAATTGACTACTTGCTGTCCTAACCTCTCCAGTTTCTCATACTATACTGGGATAGCAATTGACCCTGGACTGTAGGTCAGGTGCCAATGGTAGTGGCTATAGGCTTCAGGAGCAGAAACAGCAGGCAACAGTTTAGGCCACAAGTCCAGGCAGAGTAAGCTCTGGCATGAGAGTAGCAAAAATAGCTTTAAAATATTTTACTTTTTTTTTCTTTTTAACCCTTACTTTCTATCTTAGAATCAATACTGTATATTGGTTCCAAGGCAGAATAACAGTAAAGGGTTAGGCAATAGGGATTAAATGACTTGGCCAGGGTCATATAGTTAGGAAGTATCTGAGGCTAGACTGGAACCCAGGATCTCCCATTTTTAGGCCTGGCTCTTGATCCACTGAGCTACCTAGTTGCCCCCCAACTACAGCCTTTTGATTACTATACTCCTAGAGCTTATTGAACTAAATTTCTGACTCCAAGTTTAGGGTTCTATTATCCTCTATGCCATCTACCAGGCAAAGATTTCTATTTTCCCTCTTCCACCTGCCCACCTCTGTAGGAGGAGGTCCTGGCTTCAGAGGCTAGGAGCAAGTGTTTGATGGTTCAGAATAATTTTATCTAACTTGTGATAAGAACTGGTGACTAGGTGAGAAGCATCATCTTCCTATGCTGCTATTTATAAGACTCAAAAGACCAAAGACCCTGCTGTGAGCTATAGATATTTAGTATTGTCCACTATAAAGGCCAGATTATCTAGATCAGTGGTTCCCAAACTTTTTTGGCCTACCTCCCCCTTTTCAGAAAAAAAAATATTACTTAGCCTCCTGGAAATTAAATTTTTTTTTAAATTTTAATAGCAATTAATAGGAAAGATAAATGCACCTGTGGCCATCACCACTCTCATTGATTGCTGCAGCGCCCACCAGGGGGCGGTGGTGCCTACTTTGGGAATCACTGATCTAGATCTTGGACTTAATTCTCTCCAAGTGAAGGAAGAAGCCTAAAATTTCTAGTCTTTGTTCTCCCAAATTCAGTTGCTCCTTCAGAGAAGGCTGTTATATTGTTTATTTTGCCTAGTTTTTGCTATTTTTCTATTTGTTCCTCATACATGGTAAGGCCTTCACTCTATCACATCTATCTTTCATCCTTCTTGCTCAGATCTAGGATGCAAGGAAAGAATACATTTGTCCTGATTTCTAGATTTTCTAGATACCTTAAATCATTGACAAGGGAAAAGTGGGAACAAAGCCAGAGCTTGCCCAGAACTGGGCCATGGAAATGGAAACTTCCCACATCTGCTGTGAAGATGAAAAGCATTTATGCAAGAGATCCTATTTAAAAGAAATGAGCAAAGCACTTCAAACCAAATGCCATTAAACGATCTCATGATTCTCCAGGATTTCCTTTCTTTTCCAATCACTGCTGATACTAGAGAATGTTTGTATGTGCGCGCGCGCGTGTGTGTGTGTGTGTGTATGTGTGTGTGTGTGTGCCCAAGGGTATAGGAGCCCACACATTTGGCCATGCCTTATTAACTAAATCTTTAAAATGTTTTTAATAATCTTGCTGAATAAGCCCAAAGGCCTGAAGCTCCAAGCACTTCTCTTCTCAGATACAAAGTCCAATAGCTGATCAGCCAAGGAATTTCTAATAAATGGAACAAATTCATGCTAAGTTCTACGTGTGGGTTTGGGGAAAATGGGGAAACAGACACCCAAGGAAGGATAGATATACTTCATATAGAGTGGAATAATAGAAGTACATTTTAGATCATAAGTCTTAAAGTGAAAAGAGCATGCCTTAAATATCATTTAGTCCATTTGCTCATTTTTACAGATAAATCAGCTAGTAAGTAGGATTTGATCTCAAATCCTCTGTTGCAAAAAAATAGTGCTTTTTCCCCTACCCTCTTGCTGCCAAACCTTGGGTTCTTGTTCTAACTTTGCCACTGACTATATCTTAGAGAAGTTGTTTGATTTCTCAGATTTCATCTTGCCTTACTAAAAAATAGAAATAAATTACTGTCAGCCAGTCCCAGCACTACCTCATTTGGAGAAGAGAAGGAATAAGCATTTATTAAATACCTACTACATAGTACTTTGTGCAATGCTTTGCAGATATTATCTCATTTGATCCTTACAACAACCCTGGGAGGCAGGGGCTATTAGTATCCCCATTTTATAGTTGAGGAGATTGAAGGCTAAGTGACTTGCCCAGGGTCATATATCTAGGAAATATCTAAGGTTAAATTTGAATTCAGGTTCTCCTGAGACTCAGTCCTCTATCCACTGTGCCACCTATCTGCTGCTAAATGCATGGGGATGCAGTGATGCAAGGTGAGTAGATATAGGGACCAGGGAAGAAGCTGTCCTTAGCTCCTTCTGGTCAATAAGTCACAAGGAATGCTTTACAAAACAATTTTTTCCCATTCTCCTTGAAACAGAATTTTCAAGCCTGTCCCCAGATGGAAGAGAAACAGAATGAGGGTATTACCAACACCTCATGTGTCCCTGGTAACACTTCTCTTTGGAATTTCTGTTTACCATGACTCCTAGTCCAGCTGAAGTATTCTTCTTCCTTTCCATGTAAATAGAAGTAATTTACTGGTTGGACGCCTTTGCTGCACTTAGCATATCTCAGATTAGAGGAGAGAGGTCACTTCCTTTGGAAAAGCCAGCTAACCTATCAGATCCATGGGGGAAAGGATTGATGTTTTCTTTATGGAGACAGTTCCCATTTGAACAAGAATAGGTGGAAATTGCTGGAGGCAGGACATGGAACTAGGGCAGCAAAAGGAATATAGATGGAGAAAGTGTATTGGCAATGGATAAATGGGTGAATATATGAGGGATGGAGGAGCTATCTCCCACAAAATCCATTTAGGTGGAGGAATAAACGTTGGGGTTTCATAGCATTCCTAATATTCAGAGATTTTTCCCTCTTTGGACCCAGAGAAAGTTTCTTAAAATGAGGAGCTTTGAGGTTTGGTCTAGGGATGAATTTATTCTAGTAGAGGGATAGGGACTAGATTTGTTGATATAGAGAACTCTTGGATGAGGAAACTTTCCACCTATACAGATTAGCATGATCTCTGCCACTTCTAGTTTTAGTGCACTGAGAAGTGAAATGACTTGCTCAGGATCACACAACTATTCTGGGTCAAAGGTTGGGCATAAACCCAGGTCTTCCAAGCTCCAAGGCCAGCTGTCTATCTACTTTGTAATGCTGCCTCTTGATCATTAAGTTATCAAATTCAGACCTTTTTTACTAGACCATCATTCCTTCCTATCCACCCTCAACTTACTCACAACTTTAAAAAGTTGAAGGGAAATCGCTTACCTTTTCAAAATCATTTGCACTTCTAGTATCAACCAAGTATCTCCCATTACTTAGCCCTCTATTTTGACATGCTTTCCACTGGTATTTAAAACAAACAAACAAACTCTCAATTCTAAAACTGAATGGTGGTAAGGGTTAGAAAATGGGGCTGTCACTTCCCGGGATCACACAGCTAGGAAGTGTCTGAGGCCAGATTTGGACCAAGGTCCTCCTGACTCTAGGACTCTATCCATTTTGTTATCAAGCTACCCCTTTTCCATCAGTATTTGAAGTAAGGGAATTTGGAGGGTCCTTACATAATTTCCATTGGAGATAATTGAGTGGGATGACTGGTCCACTGGTACAACTGTAATAGAACTGGTCTGCTCAAAGTCCCTTGATGGGATCAGACTCTCCTGGAAGAAGTGGAGCAAATGAGATCAATAGATACTGACTGCTGACTCTGAGTAGGAAGACTCAGTTCTTTCTCCCTTTAGGTCTCAATTTCTGCCTCTGTAAACTAAGTTGTTGTTCAGTTGTTTCCAACTCTTCCTGATCCCATTTGGGGTTTTCTGAGCAAAGATACTGAAGTAGTTTGCCATTTCCTTCTCCAGCTCATTTTACAGATGAGGAATCTGATACAAGTTGGGTTAAGTGACTTGTGCAGAGTCACATAGCTAGGAAATGTCTGGGGTTAAATTTGAACTCAGAAAGATGAGTTTTCCTGACTACAAACCCAACACTTTACCACCTAGCTGCCCTATAAACTAAGAGTAGGATTAAAAGATAGAGAAGATTTAGGGTGATGCTACTTTCTCAATCAGACCACATTTGAATTTATTTCCTCACAACACATTTTAGGAAAGATATTGATGTCAGAGAGTTGAGGATAAGTCAAAGGACAAGTAGTTTTGTTTTTTTTTAAACCCTTACCTTTCATCTTGGAGTCAATACTGTGTATTGGCTCCAAGGCAGAAGAGTGGCAAGGGTAGGCAATGGGGGTCAAGTGACTTGCCCAGGGTCACACGGCTGGGAAGTGTCTGAGGCCAGATTTGAACCTAGGACCTCCCGTCTCTAGGCCTGGCTCTCAATCCACTGAGCTACCCAGCTGCCCCCGACAAGGAGTTTTTTAGCCTTAAGAAAAGATTTGATAATTGTCTTTAAATATTTGTGTCATATGGGAGAGGGATTAGATTTATTCTGTCTGGCCCATTGGACCAAAAGAAAAATAATAGCTCAAAGTTGCAAAAAAGGAAACATTTGGCTTGATGAAAGAAATAATTTACATACTTTATTCATTTTAATTTCCATTGACAGGATCTGGCAGGAGTGGTGTTTAAATATCACATTTATTAATAGTTTGATCCACAGGAGAAAATACTACAGACTCAAAATTATTAAAGAAAAAAACATACATATATTTGGAAATTTCTAATCTATATGTAAAGGAATTTTCATGAAATGGAGCCATTAGCATCTACTCAGAAGGAAGAAGAGGAAACAAAGGGATTCGATAAGCTGAATAGCATCCAGGAGAAGGTGACCAGGATGGTGAATATTCTTGAGATCATGACATATGAGGATATATTAAAGGAACTAGTTGGCAAAGTGAAAAGAGTGCTGGACTTGGAGTTAAAAGACCCAACTTTGAATCCTGCCTCATACACTTACTAGAGATTATGTGGCCATGGGAAAATAATTTTAAATGTTTGCTAACTCAGTTTCCTCTACCATAAAATGGGGTAATTGGCCTGATAGCCTGTCAGGTCCCTTTCACCTCTATATTCATGGTTCTATGATTAGGGATTCTTAACTTGGAGAAAAGAAAAAAGAGGAGACATGATAACTTCATGAAATCTTCAAATACCCAAATACCTGAAGGGTTGTTAAGCAGAAGGAGGATTAGAATTGATCGGCTTGGCTTCAGTGGGTAGAACTAGGGACAACAGATGAAAGTTGCATAGAGACACATTAAGACTTCATGTATGGGAAAATGTCCTAACAGAGTTATCTAAAAGTAAAATGAGTTGCCTTGGGATATTCTGAGTTCCCCATCTTATGAGGGGTCTTTAATTCTTCAGTCCAAGTTTGGATAATTACTTGTCAGATACCTTGCAGAAGAGATTATTGATCAGGTACCAGTGGCTCAGATAGTCTCTAAGGTTCTGTGATTCTGTGATCCTGTTGGCTGTCTTAAATCCCTTCCAATTCCAGAATATTGGCTCCTGTGAAATGGTTAAAGATTGATCTCTTTGAAGTCAAGTGGATGGGGCTAATGACTCAAGGTATCTTTCTTAAATGGAATTTTCTAAGTAGAACACTCATTTCTCTCCTTCCTCTTCAGCTCTAATATATTAAGTAGTATTTTTGAATAAGATGAAGAGATTTCAAAATGAACCTACATTTTTAAAATTTTTCCTTACCCTATCCCATCCCCTCTCACCAGAATAGGCATCTGGGGCCCAGTCTCACTGGGCTGTCCAGTTTACAGTTGGAAATCCCTCCTCATTTCCACTCTTATACCAGTTATTTATATTTTTATAATCACCAGAACTATTTCTAGGGTTTTCTTATCCTAGAGTTCTTTCATGCCATCCTATGCCAGTCAAGCCCTTGGCAAAGTTAACATAAGTCGTGTAGATAATAAGTCTATATAAGTTTATTAGCCTCATATAGGCCACAGATCCAAGAGAAGCTTGAGTAAAATAACTGGCTTCTAGTTAGTCATTTCATTCCCTGAAATATCTTGGCTTTAAGCCCTGGGTCTGGCAGTACAGTTACACCATTTGGACAACTCTTGCCCCAACATATGCCCAGATCCCTTCTCCACATAACATTGTTCCTCCACATTAACAGAAGTTGCTAGAAATAAAAATTCAATATCAAATCACATTAACTAATTGATTAATGAATTAACTTATTTAGTCATCCAACATCTATTTATTGATTGCCCAGCTCCATTTCACAGGTGGGAAAGGTAAATTCAGCAACAAGAGGATTTGGCCTAATGTATACAAAATCACAGAATCTCAAATTTGGAAGAGACTTTAGAGACTATCTATTCCAACATTAACAAGAATCATGTCTATAAATCCCCAAATAGTGTTCATCCTTCCTTTATTTGAAGATCTCTTCTGAAAAGGAACCCTCTGTTATATAATATAATCCATTTTGTTTTTCTACAGTTCTAAATCAATTCTGTTAACAAACATATTCCTTACCTATCATGTGAACAATGTTGTGTCAAGCTCTACAGATACAATGGCAAAAAAGAAAAAACAATAAAAAGTCTTTTCCTTCACAAGGATCTCTTGTTTCATTATGAAATGTAATATGATTTTCTGCCCTGACCTCCCAATTTGGTATTCATAGGTTTGCAGGATGGGTGTCATGGTGGAGATAGGGGAGGGATGACCACTCTTAGATTTCAATCAAATCTCACTACTATACACCCTTCCCATAATCTCCACTCAGGTTAAACATTTCCTGCCCTCAGATAATCAAATAAGGGTGCTTGTGACATAATCCATTGTTCTAATTCTAGTAGCTCTCTAGTGGCTTGAGAAGGTTCAAACATTACTCTCCTAGGCAAAGAGTCTTAGTAAATAAAGTCCATGCGACCCAGTTCTTAAGCCAGAGACTTGCTTCCACAAGGGTCCAGGACTTCCATAATTAGTAGGCTTGGAGATTTAACTCACTTTCAAAAACATGCTCAACCATAATAGAGTCCCATACTCAGAAAGAGTTTTGACTGACTACAAAAAAAAACCTCCAAATTTTTCTGAATCATCATAATTAAGTCTGTCAAGTACACCTTTCATGCCAAACTGAGCTTGGGAATTGCTCACTATCAATATCCACAGACCTACTGGTCTGTAGTTCAGATCCTGAGTGTAGGTACTCTATTATCTAGGAGTTTCTAGGAGTTGCCTATGTTGGACTTCAATCCCAATCCTGAGTTTGTGGATAGCTCAAGATGGCTTTCATGTTCTCTTGTGGGTTCTCTCTGTTCCCTAGGGAATTCTGCAGCTAGTTTATTGCGTTGGAAAGTAGTATCCCTTTCCTATTATCTGTATGGAGGTTCTCTTTTGGTTAGAATACATTTGGTTGAGTTCCCCTGATGCCTTGGTAGTCTCTCTCTCTCCCTTTTTTAATAAATCCTTACCTTCCATCTTGGAGTAAATACTGAGTATTGGCTCCAAGGCAGAAGAGTGGTAAGGGCTAGGCAATGGGGGTTAAGTGACTTGCCCAGGGTCACACAGCTGGGAAGTGTCTGAGGCCAGATTTGAACATAGGACCTTTTGTCTCTAGGCCTGGTTCTCAATTCACTGAGCTACGCAGCTGCCCCCTGTATCTCTTGAAGAAAGGAAAGTGCAGTGATCACCCATTTATAGCTGTCTTCCTACTCCCTACAAAGGTGGAATTAAAATCTTCTCATCTCTGGCAGGCATTACCCAACTGGGCAGATGTCAAAATATAGGTTAGTAGATTGTTATTCATTCAAATTTGAAATTAAACTCTATACACGTAGTTCTTCAACTCAGTTTTGGCACATTTTAGAGCCAATAATTCCCACTTATAAATTGGATACTAACTTAAAGTCAAAAAGACCTCTGCTGGAAATGTAACAGGTTTCCAATGACCATCTTTCTCTTGGTTTGGTTGGGTAAGCCAACAGTGGTGCATGTCTGAGGCAAGTGACCAAGTTTTTCAACACTGGTTCACATTTTCCATACCAACAGTTCCCTAATGTTTCAGATAGTTTCAACCAATCCTGAGGCTGTTACATTATGTAGCAGATAGAGTGCTGGAGTCAGGAAGATTCATCTTCGAAAGTTCAAATCTGGCTTCAGATACTTACTAGCCTGTGTGACTCTGAGCATATCATCTAACCTTGTTTGCTTCAGTTCCTCATCTATAAAAATGAGCTGGAGAAGAAAATGGCAAACTATTCCAGCATCTTTGCCAAGAAAATCCCAAATGAGTCAATGAGGAGTTGGAAATTGTAGAAAAATGAATGAACAAAAATGACCTATTTTGTCCTTCTGCCTTTGTTTTTTTTCTTGATCATATATCCCTAAGTGAGTTCTTTGAGCAGTTTGTCTATATCATCATAGTTTTCAGTTCTTCTTTTGCTTACAGGTCCACCCCATTTAGATTTATAGATCTCCACAAGAAGTGATGGTGAAGACTGAGAATATGAAATATGAAAGTGTTGTTTTACTGGATAGTAGATCTCAACCGACTATGAAAATTCCACTGAAACCTGTTAAAAGCCTAAGCTGCTATGAATTACATGACAAAGGCTAAATTAGAGTGAACTCAGTTTCCTAAGAAGGCTATTGGATACCTTGGCTCTGACACATCCATACCCAGAGAACATCTTGGCATGTCAGTGCTGATTGCACCCAACTCCAGCTTATTCAAGACACTAATAACATACTAAGAAGAAGGAAGCTGGGACTCAATGCTTGAATATTGCGACCAAATGAGATCATCCTCGAAACACAAATTTCTTCAACTCCGAAATAAATCTAGAGATACTTGCCATGGTGATTCTCCAATGCCTAAAGAATGGAAGGATCAATTGGGAGAATAATTCAGAATGTGGACAAAGGTATCCTTTGCAAGAATTGAATGTGGGATGTGCCTGAGGAGAAAATCACAGAATCCATATTACTGACTCTTGAAAGAAGTCATGAAATATTTCCTTACATGTCATGGACCATCTCAGAAATGATCTACAAAGAACTAAGGATCAACAGTATCATTACAGAGTTCAGAAGTCCATATGGATTGTCCATAGTAGTGACATGGAAAGTTTTGGAGATGCAGATGTGTATAGACTACTGCATCAATTGTTGTTGTTAATCCTTAGTTTCTGAAGGGGACTAATAACATCACATCTTGGCTTGTGTGTGAATTGGATTAAAGTGAGGCAGAGTTGCATGAAATCATCAACCTCACTCTTTTTTCCAGTGTTATATACTCCATTAGCTGGACAGAAGTCAAGATTAATGGCAATGGCCTAGGATGCAGTGGATGATCATGGCTTCTTTGATGTCTAAGCAAGCTCCAAATGCTTTAGAGCACCTTCATGGCTGTTGGAATGAATTGTTTTCATTTGCCCATTCTGCTAACAGAAGACTTGACATGCTTAGGGTAGATATCCCCATAACTCACTAATGGGTTTGAGGCCTGTAAGTTACCCTCAACCTGGTTTAACCCAGCATATAATGCCAAGTATTCAAGATGTCTTAGGTTGCTTTCTAGTTAGTCAATAGCCTTCCTCTCATAAACCTGAAGAATGCTGTCTTGGAAATACATACAATATCCATGGGAAAAACGAGCACAATCTTAAGAGTATAAAATAGTAGAACACCCACATTTGGAATATATGTGTCAAGGTAACTCATGTCCATGGTATTACTTAGCCCTGATAACATTTCTCTTCTTGAGAATTTCTCATATCGATCACCATTGGGCTCAGTGTCCCTTGTTTAGTGAGAGGTATATCCCAACTCCCTCTCCTTCCCATGCAAGTTAGGTAAAAGTGTTTTTTTGAAGTACTAAAACCATTCTTAAGACTTGATTCACTCAGAGACTAAAGGCTCGAGCTCTTGATATCACTTCCTGTCAACCTGAGTACAAAACATCCATAAAGGAGCTCCTTTTCTAATCCTTGGCTGGTAGACTAGCATGAACTTTTTAGAAAAAGGTGACATTTTCTTAGTTGAATCAACTCACTGTGTACTCAAAGCATATCCTTTATTCAATATTCCTCCCCTGCCATGGCTAAGTAAATCTCCTTTTGTTAAATGTTTACCTCTAGTATCTCATCTCAGTCCTAGACTTAAAATACCTAGGACTGCTGAGACAGTATAAGTTGGGAACACTAGACCTGCTCCTATCTATAAGCTTAGGCTAACTGTCTCTTGTATCCATAGTTAATCCTTTTTTCCTTGAAACTGTTTTCTGTTTCCAATGCTGTCTCTATGTATCTGTCTGGAGGGTGTTTCTTTGCTTCCTGACTTGGTCTTCTTGACTCTCTGATCTCTGTTGGACATAGCATCTGCCGCAAGATGTCAGAGTGGAAAGAAGAAAGAAAATCCTTTTCCCTTCCTCTCCCTCACCTACCCTCTGTTAGAGGTAATGGGGTCACATTCCACATAGCTGTTCTTTTCCTCAAATTATCTCCAGAGCTTGGCAGGTTTACTCTTTTAAATGCTTCCAAGAGAATGACAACCCTCCTCCCCCCATCCAATAGCCAGCTACACTCTAAATTCTATCAGAGAAAAAGTTTTTACACATTTTTAAAAGGATATCTTTGTACCTCATTAGTATATCATTTCATTATTTTTAATATCTGCCCCTTACTTTCTGTGATTATATCATTTTAGTGGGGAAAAATAAAATCCAATCATATAGTGCCCTCTATATGCCCCCATTAATACACAGATAATTAAATAAAAGGTAATATGAGGAAGGCGAGAGCTCCAATGACAGGAAAATCAGTTAAAACTTTGGGAAAGAGGCAACAGTTGAGTTGAACTTGAAGGAAGATAAGAATTTTGAGAAGCAGAGAAGAACAGGAAGAAGGACGTTACAGGAATACATGGAGGCAGGAGTTAAAATGCCAACATGTGGAAGAAAACAGTAGTACAGTTAAACTCTAATAGAGAATGCATAATATAGTGTAAAGCGAAAGAAGCCTAGAAAAATGGGTTGGAGTCAGATTGTAGAGGGCCTTAAATGTCAGCCTTTATATTTTATTTTATTCCCCCCAACCCTTGCCTTTATAACACTTACCTTATTGGGGTTAAGTGACTTGCCCAGGGTCACCTAGCTAGGAAGTATCTGAGGCTAGATTTGAATCTAAGTACTTCTGATTCCAGGTCTGGCTCTCTATCCACTGTGCTCCTTAGCTGCCCCTGTATTTTATATTATAGGCAATAAAGAGGCACTGAAGGTAAATTTTAAACAAGGGAAAGGGCCAAGACCTGTGTTTTTACTTCAGAACTTCGAAGGATATGTAATCTCATTGAGGTAGCTTTTCCATTCATCAGTGCAGATTACAATTCATCTATCCCTTCCCATTCTGTGGTCATAATCTCCCACAGATATTCCATAGAAGATGACTTAATGGACTAAAAGCTTTCTTCTAGGCCTTTTTACATTTTGTGTGAACTTCTACTTCTCTGTGTAGAAGATGGGTTATGATCTACACTGCTGGAGAGAATACTCATGAGTGAGATCACAGATCTATTGGTGTCTTGGAGTACTCTAATAAATGATGAATTGGAGTGGGGTCAGCCTGGAGGCAAGAAGATCAAACAGGAGACTACTGGAATAGTCTCACGGAAAAATTATAAGGGCTTTGAGAAGTGTCTCTGGATAAGGGGATAAATAAGAGATATTGCAGAAATTCACAAATCAGAGAATTTTCCTTTACATTGTTTTGAAATCTGCCTCTTTATGACTCACTTAACTCTAGTTTTGTCAGCAGAGCCAGGAACAAGTGTAATCCCTCTTCCACAGGAAAGTCTTTCAAATACTTGAAATATTTCCTTGTACTTTTTGTCTTTTCTTCTCCTGTCCAAATATCTCTGCTTTTCAAAGGCCATTTTTTTTTCATTTTTATTATCATGCAAAAGACACTTCCATATTGGTTACTGTGGTAAGAGCATACTCATACTAAACCAAAACCCCAAAATTAAACCATAAATACACTGATGAGAAAGATATTATGTTTAAAGCCTTCCCCAACTGTCAATGTCTTTCCTAAAATGTAGCAGTCAGAACCTAACAAAATTCTATACATATAGTCTGAACACAGCATGAGACTATTATCCCACCACATTCTAGACACTCTTGCATCTATTAATGTAGCTTAAGGTTATGGCAGATATTTGTTTTTTTTTTAATTTTGTTTTTAACTATCATTTCACATTATTTATTTAGCACAAAATCCCAAGGTTTTTTAAATTAAATAAATTATCTACCCATAGCTACCTCATTCTACAGTTTTTTCCATTGATAGTGTAAAAATTCAAGTAAAGTAATTCCTATTTATCACTATTAAATTCCATTTTATTAGATGTGATCTTTATTTTGGACTCTTGAGATCTATTTGGATCTACATTATAATCATGCTAATCACATTATCTAATGCTATTCTTTCCAGTTTTGTGTCCTATGGAAATCTAAGGATTGTGCCTTTATCCAAGTCACTGATAGAAATGCTGACCAGCATGAAAAGATTCCTATGGTAATCCAACTAAGACTTCCTTCCAGGCTGATATCAATGCATTAACAATTATCCTTTATTTCATTTAATTTCATTTTATTTTTTTAAAAACCCTTACCTTCCATCTTGGAGTCAATACAATATTGGCTCCAAGACAGAAGAGTGGTAAGGGTAGGCAATGGGGGTTAAGTGACTTGCCCAGGGTCACACAGCTAGGAAGTGTCTGAGGTCAGATTTGAACCTAGGACCTCCCATCTCTAGGCCTGGCTCTCAATCCACTAAGCTACCCAGTTGCCCCAACAACTATCTTTTAGTCTGGTCATTCAACTGAGTCCAAATCTTCCTAATGGTACTATCATCTGAAGCAAATTCCTTCTAGCAGCATGTTGACTTAAAACACCACACATTAACATTATTTATGTTGTATTTTTATTTATTTTGTTAAACATTTCCCAATACCATTTAATCTGGTAAAGGCCTCATGCAAGTTTGACATCTCTGAACTGGGCCATCTTCTTCATGAAGATATCATGAAAGATTTTGTCAAATGTCTTCTTAAATTTGGACATGAGACTCCCCATTAAGATGGTAACATGAAAAGTCATTAAGGAGCCTTGATCTTTTATATATACTTTTATATACACTCCAGAAAAGATCTAAAAAAGGACATGATATTGAATAAAGATATCAAAAGAGAAAGAGAGTAAGCACCTTCTAGAACAGGGGTCGGCAACGTATGGCTCTTTCTGCAGGAGCCATAAAGTCAATTTTTTTTTCCAGGCACTGTTACAGGAGCGCGCACTGTGAGCACTGTAGGGCTCTCACGGAATTACATTTTAAAAAATGTGGCGTTTATGGCTCTCAAGGCCAAAAAGGTTGCCGACCCCTGCTCTAGAATCTCTACATAAAGGTCTACACCAATGATGGGCAAACTACTGCCCGAGGGCCAGATGTGGCCCCCTGAAATGTTCTATCCCGCTGGGAGACATTATTCCTAATCTGACGAATACAATGAGTAGGGTACAACACAATGAAACTTCTTTCGAAAGATTTGCCTTAGAAACAGACTGACAGATGAGCATTTCCTTTCCTTTGGCCCCCTCTTTAAAAAGTTTGCCCATTACTGGTCTACACAAAAAGGTAAACAGAAACTTTTGGGATCCTATCAGAGAAGACCCAAAGGCCCAAAGCTTGTCAATGTTCTTACCAGATGCACTTTAGTCTAGCAGTGCACTGTTTCAGGGGTGTTGGAAGCTCTCTGCTCCCTGCTCTGAGAGGAAAGCTCCAGGGTGGCTTGAATAACAACTGTATTCTGAGTAAGCCCATAATAACTACAAAGCCTGTGGAAAGAAAAAAGAGAAAAAGCCCAATCACAGGGACTATAAGAATATCAGAAAGAAAGAAATCAGGAGGTTAAAAAATGAAATAAGAGCTGTATAAGAAGAATGAATAGGGGCAACTAGGTAGCTCAGTGGATTCAGAGCTAGGCCTAGAGATGGGAGATTCCTGGGTTCAAATCTGGCCTCAGACACTTCCTAGATGTATGACCCTGTACAAGTCACTTAATCTTCATTGCCTCGCCCTTACTGCTCTTCTGCCCTGGAAACAATACACAGTGCTGATTCCAAGACAAAAGGTAAGCGTTTAAAACAAAAGAAATAACTTAAAACAGAAGGAAAAACTTCAACTAAGAGGTAGATTCCCTGAAAAATAGAATGGAATAACAATTCAATGACTCAAGGAGAAAAAAAGAAAGAAATATTACAAGAAAATAAAAATATTGAAAAATTGAAAGTATAAGATATCTGCTATAAAAACCCATTTAAAAGATCAGAGAGACAAATTAAGAATTATTATACTCTCTGAAAAACATAACTAAGCAAAAAAAACAATTTCACATGGAAATAATGTTTCAAGAAATCATATATGATATAGTAGCTCTTTTTGGAATGACAAAGAATTGGAAACTGAGGGGATGCTAATCAATTGAGGAATGGCTGACCAATGTAGCATGTGATGCAATACTGTTATGCTATAAGAGATAATGAGGAGGATTAGAAATATTTGGAAAGACTTATATGAATTAATGCAAAGTGAAGGGAGCAGAACCAAGAAAATACTTGACAAAGTAACAGAAATACTATAACAATGATCAACTGAAAGTCTTAGCTACTCTGATCAATACAATGATCCAAGATAATTCCAAAGGACTCATGATGAAAAATGCTATTCATTAGAGATATCAAAGTATCCTTTCTTTTAGTGTGGCTGATAGTGCAATGCATTTTGCATTATTTCATATATATAATGGATGTATGTTTTGCCTTCTCACTAGGTGGGTAAGGGGATGGAGAGAGGAAGATAATTTGTATTTAAACAATTTTTAAGTTAAAAAATAAATCATAAATAGAAACTGCCTAGATCTATCAGAACAAGAAAGCAAAATTAAAATAGAAGGAATCTACCCCCTGAAAGAAACCTGAAAATGAAAATCTCCAAGAATGTTATAGCCAAAATTCAGACTCTTAAAGGAAAACTACAAGCAGCCAGAAAGCAAGAGTTCAAATACCTAATAATTGATATATTGCTTGCCTTCTCAATAAGTGTGGGAGGGGCTGGAGAGAGAAAAAATTTAGAATTTTTAAAAAATGAATGTGTTTATATACATATGTGTGTATACACACATATTTTCTAAAGGATATTTAAAAAACAACAGTTCAAATACCAAGGAACTCAAGTTAGGATTACACAGCACTTAGCAACTCTCAACTATAAAGATTTTGTAATATAACATTCCATAAAGCCAAAGATAAAGGCTGAATATTAAGAATGATATCTTGAGAGATTGAGTACAATTTTGCAGGGACTAAAATGGAACTTTAACATCATAGAAGATTTTTCCAAGCAATCTGATGAAAGGGTTGGAACTTTGAAAAGCAAACATAGGAGATGGAAGGTCCTGGATTCAAATCTGCCCTCAGATATTTCATAGCTATGTACCCCAGGCAAGTCATTTAACCTCAATTGCCTACCCCTTACCATTCTTCTGCTTTGGAACCAATACTTAGTTTAGATTCAAAGACAGAAGGTAAGGGCTGAAAAGAAGAGAAAAGAAAAGAAAATGCAGGAATAAAGAGAAAGCTAGAAAGGTACAGTAAATTGCATCCTCCCCAAATCGAACAAGAGTTCGTCAAGGGGAGCAATTTGTTTTTGCTTTTCATTGTCTCCTCAGCAGTTAACACACTGCCCTGGCACATAATAAATGTTTAAGAAATGCTTGTGGAATATTGAATGACTTTTGAATAATTAGAAAGAGCTGAACAATGAAGAAATGTTTACATTCTAATAAGGAGAAGAGTTAAATGTCTCTTCAGAAACTTGATGTTTTCAAGGGTCATGGAGGTAATTGAATAAGAGAAAAACAGGACCAGTGGGTAGTTTTGTTCAATTTTAGTGGTCTTAATGAGGAAGTGAAAGGAGGGCAAAGAAAAAAAATGAGGAGGGGGTAAATTACATCTTCTCATAATGAGATGTGTGAAAAGAAAAACATACAAAAGTGGAGGAAGGAATACAGGTATCAGGCATCACATGAATCTCTCATATTTGAATCATCCAAAAAAAGGCTGAACACACACACAAATATATATATAATGCCCATAAAATTTGGTGAAGACTACAATTAATTCGTCATAGAAATAGGAAGGCATAGGGAGAAAAGGGAGAGTATTTTAGGAAGAAGAGTATTATTACTCCACTGAAAGAAAAGATGAAAAGGAGAGGTTCAGAGAAATCTGAAAAGATATGGATGAATTAATACACAGTGAAATGAGCAGAATTAGGAACACAATTGACTACAACATTGTAAAGAAAAATAACTTTTAATAATTTGTGAACTTTGATCAGTGCAAGACCAACTATGACTTCAAAAGAATAATAAAAAATTATGCTTTCATTTTCAGTTGGGTAATGTGTGGCTTTGTCTTGCTTAACTATGTTTAGTTGTTAGAAGAGAGACTCTTTTTCACAGTGGGCTAGAAAATTGAGGGGGAAGGTGGGGCTGACAATTATGATGCCAAATAAAAAAGGACAGAAATAGAAAGATGTCAATGAAACATTTTTAAAAAATGTTTAGGACAAAAGAAAATTCATAGAGGGACATAGACAAAGAGGACAGCTTTAACAAGCAATACATAATAGAAATTCATGGTTTCATATGCAATTCTCTTCTTATTCCTTCCACCTGGAAATGTTCATTTTTGCTGATGGTTTTCAAATTCAAAATAACAAAAAATTAAAATCTTGAAAAAGAAACCTAGGTATGCTTGCATGGTTCTAAAATTTTTATAACTCTGTGACTTGAAAGGTAATAATGTAGCATAGTGAAGTCTTCTGAGTTAAGAAGACCTAGATTTAAATCTCATCCCTGTTATATATTGAATATGTGAACCTTGGGAAATAATTTAATCTCTCACTGTTCTAGGCTATTCTCTAAGTCTATAAATTACAGAGAAAGTATCAACCTGAATTGAAAGCTTCATACCTTCTCACTTGATCTTCACAAGAGTTCTGTAAGGCAGTGATTTCAAACAAATACTTAGAAAACAAATTAACATCATCTATATTGTACTGCATTTTTATTAAACATTTCCTAATTGCATTTTAATCTGGTAGGGTACACTGGTGAGTTCTGTAGGCAACTTGAGGCAGTGGGCCCCAGTTTGACACTTCTGCTGTAAGGTGGTATAGATGTCATCATTTACATTTTAGTGATGAGGAAACAGAGAAATTAGGTGATTTCCCAAAACTTATATTTATGAAAGATTGTATGTAGAGCAGCAGGGTAGTGACAGTGACAGCTTAGGAGCCCAGAAGAGGAACCAGGAAATTGTGAGTTCAAGTTGTACCCTCTCCTGGCTTTGTGAATTCACTTAATCTCTTGGTGCTTTGGACAGTTCTCTAAATTGTAAAGAAGGCATCAGCCTAAATTGATAAAGATGTATCCTCATCCAGAAAATTACCTATTTCAATGAAATCACAGGGCCATATCTATCCTTATCTGCATATTTAGTGTGGCATAGGTGGAATTAGAACTCAAGTCTTCTGACTGGTAAGGATCTAGTGTTCTTTTTATTATGTACAGTTCCTCTAGGAATGATCTATAGGGATGTGACTTTTTAATACTCAGCCAACAATGTGATGGATAATTAAAAAGTGAAACGGATACCAACTGGTGACTGCTATTGACACTCAGAAGAATTCATTGTTAAGCGATATAGGTTCTGATTTATGCCCAGGTTTGAATCCAATCTGAAAGGGCTATTGGCATTCAGGCACTAGAATGACCATAATGACAATTTTAAAAACCATTTTTGGCATTTTAATAATTGAGGATGTGTATATAAAGGATATATCAGTACTGATCGCCTCTTTTATTTAAACTAACTTGTTCTATAGAATTTCAGACCTAAAGAACTGATAATGTACAACCTTAACAAAAACTGTAAAGCTCAAACTTAAATTTCAGATTGGATAATATCATGTACCAATTAACAGCTAAGTATGCTATTATGACCTAGTGATATTGAATACTGTAAATGCCCAAAGGGAAAGAAATAAAAGCAAGCCAGACAAAGAAAACTATAGACTAATATCTCTTAGGAAGTGACAGAAATTTTTTAATTAAAATATTAGCAAAAAGACCATAACAACATGTCAAAAAGATTATACATATCAGGAATGGAAGGTTGCTTGAGTATCAGGAAACTATAAACACATTAGATCATGTCAATAACTTTAGTTATTAATAAACAACAAAACAATAATAACCAAAGGATAATAATGATATAGAAAAGATTTTTATAAATCATAAAACTGATTTCTATTAAAAATACTAAAAAGCATTTGAACAAATGGAACTTTTCTTAATATAATAATTAATATCTGTCTAAAACTAATATATAGGATTATTTATAATGGAAAATCACAATAGGTCTTCTCAGAAGGTAAAGGGGAAAACAAAAGTGTCCATCTTCAATACTGTTTGATATAATCTAGAAGTTCCAGCTATATTAATGAGATAAGAGGAAATCAAGGAAAAAAGCATATGCAAAGAAAAATAAAAATTATCGTTTTTAGCAGCTAATACAATGGTTTAGCTGGGTAGCTCAGTGGAGTGAGAGTCAGTCCTAGAGACAGGAGGTCCTAGGTTCAAACCCGGCCTCAGCCACTTCCCAGCTGTGTGACCCTGGGCAAGTCACTTGACCCCCATTGCCCACCCTTACCACTCTTCCACCTATGAGACAATACACCGAAGTACAAGGGTTTAAAAAAAAAAATAGTACAGTGGAGAGGTATGAAAAAAGCCCTGTGGAATTTCCAGAAGAAAGTAACCATTACCAACTAGAGATATTAGGGGAAAATTCACAGAAGAGGTAGCATTTGAATTTGTCTTAAAAAAAAAAAAAAGACAGGTAGGAATTCCAAAATTTTGGGGGCAGCTGGGTGGCTCAGTGGATTGAGAGCCAGACCTAGAGACTGGAGGTCCTAGGTTCAAGTCCAGCCTCAGACACTTCCAACTGTGTGACCTTGGGCAAGTCACTTGACCCTTACCTATTGCCCACCCTTACCACTCCTGGGCCAAGGACAGTCCCTAGCCCGGATGAAAAAGGAGGAGGGTTGGGCGTGGGGCTAGCAACCCCACCCTGTAAAAACTACATCTGCTAAAGAAACTGCAACCTAAAGTAGGGGCAGCTGGGCTAGCTCAGTGGATTGAGAGCCAGGCCTAGAGACTAAAGGTCCTAGGTTCAAAACCCGGGCTCAGATACTTCCCAGCTGGGTGGCCCTGAGCGACTGTGTGACCCATTGCCTACTGGTTGTGGCCCTATGCTCCTAGAATGGAGTCCCAGGATAAAAAACAAAAAAACAATGGTTTACTTCAAGAACCTTAGAGAGCCAGTTTTTAAAATTAATAAACAATAACCTCAGCAAAGTTGAATAATGTAAAATAAGCCCACATATATTATTAGCATTTGAATATGTTTCCAACAGAATCCAGCAAGAAGAAAAAGAAGTTCCATTCAACATAACTGGATAATTTTAAAAATATTTAGGAATCTACCTACCAAAACACACACAGGAACTATAATACTTTTTACAAGAATAAAGACAAACCTAAATAATGAGGCTGAGTCAATAGAATGAAAATGACAATACCATCTAAATCAAATTTTTTTTTATTTCAGGTCCTACCAATCAAATTTTCAAAAAATTATTTTATAAAGCTAGAAGAAATAATGAAGTTCATCTGGAGGAATCAAAGCAAAATCTCAAGGAAAATAATGAACAAAATTCAGAAGTTAAGGGCCCTTCTAGTACCACATCTTGAACTATACTCCAAAGCAGTTATTATCAAAACTATTTGGTACCAGTTAAAAACTTTAAAAGCTGATAGGCAGAACAGATTAGATATATATTACCCTAAAGCAAATTAATATATTAGAATAGTGTATGGTAAACTCAAATATCTCAACCACTAGGTACTCATTATATGAAAAAAAAATTCTGGGAAGACTGTAAAGCAATTTCCAAATGATAAACAATCTCACACCATACACCAAGATAAATTCCAAATGAGATACCTGATTTAGATACAAACGGTCATGTTGCAAACAAATTAGAGGAGCCCTTTTGGAAACAGAAATAAGAAAACTGCTCATGACCAAACAAGAGATAGAGAAGAACAATTATAGGAGAGAAAATGGACAGATTTGATACATAAAATGAAAAAGGTCTTGCACAAACAAAACCGATACATTTAAAATGAGAAGGGAAACAGTTAATAAGGAAAAATATTTGCAGAAAGTTTCTCTGATAAGTCACATTTCCAAGAGTATATGTACATAAAAAAGGAAATGAGTCAAATTTATAAGAAATTGTTCCTCAATTGTCAAAAGATATTAATAGATGGTTTGCCAAGGAAGAACTCCAATCTATCAGAAAGCACATGAAAAACCTTCCAAATCACTAATATTTTTAAAAATGCAAATAAGGCAGCTCAGACAGTCTTTACCTCACACCAGTTGTTGGTATAGATGAAAAAAAAAATTTTTTTTTGAGGAAATGTAGAAAATGAGCATATTCCATTGTTGGTGAAACTTTGTATCAGTCCAGCCATTCTTAGAAGTAATTTGGAACTATGCTCCAGAAGTCACTTAATTGTGATTTTTTTACCCAACAGTACCATTTTAGAACAATGACTAACCATGATACTAGAGAACTAATGATAAAGAAAGCTAATCTCCCCCTGCAAGAGAGATGATGAGTTGAAGATGAAGAATGAGACAGACATTTTTGAATATGCTGAATGTAGGATTTTTTGGGGGGAGGGGTGGTTTTTTTTTGTTCCAAGGATTTTTTAAAATTAAAAAAAAATTGATGGGATGTGGAAGAGAAAGAGGGAGACAGGGAGAGAGTCCTTTCCCACAAAAATAAGAGAAGAGAGGAAGTCAGAAAGAAATGCAGACAAGCTGGAGAATTTTGAAAATTATATGTTGAAGTTAATATTTATTTGTATATAAATAACAAGTATTCATATGATATGGGTAATGAATAAACTATTAAATTCTTGAAATGAAAAGCAAGCTCTACATAGCTCACTTATCTTCAATCTTGCCCTATTAGCCACTTCTCTGATGTCTATAAAACATCTATCCCTCATGGCTAGGTATTGCCCTATATTCCCCTTCTCCCTCATCCCTTTTTTGTGGTTAAACTCCTTGAGAAAGCCTTCTACAATTGGTTTTCCTTTAACTTCCTTCACTTCTCTTCTTAACTCTACAGTCTGGCTTCCAACTTCATCAACTGAAACTGCTTCTTCCCTACCATTGATTTATTAATTGCTACCTCTGATGGCCACTTCATAATCTTCATCCTTAAATTTCTCAAGTGGCTTCTCTTCAGTCTTTGATACTGTTGATCTTGCTACTGTGTTCTCTCAGCTCTCCCCTCATTCTCTTCCTACCTATATAAAAACCACTCAGCCTCCTTTGCTGGATTTTCTTCCAGGTCTTACCCATTAATCTTAGGTGTCCCTTGATGCCTTCTCCTGGGCCCTCTTCTTTTCTTCTTCTTCTTCTATGCTAACTCATTTGACATTCTCATCAGTCCCCATGGATTCAATTTTCATCTCTAGACTAAGAAGTCTCAGATATGTTTATCTCTCTCCTGATCTCCAGTGTCACATCTCTAACTGCTTATTGGACATTTCCTACTGAATGGCTTAAGACATGTTAAACTTAACATGTGCAAAACTGAACACATTGTTTTCTGTTGCAAACCCTCCTCTCTTTCTAATTTTCTTTACTGTAAAGGGAATCACCATCTTCCCAGTCATGAAAATCCACCATCTAGGTTTCATCATTTTCTCACTCTTTCACCTTTTCCCCATATCCAAGTTGGTTGCCAAGTCCTGTTCATGCTACTTTCCTCCTATCTCCATCCATTTCTTGTTACCACCCTGATACAGGCCCTCATCATTTCACACATGGATCATTACAATAACTTTCCGGTTGATCTTCAATTCTCTTCCCATCCTTGTCCATCTTCCACTCAATTACCAAAGTAATCTTCTTAAAGTTCAGGTCTGAACATGTTATCTGCCACCCTACTCAATAAACTTCAGTGGCTCTCTACCACCTCCAGGAACAAATATAAACTCCTTTTTTGGATTTTAAAAGCACCTCATACAGCCCACTTTCCAGTAATTTCCAGTCTTACTCCATTCTACATGCTCTATGACCCTATGGTACTGGCCTCCTTCTTGGTCCTTGCACAAGACACTCTATTCCCTGACTTCATGCATTTTCACTGACTGTCTAAATCTAGAATGTTCTTCCTCCTCACCTTCATAGCATACTCTTCGAGGAAAAAGGAATTCTCAACTAAAATCTCACCTTCTGCAAGAAGTCTCCTTCCTTTTATTGCCTTCACTCTGGAATTACCTCCACTTGACCCTGTAAATAAGAGTGTGTACTAATAGTTTGCCTATTGTCTTCCCCATTAAAAAGTGAGTTTCTAGAGGCTGGGGATTGGATTTTGTTTTTCTTTGGATTCTGTTATTTAGCATGATACCTGGTAAATAGTAAGAGCTTAATAAATGTATATTGACTGATATTAGAGATTCATAGTTTCCTATAAAATCCTTTTCTCTTCAACAATGTATATGCTCATCTTGTTCAGAGGGTGCTAAGTGCTGAATCAAAAATGGGGGGGGGCAATCAAGTAGAAAAGGTAGAGAACAGAAATTATCAAGAATTCTGATCAAAAAACGCCTAAGGGGGAAGCAGGAAGCAAGAAAGAAGCAGCAAAGCTGAGCAGGAAGTCCCAGGTAGAAACAGAAACCTAACAGTGTAAACTCCAGAGGACAAAAGAAGACTACCTAGTTCTCTGGAGAAGTCCCAAGAGAAAGAAACCATCCAGTGCCCTGATCAAGGAGTTCCTGGGGGGGGGGGCAGAAGTCTACCTAGTACCCTCATTAAGGTCATTAACATCTGACAGGGCACACTGAAGCATGCAAGCACTCTGAGTGTAAATACACTAAGGAAAATGGAAGCCTGAGACAAGAACCAAAGAAAGTGAGATTAGGGCCAAACAGGACCTGACCACCCCATCTAAGAATCTGGGAGCAGGCAGAGACTTTCCATGGCACAAAGTCCCAAATCAAGAATTGAGCTTAGAGACATGAGAAAAAAGAAAAACATCAAACACTTACGAAGAAATGTAAAAAATTTGTAATTTATATTTGTAAATATAAAGAATTGCATAAGAAGAAAATCTACACAAGAATAACACCACAGCAACTATAAGTAGAACTCACTTTTAAAAAAATCCCTTACCTTCCATCTTAAAATCAATATTAAGTATCAGTTCCAAGGCAGAAGAATGGTAAGGGCTAGGCAATGAGGGTTAGGTTAAGTGACTTGTCCAGGGTCAAACAAGGAGGAAGTGTCTCAGGTCAGATTTGAACTCAAGACTTTCCATCTCCATGCCTGGCTTTCTAGTCACTGAGCCACCTAGCTGCAGATCTCACATTTAAAAAAAATAGCTTGGCTCTGAGGTATCACCTCACACCTAGCAGATTGGCTAAAATGAAAGAAGGGGAGAGTAATGAATGTTGGAGGGGATGTGGCAAAATTGGGACATTAATGCATTGCTGGTGGAGCTGTGAACTGATCCGGCCATTCTGGCTGGCAATTTGGGGTCATGCTCAGAGGGCTGTAAAAGACTGCCTGCCCTTTGATCCAGCCATACCATTGCTGGGTTTGTACCCCAAAGAGATCATAGATAAACAGACTTGTACGAAAATATTCATAGCTGCGCTTTTTGTGGTGGCAACAAATTGGAAAAGGAGGGTATGTCCTTCAATTGGGGAATGGCTGAACAAACTGTGGTATATGCGGGTGATGGAATACTATTGTGCTAAAAGGAATAATAAACTGGAGAAGTTCCAGGCGAACTGGAGAGACCTCCGGGAACTGATGCAGAGCGAAAGAAGCAGAGCCAGAAGAACTCTATACACAGAGACTGACATTCTGTGGTAAAATCGAATGTAATGGACCTCTGAACCAGCAGCAATACAATGACCCAGGACAATTCTGAGGGATTTATGGTAAAGATGCTACCCACATTCAGAGGAAGGACTGCAGGAGAGGAAACATATAAGAAAAACAACTGCTTGAACGCATGGGTTGGGGTGGACATGATTGGGGGTGTAGACTCGAAACTATCACACCAATGCAACTACCAACAATTTGGAAATTGGTCTCGATCAAGGACACATGACAAAACTAGTGGAAATGCGCATGGGTAGCGGGGTGCGGGGGGGGGGTTGAAGGGGAAAGGAGGAGCATGAATCATGTAACCATGTTAAAAATGAATATTAATAAATGTAAAAAAAAATAGCTTGGCCATACAAGAACTACAAGAACACTTGGAATAAATAAACTATGAGGTAAAAAAAAATAAATTAAATGATTAATGAAAACTGGACCACAAAGGAGAGAATTGGAAGGAGAATTAATAGTTAAGAATAAAAGGTGGTAAACCTAACCCAAGAAATAAAACTCCCTAAAAAATTAGAATGAGAGGCAGCTAGATAGCTCAGTGGATAGAGAGGCAGGTCTGGAGATGGGAGGTCCTAGGTTCAAATCTGACTTCAGTCACTTCCTAGCTGTGTGACACTGAACAAGTCACTTAACCTTAGAATTGATACTAAGAATTGTTCCATGGCTTGGAACAATTCTTAGTATCAATTCTAAGGCTGAAATGAAGTGTTTAAATAATTAAAATGAGCCATAGATGTTATGTTATGCAATATAATCTATCATTGCTTCTTACCCTATTCAACACCATGGTATGGTAGAAACATCAAAGAAATATGAAGGCCATTTGGCCCAATTCTGACATTAACCAGATTTTCAAACTTGAAAAAGTTACTTCTGAACTTAGCATAGTACCTGGCACTTCTGGGTAATTAATAAATGTATTTGAATGATTTCCCTTGGCTGAGACTCAGTTTCTTCCTTTGTCAAATGAGAGTCTAACTAGACCAGGTAGTCTCTGAGGACCTACCTAGCTCCGACACTCCAAAATGCTATGAGTCTTATGAGATGGTGTTCTGTCAAGAGGAACATTCCCTAAGCTAGTGGAGAAGATCATTCAGATCACCTTAGAAGCTAGACAAAGAAACCTACAACACAGGCAAACTTGTCAGTGGGATCAGAGTCCAAAAAACTAGTTCCTAGACAGACCTGTTTTCTGCCCTCAACAAAAACCAAAGCCCCATACTGAGGTGAGCAAAAGTCACAAGGGTTTATAGAGTTATAGAGATAAGCTTTGTTTAAAGGCCATTGCAACCATTGCTTTTCAATTCAATGTAAGTGAGCAAATATTTATTAAATATCTACTATGTGCAAAGTATTGTGTTCCATTCTGCAAAGAATAAATCTTTATTTTTTGCATACTTGCTAAGGCCCTTAGCATGGGAATATAGGGCAGAAAATGTTTAGAAGATTTCATGCAAGCAGAAGTAGCATGCATGTCTCACCCATACACATTGCTCATGCAGCTTCAACCACCAACCCCTATCCCCAGAAGCTCCCACCCATGGGCCAGGATACCCCATATATGCCATGCAGGCCTGTATGGCTCATCTCTTAGAGAAAGCAATGGGATTACTGGGCCTGTACCTTCAGGAACACTCCCATCCATCCCCCAACAAGCACATACACCCATATCCTATACCCTCACCCTCCACTAAAGGCTCCTGCCCAAGGTACCTTCAGTGTGGACTGTAAAAGGTGAATCCCCCAAACGTCTGGCAGAGAACTGGCCTCCCAAGGATGTCATCAGGAAGCAGAGTGTGAAGAAACCGATTCCCAGAACAAATAGCCTGCAAGGGAATGGGGTTGAGGGGGCAGGGCAAAGCAAAGGGGCCAGTCAGCTATGCATGTCTCCTTTGGGACTCATAGCAGATCTGCACACAGTAGGGGTCTGGGCTCTACATATTTATAAGATAGACAGAAGGCATCTGTGGCACACCAAAAAGAATACCAGATAATGAGACCCGAGTTCTAATACCAGCTTTTAATACTCTAATAGCATACTCTGATAGTTCTCTAAGATTTATAAAGTGTTTTTTGTCATTACTGCATTTGATGATCCCTAAGAAAAATAAGGTCTATCATGCATCATTCAAGGTTTCATACCAGTGCCAACATATCCCTGTTCTTCCCAGACTCTAGGCTTCCAAGTTCCTCTTCCAGGCTGGCCCACTTTCCCTCCAGTGTAGATTGCCTACCCCATCTCATCTGCACTATAAATGATGTGCAGAAGCAGCACTAGCTTCACTGAACACTGAACCCATCCAAAGAAAATACCCTTTGCTCTCCTAGTCTACTTCAGTTTCTGAAACTCATCCTTTCTTATCAACAAACTTCCTTTGTCCAAAATCTCTTCCTCTCACATTCCTTCCATCTCATGGTATTTACTGAAGTCTAGTTTTCTCTTAATGACACCACCTTTCTTGGCCACCTCTCCAAATTCGACTACTCATCTTCTCAGACCCCCAGCATACAAGGCCAGAAGGAGGAACTGATCATGCTCTTTGCTCCATAATGTCCATTTTAGTCTTCTCTTTATTACTATCACTCAGTAATTACATCTTCTTTTAAAGTTGCCTTCATCTTGCCCAGACCCTTATTACTTATTACTGTTATTTTTAAACCAGTTGTCTGAAAAAAGCTAGATAACCATTTGCCAGATAAACTGTTGAGGGAATTCTTGATCACATAGAAATTGTACTAGCTAGCCTCTGAGGTAATAATGGAAGTACCATTTTCTATTTCCTAAGGAGAAGACTATATGGAAACAGAGTATATAGATATTTGAAACAAATAGGTGGAGATTACATTGTCGGTGTGATTGGAGGGCGGGAAGAAGGAACTCTTCCTTTTTTGGCAAAAAGGGGCCTTTGGAAAACTATCCTTCATAGAATTTTACTGAAACTAAAACTAATGTCCAGGCCATATCATGCCTCTAGGCATCCTCCTAGGATGAAAATAGTAAAATCATAAAGTAGGAACAATAGTAGCAATAATATAAAACTTTTATTCAGGAACAAGTCTGATGCTGTCCTAGCTAACCAACAATCCTCTCTCTAAATTCAGATCCAAGGATAAGAATAGATTCCATCTAGTTAAAGATTTCCCCATTTTGTTTTTCAGTACCTCCTCTCCTGAGTTCAAAGAACCCTTAGTCAGCAGCAAATCCATTAAAAGGCAAGGAGCAACTAGGGCTTTGCTCTGGGTCTGTTGATTTCTGTGAGTCATGATTCCTACCTGTGGCAAATGTACCTCATCTATCTGTAATGGGCCTTGGAGAATCATAAGGCCTTGGAGAGGAAGTAGAAGTCCATTCTATCTGCTGTTGGTGTCTTGGGGCATGCTTCCTTTCCCCATCATCCAGGATCCTCTCACCAAGAGTCTTATTAATATCACACATTTCTGATGGGCTTCTACTCAACCATGTTATTAAGGATGCCTACAGTCAGTCATGGGATCAGCAGAAATGGCAGTGATGTCCTTTGTGGTATCCCAAAGTTTCTGTCCCTTCACCTTGAATGGTGAAAGTATTCACATTTATAAAGGAAGTGGTAAGGTGAACACTCATTAGGGCTTTTCTTTATGATAAAGTGATTACTCTTCATGGCCTTGCTCTACTCTATTTTTTTTTGTGCCCCCTCCTTTAAAACTACAAAGCATTAAATCCATTATTAAAATGACTCTCTGGTTTGAAGTCTGTACCTTCAATGCAAGTATGAAAAGAAAAGAGGCCATAATAGCTTGAGTGTATCTTCCTGGGTTCTTCCTAAGGTTTGGAGCCCTTTTTGGACAGAACTGAACTGTCAGAACTCTAAAAGAAGTTCTTCATAGTACACTAGAAAAACCAACTTTTTAGAAAGCCAAACTCCTGGATTCTCAAAGATTCCAAGAACTGGTCCAATTTGCCAGATAGCCAGGTTCTAAGAAGAGTCTGTTTCTGTCCCTAGGAATCATTAAATAAACAAACATTTATTAACTACCTAATAGGAGCCAGGAACTACAAAGGGGGAAAAAAGTAAAAACATCTACTATCTTTAAGGAATTTACATTTCTATGGGGAAATTTTTGTGTGTAACTATATGTATGTAAGTACATATATATATATATAAAACGATGGAACTAGCAGCTTAGGATCAAAGAATTGCCTCCTCCTGAAGGTGGTGCTTGATCTGAGTCTTAAAAGAAGCCAGGAATTCTAAGAATTGGAGGTTGGGAGGGAGAGTATTCCAGGCATGGTAAAACTATGACTAGAAACAGTGACTAGACATGAAATGTTGAGGAACACTAAATAGGCCTGAATGGGTTAACTGTATAATTCATGGAGAAGATGTGGAATAGTCTTTTTACATTCCACTAGAAAGGTAGGAAGGTAGAAGATGTGGAATAGTCTTTTTACATTCCACTAGAAAGGTAGGAAGAGGCCAGGTTATAAAGCTCTTTAAATGGCAAATAAAATACTGCATAATTTACCTTAGAGGTAATAAGTAACCACTGGAGTTTATTGAATAGTGGAGTAAAATGAAATCATATTGGCAGCTGTGTGAGACTGGATTAGAATCAAAGAGACCAATTAGGTTATTGCAATAGTTCAACTTTGTAGATAGCATTTTTAAGAAGTTCAGCTGAGAAGAGTAGGAGAGATATTGCATAATAGCTGTCATAAATGATAGAATATGATGAGGATTTTAAGGATGAGGGATATGTGCATATTTCTAAAAAGCAGAGACAGAACCAATAGATAGAGTTTTGACATTAAATTGAGGACAATGGTGGAGAAAATCTGTAGTAGTAGATATGGGATAGAATTGAATGCTTGTAGTAGAGGGTGTCTCAACAAGTAGAAGGGCCATGTCATTGGGGAAAAAGAGGAAATAGTGAGATATTAGAAAGATGTGAGATAAGGAATAAGAGAAAAAGGAGAGGGACTCTCAAAGAATAGTCCGTCTCTCTGCTGATCTGTCTCTATCTGTGTCTGTTTGTCTTCCTGTCTCTCACCCATTTGTTGCATGTGTTGGTGAAATATGAGCCTAATCCTCAGCAGATTTGGGCTGGAAAGAACCAGGAAGCTGTCCATGGTTCTTGAAGGATTGCCCCAGCTTTGTCTTTGGTTTCTAAACTCATCCAATACACCCATTTTCATTAATCCAGGATGTTGGTTTCTTCTGCATTTTATGGTTGGAAAGAGAAAAGGTTGGCAATTCTTACTATAATGGAAGAGAGGAAGGGAACTTAATGATCTTTCAAGGTTCCTGAAAGATAGGGAACAGGATTTCCTACCAAGGCTGAAGAGCTTGAGCTATTAACTTGCTGCACAATGTTAGTAGGATACTATTTCCATTCTGAACCTCAGTTTCATCTTATGAAAAAATTAAAAAATTTAGCTGAGAGAGCCTTAAGAGCTCCTCCAGCTCTAACAGTCTATGAATCTAGCTTCAGAGACCCCCTTCTGTACCTTACCCCCTGGAGTAAGCAGAACCACAGCCACTCTTCTACACTCCTGGAAGAACCTGCTTTCGAGACGCACCAAAAGACTGGTGTGAGGTCTTTGAATTCAGCTGTCTGGAGTCTATCTTGCTAAGATGGAGGGAGGTCCACCTGAATGAAGAGGGAAAGGAACTGCAGGGGGCCATGAGGCAATATCCTCCAAATATAGCTCCATAAGGGGTTTCCTGAACCTATTGGATATAAGGTGGGATAAGAGCAAAATAACTCGGCTTGCAGTTAGTTCCATCCCATAATACTTGGGTTGGGCTGTAATTCTCTTTGCTCAGGCCTTTTGCTCAACCCCGGTTCCCATGCTCTCTAACCCATTGGTTGAAGTTCCCCAACTTGTTGCCATATCCCTATTCCGAAGCCCCCTGGTATTACCTCAGTCCACTCTCCCTGCTGGTCTTCTTTCCCTTCCCCCCTCCCCCACACTGCCTCTCTTGCCTTCTCGCAGCTGCGCTCTTGGATATTCAATTCCAATTCGGTCTTTGCACCCAGCCCCAAATCTGGCTCATGAACTCCCAGGAGGTCCTAGCACAAGCCTTACTGCTTAGGAATAACGCTGGCTTCCCTGAAAGGAACCAATTCACTGACAAAAATGGGGATAAGCAAATGCTAGGGCAGAGGAGAGCAACCCAGAAGTGACTGACCCCTCATGCCCAGGCCAAAGCTGAGGGAAGGAGAAATGGTGTCTGCACTCTCCTACTCTCTTTTTTTGGGCTTAAGGCTCCATACCCTTTCACCCCCAGAGTTCTGCCTCTAGGGTCAGCACTCAGTTATCTCCAGGCACTTAGTCCGTTCTACTACCTTTGGGTGTCCTCCGCAGCCTTGCCATTTCCATAATCCAAAATCAAGTGGGAAGTGAGTAGTAGGTCTCCCACAATTTTCTGAGGCTCAAACCTGGAAAATCTCCTATTGGAAAAAGACTACTGTTCCCAATGTTCCAATCTCAGCCCACTCTCACCTCAGCCCAATGCGAAGAACCCAGAAACAGAATGGAAATTAGAAGTGAATTTGATTAGAGGAAAAGATGTGATGGGAAAAGGAGGGAGAACACAAAAGAAGGGTGCAGCCTGGAGCATGGACTCCTCCCGTGTGGTGTGCACATAATTGAGATAACTTTATGGACTAAAGGCAAGGGCCAGTGAAAGACTGCATAGCTTATTGAGGGAAAGGATTAGGTTGATCCTGGCAGATTCCCACTCCCAAGAAGCCCAAAGGCAGCTACTACCTCAATGGAGCTTTTGATTCCTTCCTCCTGAACCACACGTAGGTACGCGCGCGGGCACACACACACACACACACACACACACACACACACACACACACACACACTCATACACACACCCCTCCAGACCTCAAAATTGTCTCCATGTTCAGACAGAAGTCCACAGTCATCTTTTGCTTTCCACCTATTCACCTCCACCCTGCCTAGTTACCAATACCCACTGCCCTTCCCCTCTGGAGTTTGATTAATTGGGATCAGACACCCCCACCCACAGTCAGGGGGACAGAAATCACCCCTCCCCCATCCAACCCACATCCTTAAAAACCCTCAAAGAGACGGGTATTAAAGAACTTTACCTAAAGGGTCTCAAGGTGACCAGACATCTTCTGACCATTATTTTCCCATCGGAATTGACTGTGATCATTGTTCGAACTTGCTTCCAAAAAGAGCCAGAGACACACACACACACAAAGGAGGTGGGGACCCAATCCCAGGTTCTGTTCCAGGGGGTCGAAGAGCAAGAGGACACGAACCCCCTCCTACCTGCCGCCCCCAAATCCAAGTTCCCAGGATCACGTGGTCACTGTGGGGTTCCAGGCTTTGCAGACAGACCCGTCTTCCCCTAGACTCTTCGAATGGGGAACTGTCCTCAACTGGCAATCCGAACAAGGGGGTCGGAGATGTGGTGGGGGGATAGTGAGAGTAGGCGACGGAGGGGGCGGAGTGGGGTGTAGCTGACTAAGTGCTGCGCACACCCAGGCTCCCTTATAGACCAAGCTTCTCCCTTCAAGGACTCCAATACCGGACCACGAGGCTATGCTAAAGTACTATTGGTCTTCCCTCCTCGGGCTTCCTCATCTCCGATGCCAACCCAACACCTCGATGCCAGACCCCGGAGCTGTGGCAGTCCACCTGCTGGCTTCTTTCCCTGCTCTGCCTTGGGCTAGAGACTGGCTCCTCTTCCCTCCAGATGCGCATTCCGTTCAGGGGCCTGGCTGGATGCTCCCATTGCTCCAAAGAAGTTGCTTGTTTGGTAGCAGGTACTCTTGACTCTATGGCTCTGTTCACTCCTACGTATCTGGCCCAAGCGCTGCTGCGCTAAGCCTAGTCTGCATTGTATCCTACTGTGGAGGTTGCAAAGCCTTTGCTGCTACCCCCACCCTTCCACTCTGTACCCCACTCCCCAACCCTAGCTGCCACAGCATTACATTGGGGCGCTATCTCCACCTAGTGGTGAAAGTTAATAGGTGTCTCCCAGTCCTCCTCCCATTCACTCCCATCCCCCCTTTCCCTTTCTGTTCTAGATTAGGGACAAAGCTAGTAAGACAGGTTCCTTCTTTAGAACCAGATGCTTGTGACCTTGGTGGAGCCCCTCTTCTTCCAGACCCTGGCCACTGTCCCGTCTCCCTGGCTTCCCACACAAGGTAAGCATTTAATAATAACCAGACTCGGACACATGAGTGAGAGAAGACAGATTCTCAGATTGAAGATTGAAGGCTCTTGTCTCAGTATGTATGATCACTTTGTAAAGTGTCTACTCGATTTCTGATGTAGAACACTGGGTTGGTAACATTTTCATATGTATTGGGGTGTGTTCCACAACCTCACTCCAATGAATAGAATTGCAGAAGGTCTAGACATGCTTCTGGATCAATCAAAAGTGTAAACAAGATAGAAAGTCCTAGAACCTTTTCAACCATAAGTGTAAAATTGGGGTGAAAAACTCAATCAGAGAATGGTGAAGTACTTTGATCACTGGATGAAATCAGATACAACAAATATATTAGGAATCTATTAGGAGTAGTTGAAAGAATTATAGTAGATAGGGCATTGGACCCAGAGTCAGAAAGACCTGAATTCAAATCCAGCTTCAGATATTTACTAGCTGTGTGACCCTGTCTGCTTCAGTTTCCCCAATTATAAAATGGGGGTAATAACAGCATGTACCTCCTATAGTTGTTATGAGGTTTAAATGAGATAACATTTGTAAAAGGCTTGACACATAGTAGACTCTTAATACTTTTTTCATTTCTTCTTTCCAATGTGAAGAAGAATTGGGGAAGCAGCTCTAAAGAAAATGTTTAAGAATATTAGAGAATAAGAGTTCTTCTAAAGCAAGGATTCTAAATCTTTTTTGTGTCATGGACCTCTTTGACAGTTTGATAAAGTCTATAAATTTTTATTCACAAGAGTTTTGAAATGCATAAAACAAAATACATGAAATTACAAAAGAAACCAACTATACAGAAATCCAGTTATCAAAAAAAAATTTTTAAGTTCACATATCCCAGGCCGAGAAGCTCTTTTTGAGAGTGATCCCCGAGTCACCTCCACGGGGCTTCTCTCACATCTGGGGATATGGCTCAATCACATCACTCAGAAAAGCTTGAAAGCCTTTCTTAATGAGACAAAAATGGATACCAGATGTACCCAAAAGATCAAATTTCCTAGCTAAGCTTCTAAATTTTTAATTCTCATTAATGTTCTTCCCAGAATAAAAATGTTCAAAATATTATCCATGGTTCTAATATGCTTAGGCTTGTTTCTTTATTAGAAAAGATTATTTGTGCCTACTTAAGGCACATGCCAGATAGAGGAATCCTATCTATATAAAAGTATGAGAGATAGTATGGTAGGATCTATTGCGTATTTGCAACAAAATCAGAAAACCTGGGTTCATAACTTGTCTTTTGACCCTTTATTAGCTTTCTAACTAGTGATTGGGGTCAATGGGGTACTGTGAGGTCTTGCTGAGCCTTTTTTAGGCTGCTCATCTACCTATGGTGACGATCTTTCACCCAGTTCTCACCTGTGACTCCAAGAAGCTGTAGCACATGCAGCAGACACACCTTGGTAAAACCATTTAGACAGATGGGCTAAACTGGGTTGAGGGTAACTGACAGGCCTCAAACCCTTCAATGAGTTAGGGAATGTCTACCTTGAAGTGCATGAAGACTTCCCTCTGTGGCATGGGCAGATGAGAACAACTTGTTCTCATTTAGCAAGAAAGTGGCTGAAGTAGGTATGAAGAGGCCATGGTCATCAATTATATTCCAGAGCATCACCAGTCATTCTGACTTTTTTTTGCCATTGGACTTTGATGACTGGAGGATAGTGACACTGAAGGCTTTGTGCAACTCTGCCTCACTTAAATGCATATCAAGACATCACCCCATTTTATGCCATTGGACTTTTTAAAAAATGAAGGGCATTGGGGGCAGCTGGGTAGCTCACTGGATTGAGAGCCAAGCCTAGAGACGGGAGGTCCTAGGTTCAAATCTGGCCTCAGACACTTCCCAGCTGTGTGACCCTGGGCAAGTCACTTGACCCTCATTGCCTAGCCCTTACCACTCTTCTGCCTTGGAGCCAATACACTCCAATACCCTCCAATACACTCCAAGATGGAAGGTAAGGGTTTTAAAAAAAATGAAGGGCATGAACAACAAACAGCTCTGTGACAATAGGCAAATTACTTCAATTCTGAGTTTCCTAGTCACTAAAATGGGGATAATATCTTTAGTTCCTGTCTCACATGAGTAGTTTCGAATATCAAAATGAGATAGTGTGGGGCAGCTGGGTAGCTCAGTGAATTGAGAGCCAGGCCTAGAGACGGGAGGTCCTAGGTTCAAATCCGGCCTCAGACACTTCCCAGCTGTGTGACCCTGGGCAAGTCACTTGACCCCCATTGCCTACCCTTACCACTCTTCCACCTATGAGACAATACACAGAAGTTAAGGGTTTTTAAAAAAAAATGAGATAGTGTATGTAAACTGTTAGATACTATATAAGAGGAGAGAAGGGGACATATTCAAGAGATGTTTCAGAGGTGAAATCAACAGGCCTTGGCAACAGATTGGGCCTGGGGGTGGATGGAAATAGTGAGGAGTTGAGAATGACATCTAGATTGTGAAAAGGCACCAAGGGGTGTCCTTAAAAGTATCAAGGAAGTGGTTCAAACCTGGCCTCAGCCACTTCCCAGCTGTGTGACCCTGGGCAAGTCACTTGACCCCCCATTGCCCACCCTTACCAATCTTCCACCTATGAGACAATACACTGAAGTACAAGGGTTAAAAAAAAAAGTATCAAGGAAGTTAGGAAAGTAGTTAGGGTTTAGAGGGGAAAATAATGAGTTCCATTTCAGAACTGTTGAGTACATGAGTTTTTTTAAACCTTACTTTTTGTCTAAGACAGAAGGGCAAGGGCTAGGCAATAGGGAGTTAAGAAACTTGCTCAGGGTTACACAGTTAGGAAGTGTCTCATAACAGATTTGTATTCAGGTCTTCCCTGCCACTCTGTCCATTGTTGCCGCCCTCTCCCCCAGTACCCTCCCCCAGACATGTTGAATTTAATACATCTACACTATGTCCAATTTGAGATGTCTGAAAAGCAATTGGAAATGCAAGACTGGAGATCAGCAGAGAAGTTAAGGTGGAACAGTAACATTTGAGAATCATCAGCATAGAGATGGTAATTAAATCAATGAGAGTTGATAATATCACTAAATGAAGAATTCTAAATAAAGGAAGAAGAGAAGAGAGTCCCAGACAGAATCCTGAAGGAAATGATGTAGATGAAGATCCAGCAAAGGAGATTGAGGAGAGATCTGATGGGTAGGAAGAAAACCAGGAGAAAGTTCTGTTCTGAAAAACTAGAGACAAGAGGAAGTGATCGACACATCAAAGGCTATAGAGAGGTTGAGGTGGATTGAGAAAATGCCATTGGATTTAGCAAGTAAGGGACCACTTTGGAGAGAAGAATTTTGTTGAAGTGAGCA
This sequence comes from Gracilinanus agilis, assembly GCF_016433145.1. Classification (NCBI taxonomy): domain Eukaryota; kingdom Metazoa; phylum Chordata; class Mammalia; order Didelphimorphia; family Didelphidae; genus Gracilinanus; species Gracilinanus agilis. The sequence continues at coordinate 236,881,987 of NC_058133.1, forward strand.
AGGGAAGAAAAAGTGTTGGCACCTATTGTAGATGGCCTTTTCAAAGAGTATAGTCACAAAGGAAAGAAGAGATATAAAATGATAAAAGGGATGGACAGATAAGTTTTTTGTTTTTGTTTTTCCTGAAGATGGAAGAGACATAGGCATCTTCTCTCCTCATGACTTAATCATGGGGACTTCACTTCAGCCTGTCCTTGTGTCCATTTTGGCAGGTTCTTCTGGGAGCCAGGGGAAGGAGTCAGTAGATAGGAAGAGACTGAAGATAAGTGATAAAGTGGGGATGACGGTGGGGAGGGGGCAATCTATCAGATGAAACAATGAAATTGGATTGCTTGGGCAGGTAGCAAAGATGACCATAGAAAGGGGTAAGGCCACCTCTTCATGCGAGACAGGGATGAATTAGTGGCAAAGGATATCTGAGTATTATGAGATGAAGAAGGAAAAGAGCTCAAGGCAGATGACCTCAATTTTTAAAATATGAGACAAGGTTCATGGTTGATAATGGTGAAGGAGGAGTAATTGTCACTTTTTTCATTTCTAGGAGGCCAAGTGTATTCTAGTTCAGTGCTAAAAGACTTGGTACTTTGGGATGACACAAAACCCCATGGTCTTTGTAATGGCAATAAAAGAAGTGGGGAGGCAACTGATACTAAAACTTCTATTACTTCCTTATTTTCTTCTTCCTTTTTTCTGTATATATGTGGCCTGGAAATCTTCCTCAAGAACTATTCTGAAAAGGGAATAGAGGGCTGCTCTTAGCAACTATGATGAGTATGTCTACTTAAGAGAGCCAGGGCCTGGACGTTATACCCCTAACTGCTTCTTCTGCCTTGTATTTTTTCCTGAGCTTACATGACTGAACAGCAAATCTGAGGTGGTCATTTTCAGCCTCAGAGGTAACTTTGTGAGTTCAAGAGGCCAGGAGCAACTAGGTCCTTCATTTGGAGCTAACTGGAGTTTTCTGCAATTATACTCTTCTTGGAAAAGTTAACTATTAGGAGGATAAGCCCAAGCTTAGAAGATATGGCCCTTGAAGGAGCTGTATAGATGGAATAGAGCTGAAATACCTACTCAACATTTGCACTAAGTGATATACATTTTAGTATTTTAAAACCTTATGAATGCTTGCTTAGGAATCTTTTATATGTCAAACTTTTCTTTTATATGGGAGAAATAAATTGCTATTCTAGAAGCAGCTAGGTTGCTTAGTGGGAAAGGCCTAGAGACCATGAATTCTGGGGTTATATTTGGCCTTGGATATTTCCTGTGTTTGACCCTATAGGCAAGTCACTTAACACTAATTGCCTAAACTTAACTGCTTCACTGCTTTCTGTCTTGGAACCATATTTAGTAAGGGGAAGAGAGGGAGAGGGATGAGGGGAAGGCCTGGGGTAAGAGAGAAAAAAGAGAGAGAGAGATGCCCTATATCATCTTTTATTTTATTTATTTAAAAACCCTTACCTTCTGTCTTAGAATCAATACTGTGTATTGGTTCTGAAAGCAGAAGTGTGGTAAGATTTAAACCTAGGACCTCCTGTCTCTAGGCCTGGCTCTCAATCCACTGAGCAACCCAGCAACCCAGCAACCCAGCTGCCCTCCCACCATCAGATCTATATTGAACACCTACATATATGATCATTTTGGGGGAGTCTCTGAACTTGATCCAAACTCAAGACTTAAGTGATTTTCCCCAGGACTCTGGCGTGGGAGCATAAAGAACTAGAAACAATGAGAAAGGGTATGGCCTCATTTTTTAGAAGCCAGGCTCCTTAGTACTGAACCTAGTTTTTGTGTCTAGAGTTTGGCATCTTCACTTGTTATATAACTTTCATAGCAATAATGTTATTTCTTTGTGGTTCAGTGAAACCAGTACTGGACTTGACGCATGAGGACCTGGCTCTGCTCTCTGCAACTCTGGGATTTTATTTTATGATTCTCACAATAAGATTCTCCTAAACTCCCAAAACCAAAAAAACATTTTGAGACAACAAAGATGAACTGGAAGTGATGTTACACAGGAACAATATTCAGAATAGGCTGATGCAGGGGTCGGCAACCTTTTTGGCTGTGAGAGCCATAAACGCCACATTTTTTAAAATGTAATTTTGTGAGAGCCGTACAGTGCTCACAGTGCGTGCTCCTGTAACAGTGTGCACTCCTGTAAGAGCGCCTGAAAAAAAATTGACTTTATGGCTCCTGCAGAAAGCCATACGTTGCCGACCCCTGGGCTGATGGGACTTGGTCCTACCTTAGGAGTTGTCTATAAAATATCAAGCTAAGCTGGGTGAGAGATTCTGAGTTATTTAAGCATTTAGGAGAAGAGAAAGAGCTGCCTCTAGGAAGGAATCACAAGTAGGGAGGGTAAGAAGGTAAAGAAGAATATATCAGTTTCAGTCTTGTTCTTCATTAGTATTAGTTTCCACTAGTGGGGTTCATTAGAAATAACACTGGAACAAAAAACCCCAACCCCTCAGAGCTACTCCTAAAACCCAGAGATGTCATGCCCTAGGGACCAAACTCCTGAGTGCAAGCTAGAGTTCTGATCTGGAATTGCCACCTCAAAGCAAATGCTACACAATCAAAATGAAGGAAGAAAGGGGGTATGGGAGAAACAAAAAAAAAAAAGGAAGGTGAGAGGGATGGAGAGAAGAAAAGATGACAAAAGTGGGGGAGGAAGGAAGGAAAGAAAGAAAAAAAGAATTGAGGGAGGGTGGGAGGGAAAGGAGACAGAGAGGCAGGAAGAAGGAAAAGGAGGGAAAAAGAAAGGAGGAAAGAGGAGGAGGCAGGAAGGAAAGGAAGGAAGGGAAAGGAGGTTAAGGAGAAGGGAAGGAAAGGTGAAAGAAGGAAGGGAAAGGGAGGAAGGAAAGGACAGAGAGAGAAAGGAGGGGGGAAAGAAGGGAAGGAGGAAGGAAGGAAAGGAAGAAAGGCAAAAGGAGAGAAGGAGGGGGAGGAAGAGAGAAAGAAGGGAGAAATTAGGGGGGAAAGAGAGAAGGGAGGAATTAGGGAGAGAGGAAGAAAGAGGATAGGGAATGAAAGAAGGAAGGGAAGGAGAAACTGAAAGAAGGAAAGAGTGAAAAGAAGCTGCTTACTCTGAAATTACCATTTAATGTACTTTTACTGCAGTTTTTGAACTGCATATTAAAACTCAATAGCTCATTGTCTGGTGCAAGAAAACTAGAGAATTAATATCCTAAAAGCATTTACTGACACTGTTTGAAAATAATAATGATGGAAAAAAAAATCCAGATTTGCACAAGTGTCCAAACATTGCAAACTGAAAGGGGGAAAATGGTTTCTCTAAGACATATTTCATGCTTTCTGTTATAAAACATTTGGGATAATCCCCCTCATTGAAAAGCAGTATCTAAAGTTTATTTTCATTTATGCTGGAAGGCCATTCTTCAAATTAGCTTGGAGCAATGATGGGATCTATTGTCCTTTCCCTCATTTATTGAGTCCTATGCTCAGAGTGCATTAGGAAAGGGTTCCCTAATAGGATACAATGTCTCCTCCAAAAAAAAAAACAAAAAAATCCAGACAAACCTGCATATAGAAAAAATATGGCATATATATATATACATATATATATATATAATCTTTCCAGTAAGGTCTCATTGTGATCATCATTATTTGATATAATTCAAGAAATGCTAGCTATAACAATAAGACCAGAAAAAAGAAATTGAGAGAACACAGGCAAAAAGAAAATAAAATTATCACTTTATTCAGACGACATGACAGTCTACTTAAAGAATCCTAAAGATTCAACCAAAAATTAATTGGAACAAATTAATTACTTCAGCAAAGTAAGCAGATATAAAATAAACCCACATAAATTATAAGAATTTCCATGTATTACCAAAAAAAAGAAGGAAATAGAAATTATATTCAAAATAAGTCTAGAGTATCTAAAAATAGATAACAAAATAGGAAATATGTGAATGCAATTATAGAAACTCTTCAAGCAATAAAGACAAACCTAAATAATTGATGTAAGAGTTACTGGGTCATATGAATATAATAAGAATAACAATACCAATTAAACAAATGTATTATCAGAATACTGGCCCTGTCAATCAAACATTGGGAAGAGTTAATTTATAGAACTTAAAAAATAATAAAGTTCATTTGGAGTAGCAAAAGCTCAAGAATACCAAGAGAAATAATTTTTAAAAGTAGCAAGGAAGATATAAATTGCCTAGATTAACAGTAGAAGAAATAGAATACCTAAATAATCCCATATCAGAAATAGAAATTGAACAAGCCATCAAAGAACTCCCTAAGAAAAAATCACCAGGACCTGATGGATTCACAAGTGAATTCTATCAGACATTCAAAGAGCAACTAATCCCAATAATATACAAATTATTTGATATGATAAGCAAAGAAGGAGTCCTACCAAATTCCTTTTATGACACAAATATGGTACTGATCCCAAAGCCAGGTAGACCAAAAACAGAGAAAGAAAACTACAGACCAATCTCCCTAATGAACATAGATGCAAAAATCTTAAATAGAATATTAGCAAAGAGACTCCAGCAAGTAATTAAGAAGATCATCCACCATGATCAGGTGGGATGTATACCAGGAATGCAAGGATGGTTCAACATTAGGAAAACCATCCACATAATTGACCATATCAACAGTCTAACAAACAAAAATCATATGATTATCTCAATAGATGCTGGAAAAGCCTTTGACAAAATACAGCATCCATTCCTATTGAAAACATTGAAAAGTATAGGAATAGAAGGACCTTTCCTAAAAATACTAAACAGTATATACCTAAAACCATCAACAAACATCATATGCAATGGGGATAAATTAGAAGCCTTCCCAATAAGATCAGGAGTAAAACAAGGATGCCCGTTATTATCTCTATTAGCAGTTGCAATTAGAGAAGAAAAAGAAATTGAAGGTATCAAAACAGGCAATGAGGAGACTAAGCTATCACTCTTTGCAGATGATGTGATGGTCTACTTAAAAAATCCTAGAGAATCAACTAAGAAGCCTGTAGAAATAATCGACAACTTTAGCAAAGTTGCAGGATATAAAATAAATGCACATAAATCATCAGCATTTCTATATATTTCCAACACATTAGAGCAGCAAGAGGTAGAAAGAGAAACACCATTTAAAATCACCCTAGACAATATAAAATACTTGGGAATCTATCTACCAAAACAAACACAGCAATTATATGAAAACAACTACAAAACATTTTCCAAACAAATAAAACTGGATCTCAACAACTGGAAAGCCATTAATTGTTCATGGGTAGGACGAGCTAACATAATAAAAATGAACATTCTACCCAAATTAATTTACCTATTTAGCACCATACCTATCAAACTACCAAAAAACTTCTTTACTGAATTAGGAAAAACTATAACAAATTTCATTTGGAATAACAAAAGATCGAGAATATCAAGGGAAATAATGAAAAAAAAATGTGAAGGAAGGGGGCCGAGCAGTACCAGATATTAAACTATACTATAAAGCAGCAGTCATCAAAACAATATGGTACTGGCTAAGAGAAAGAGAGGAGGAGCAGTGGAATAGACTTGGGGTAAATGACATCAGCAAGACAGTGTATGATAAACCCAAAGAGCCCAACTTTTGGGACATGAATCCACTATTTTGACAAAAACTGGTGGGAAATTTGGAAAACAATATGGGAGAGATTAGGTTTAGATCAATATCTCATATCCTACACCAAGATAAATTCAGAATGGGTGAATGACTTGAATATAAAGAGGGAAACTATAAATAAGTTAAGTGAACACAGAATAGTATACTTGTCAGATCTCTGGGAAAGGAAAGA
>NC_058133.1:236887883-237042642 GCF_016433145.1 Gracilinanus agilis
ATGAATAGGCAATTTTCAGGTAAAGAAATCAAAAGTATCAATAAGTACATGAGAAAGTGTTCCAAATCTCTAATAATCAGAGAAATGCAAATCAAAACAACTCTGAGGTATCACCTCACACCTAGCAGACTGGCTAAAATGAAAGAAGGGGAGAGTAATGAATGCTGGAGGGGATGTGGCAAAATTGGGACATTGATGCATTGCTGGTGGAGTTGTGAAATGATACAACCTGGCCTGCAATTTGGAACTATGCTCAAAAGGGCTATAAAAGAATGCCTGCCCTTTGATCCAGCCATACCATTGTTGGGTTTGTACCCCAAAGAGATCATAAATAAACAGACTTGTATGAAAATATTTATAGCTGTGCTTTTTGTGGTGTCAAAGAACTGGAAAAGGAGGGTATGTCCTTCAATTGGGGAATGGCTGAACAAATTGTGGTATATGCTGGTGATGGAATACTATTGTGCTAAAAGGAATAATAAACTGGAGGAATTCCATGTGAATTGGAAAGACCTCCAGGAATTGATGCAGAGCGAAAGGAGCAGAGCCAGAAGAACATTGTACACAGAGATTGATATACTGTGGTAAAATAGAATGTAATGGACTTTATATATACCAGCAGCAATGCAATGACACAAGACAGCTCTGAGGGATTTATGATAAAGAACGCTACCCACATTCAGAGGAAGAACTGCAGGAGAGGAAACATAAAAGATAAACAATTGCTTGAACGCATGGGTTGAGGCGGACATGATTGGGGATGTAGACTCGAAATGACCACACCAATGCAACTATCAACAATTTGGAAATAGGCCCTGAACAAGGACACATGTTACAACCAGTGGAAATGTGCGTCAGCCATGGGTAGGGGGAGAGCGGGGGTGAAGGGGAAAGTAGGGGCATGAAGCATGTAACTAGGTTAAAAATGAATATTAATAAATGTTTAAAATGTAAAAAAAAAAGTAGCAAGGAAGGAGTTACCATACTGCAAACTAAATTAGTAGTAATCATTAAAACATTAAAATAATTTGGTAATGACTAAAAGGTATAATATTTTATTGGTGGAACAGACTAGGTTCATAAAACCCCCAAAACAAAGTAATATACTGTGTAAATGGAATTAGCTTACCTTCATTCATTCTTTAGACTTTAGCCACCAGGAATAATGTCACCCCACCCAACTTAGAATTAAGTGGGGAGGGGAGGTCCGTGACCCACACGTTATAGTAAGTGACAAATAAAAAAAACAAGTGACTGCCCTCTGGGCAGTCCAAAACAGGGCTGAGGCTACCATTTGTCCACGTGAAACTGGAGGTGGACACAGGAAGTGACAAAAACTGCTATCTTTTAAATATGATGGTAACTCCCCATGAGGGGCTTTTTGTGCTTTGAACTTGGCGTTGGAGGAGCTCTGATAAGACCTCAAACTGCTTCCTTTTGAATTGTCATGTGGGTAAGTTAGGCTGACTCTTGTTCTTTTCCCTTGGCATTTCTGGAGGCTCTAGCCTCAAGGAGGCCTTTCTTCTTACAGGAGGCCATGTGGCTAGAAGCCTTGTTTAATTAACCTCTGTGCCCCCTCTGCTGGGGCCTCTGAAGCCTGCCTGGTTCGGGCCTCTGGTCCAGGCCTGAGTTTCTCTCTCTCATTTTCCCTAACTTCAACCTTCCTAATTGTAAATAATCCACCATAAAAGTCATCCTGACTTGGGTATCTTATTTTGGAACTGAGTAATCGATCCCTGGCGACCAAACTTTAAATATCCAGTCCAACCATAATCTTCCCATTTTCCCCTTTTACAATACATATTATATATAGTACATATGACAAACGCAAGAATTTCAAATACTAAAATAAAGACTCAGTATTCAACAGAAACTATTTGGAAAATTGATAAGTAGTGGGGCAGAAATTAGGCTTTGATCAACATCTCACACCATATGCCACAATAAATTTCAAATAGACATACAGTTTAGATAGAAAAAGATGTATCATATAAAAATTAGAGGAACAGGTAAAAAAAGATAACTTTCATACATATTGATAGGGGAAGTATTCTTTTAAAAAAAGAAGGGACAAGGGAGTATGATATGTGAAAAAATAGATAAATAGAATTGCCTAAAATAGTCTTTGAACAAATAAAAACTTAGAAGGCAAACCAAAAAAACTGGATGAAATATTTTTGCATCAGAATTCTCAGATGAAGATTTAGCATTCAAGATATTTAGGGAATTGATATGGATAAGAAAAAGAACAATTCCCCAATAAATAACTGGTCCAAGAAAATGAACAGAAAATTCTAAAGGTAAGATATCCAAACCAATAAAGACAACTTGAAAAAAAATGTACCAAAGCACTGAAAAGAGAAATGTAAATTAAAATAACTCTTGAGGTTATCAGACAACAGTGATAAAAAATGGAAAATGACAATTGTTGGAGGACCTGGAAAAAATAAGAATATTAATATACTCTGGTAAAGCTGTGAAAGTATCTAACCATTCTAGGAATCAATTTAGAACTGTATCCTCCAAAAGTAACTAAATTGTGAATGCAGTGATAATACTACTAGACTTATACTATAAGGAGATTATAGAAAATACGCATATTTACAAAAACATTTGTAGAAGTGCTTTTATTTTTGTAATGAAGAATTGAAAACAAGGTAGATATGAAGTTTAAATTTTACAAAAAGATATTTGCTTCAAAGACATGACCAAAACAACATCTAAACATTTCCTCCAATGTCTGTGAAGCATACTGTCACCTATGCCAGTTGGGCCTCTGGGATGAATTGGCTTGACTTAGGTCAATTTCTGTATTGGTCCCACAAAATCCATGTCCAAAGACGTATCTCTGCTAAATGCTGAGCTTTAATTTGATGGAACCCAAAGGTCTTCCCAAAGATTGCTCCATACTCCTCAGGTTATTGATGCTTGACTGGTTGCAACATGGCCTCTCCAATTCCTGTGGCTTGCTCACCTGACCTTTCAAAACTCCCAAGATCAGTGACTCCATTCCCTTAACCAGATGCATTCCCTACCTTCTATCTCTCCAAGGCATTTCCTCTACATGGTCATCACAATTCTCATGTGAGCAGACTTAAAAGTGGAACAAAATAGGAACACAAGATCCAGAAGACATTAAGCATAGTAGCATAGTACCATAGTATTAAATAAATCCAAGGACTCCAAAAAATGAGAAGTTATATCCAAAGCATTACATATATATTTCCTTTTCCTTTGGAGATGTTGCCCTAGTCCATCTGCAAGGATTTAAGACCCAGTGAAGAAGTCTTAATATAGTATATTAAGTATATATCTACTGATATAGTACAAAGAATATTGGAGTTATTGTCAAGAAATCCTAGTAATAAATCTGTTGTGAGGAAGATTAGGTAGTAATTAATTAAGTATTAAGGATGTACCTAGCAGGAAGGTTGGAGCATTCCAAGATGGAATGAAGGAGCAGGAAGGAGTGCCTTGTGCCCTGAGAGAGACTCCATTAGGGGTTGGCATCAAGCTGTTGTTTGCCCTGGGAGATCGCAGAGTAAAGGACACCCTGCATCCTGATTTCCCTGGGATCCTGAGTGGTGGTGGTTTCCAACAAAGAGGACAAGACCTACAGAGCAGCACCAAGAAGAGAAGTTTGGGATCTGGTGGACAGCATCTCAAGCACACCTTCTCTACTTGGATACCTTGGCTTTTGACATCCTGAGATCATCTGTGGATTACTGTGAGAAACCCCAAAGCCACCCTCAGCCCTTAGCTGTGCTGATCAAGCCTGGCAGGACCAGGTCTGAAGGAGCCACCCAAAGACTCCATTACTGCTCCTTTGGGCTCTGCCTGCTTAGATCACTAAGATTAGAGAAGTCTTCCCCTTGCCCTGTGGTTTTGCCCTTTAGGTTTTAAGTATAGAAATCCCTTTCCCACCTTTTAGTTGAACATAATTAAAACTGCTAAAACCTTTATCTTGCCTGTTGATTCCATAAACCCCGACCTAGGGAGAGCTGGGTGACAGTTAAGACCAACTGCCATTCCTGTGTTGATCCAGTGAACTCTGGTCTCTCCATCCTGGTCCTGTCTCTCCTACAACCCAGTGTGTGTACTCACAACTATTTAGATTTATTGTAACATTCCTGGTGCCTCCATTATCTTTTTCACAAATTCCCTCTGGCGCAACTTGATGACCACATTGATTGATGGCTCTAGAGTTGGAAAAGATCATAAATTGTTGGTGTCCTATTAACTTCAATCTGCTTAAACTCATTCTTTCTTTAATTCAATTTTATTTTATTTTCAGAAGCAAATTATTTCCTTCCTCTCCTCTCTCCCCCACCCATTGAGAAGACAAGAAAAAGAAAGCCTATTTTACAGACATGCAAAACAAATTTCCAAATTATTAATGTTTCCCCCAAAAAAAGTGAAGAAAAAGAAATAGGAAAAAACCTACTTCAAACATCAATTCTCTTCCTGAAGGTAAATAGCATATTTCATCAAGAATCCTCTGGAATTGTAGTTGGCCATTGTGTAGATAAAAATTAATGTTTATAAAGGTTTTGACTTTCTATAAATCAAAACAATCAGGTAGGAAACAAACCTGGATAATCCATGAAGCTGGTGACTTATTGGGAGAGTCAGAAAACAAGTCTGGAGTTTTAACTTTATGTTCCACTCCTAAAATTGACTAGAGAACTGAGATTTGCACCCACCCCTATGTGTAATGTAACCTAGAACTCCAATTCCCAGCATACTATGTTCCTTCTCGCTAAGTACTGATGTAGGGAGGATATAAGTTTGGTAAAGCTCCACCTCTCTCTCTTTGGGTGATAGTGCACTGTGGAGGTGAGATGGCGGGGGAGGCAGGAGAACTTGCTTACATGGTTTTAATTTTGTTATTTCTATTTCCTTTTTATTCCTTCTACTTCAAGTGATTATTAACTTTATAAAATATAATTCTTGGAGTGTTGGATATTAATTTAAACCTTCATTTATGGTGACCAGAAGTCTGGAGTTTAGGACTCTAGCTCTACTCTCAGTTGTAGAGCAGTTTTTATAGACATATTAGTTTAAAAATCTGTAAATTAGTTTAAAAAGTTCTTCCCCACAGCTCCTGCCTCCCTCACTCCTTGCTGAGCCTGCAGCTGCATCCCACCACTTCCTGGGGCTTCTGTGGTTCACATTTTTTCTCCCACCGCTGATTGCCCACCTGAGAGTAGTTGGAAGCAGAAGGGTGAGATCTAAATCTCATTTTCTCCTCTTATACTGAAAGCAACTGGATAGCCATTTCTCACCCAGAATCCTGGAGTGTTGGAGGAAGTTAATAATTTTAGCTCAGGTTTTTGTTTTGTTATTAGAAGGTATTAATTATTGAACTAAATTGAGAAAGTTTAACCTTATCTTACTCCTAGGACTTTGCTCTCTCTTTAAGGCTTCTCCTAAACCCCCATGTGTCTAAAGCACTGGGGTCTGGCACCCCTCAGCTAGTGCCCCAGCACTCCCACTTGCTGTTTTGTTTCCTTTACATTACTAACAGCTGAGTGCTTGCTGTTGCCCAGGAAGCCCAGGTATTTCTTTCGGGCCACAATCACCTTCCTAAAGGATTTTACCTAAGGAGACGCTTCCACCCTGTTAACTCCCCTGCCCAGGTGGGTCTAAAGTGTAGTAGCTTAGGGCTGAAAGGATTTTTAAGACTAGCAACAGCCTAACAGCACAGCATAAATGCTGCCTATCCCATTTACATCCCAGGTCAATTTTAAACTGACCCTGGGGATTTTCACACTCCTGGCTGAGAGGGTGGAAACTGAGAGTTTAGGCCACATGGAAATCTCCCGTGGAACCCTCTAGACCAGTGGTTCCCAAACTTTTTTGGCCTACTGCCCCCTTTCCAGAAAAAATACTACTTAGCCCCCTGGAAATTATTTTTTTTATTTTAATAATTAATAGGAAAGATAAATGCACTTGTGGCCATCACCATCCCCCTAGATTGCTATAGCACCCACCAGGGGGCGGTAGCGCCCACTTTGGGAATCACTGCTCTAGACCTTAAAATCCAGCACAGTGGGGGGGGGGGGGAGGGAACTAAGAGCTCAGTGGACTGAAAGCCAGATTTTTGGAAATTAGGCTCTGATTTCCTGACTCAAACATCAGGTGCAGCCTGTATTCTATACTCAAATACCCTTTTGCTCTCCCAGATCAGCTCAGCTAAGCAGTTCTGAGAAATGTTTACCTTCATTGTGCCTAAAATAGAAAACTTTTGTTTTCCCTCACTAACAGCCTCTGGCTAAAACCTTTTAGCTGCCCTCCATTTTTTAAACTAGCTAAGAGGAGTGTGTCTAAGGATGGTATTTAAAATCATGCTGGCAATGAGGGAAAAGCTTTCCCTAAATTGAAAAAAGTCTATGCTCCCAGAGAATTTTACTAAGTTCTAACTATTCAGCACTTTGGAATGGTTTTAAATTAAAAGCACTGTTCCTGGAAGGGCTCTTATTCATAGCATATTTTCTCAAGAAAAATCAACACAAGGTTACTTTTGATTAAACTACAGACTCAAATAGACAGCAATGAGTAACAATTAAGTTTTAAATTTCAGAAGGAAGATTCCCCTCCATTCAAACCTGCCCAGCCCATGCCTCAAGCTATTTCCTCCCATCTCATCTTTGTTCAGCTTCCTCCTCCCCCCACTTGCTCAATTTCTCCATCCCACCAGACCCCCCTTTCCTCTCACTACTTCTGCCCCTGTCAGATCTCCTTTTACCCTGCCTCTTCCTCCTATCTCAGACCCTCTCTTCTCTACCTGACTCACCCCTCTCCTGCCCCTCCTCCCAAACACCACCCCTGTTCCTCCCACCCTGCCTCCTCATCCCCAGACCAACCTCTTCCTCTTAGCTCACCTATTCCTCCCCCTTCCCTCACCTGCTCCATAGCAACCCAAACATCCAGCCAAGAGGCAGAGATCACAAATAATTCATTTAAAGGCCTATTCCCCATAAAAGAAGTACCTACCTTCAATAAAACTGGAGAGGTGATGCCCTTAAGACACTATACAACCTTCACATCCCCCCCTCCCAGATATTGAGAGATTCAAGCAAAATACAATTCCTTTGAAGATGAGCCTATTGTAGTTATTGAAAAGATTGAAAATATCTGTAAAATGTATGATCCTGTATGGCAAGACTTGGAGAATTTACTCCAAGCTTTCTTGAGAGAAAGAGAGAAAAATAAAATCATCTTTCTTACTAGTGAGGCCCAAGGAAGGAGAGCAGTTCATTGGCCCCATGGAATATGATGAGAGTACAGGGTAAGGTTATTTAAAATTATACCAGGCTAGAGAGGTATTACTTACAGTAACAAGAGCTTGCTCTGACAGGCCCAGTACATGGGCAAAATTCAAGAATGATAGGCAAAAACAAGAGGAAAATCCCTCCCAGTTCATGGATAGATTTATTGAGCTGGGAGGTAGATATATAGCCTTGGATCCGTCCAGAGAAAGGGATATCAGACAAATACGTAAGCAATTTGTTCAAATTGCTGTAAAGTGGTTAGAGACTAAGACTAGCTGTCCAAATTGGGATTCTATGGATCTTGAGGAATTGAGAAGGGTAACAGTCTATGTTTGTAAGGGGCATGAACAGAAAGATGAGGAGAATAATGATTTAGTGAAGGACTTAAGGAAAAAAAACAAAATTTTTAAAGGAGCAAATTAAAAAAGAAAAAGAAAATCATGGAATGGCCATAGCCCCTTTGCAGGAATCCACAAATCAATCATTAATGTGTTATTTCTGTGGGGAAAGGGGTCACATAATGATCTGTAAGAAGTGGAATCAAATAGAAATAATAAGTTTAGAAATAATAATTACAGAAATAATACTCCAAATGAGGCAAATGATAATATACACCAAAATACCAAATAACAATATATCTGAAGTGGAGCTTATCTGTACTATACTCAGAGTGAAAATGCCCCTCATAAAATGCCTTATGAAGGTGTGCAAGATGGGGGTGGGGGTGGGGGTGGGGTTAAAAGTTCTGGAATCAAAGAGTGAAACCTTTGATTTCCCAGACCCTGATATTTTAATGCCAATTTATCCCTATCAATTCCAACTCACCCCCACCCATAGTGATGAACCTCATGTAGCCCTGAAATGTATTATGATTGCCTCTTAAGACACTGAAGCATCCAGATCAGTATTAATGAGTAAACCTGATTCTGAATGCGAATCTATTGGCTTGATAAATGTAGTGGGGGTATCAGGACCACCCCTAAAGGTACCAAAGCTTTCTCCTCTAATGGTATCTGTGGGACCCCCATCAGCAGAACATTCTTTCCTTCTAATGCCTAACTCTCCTATAAATTTGCTAGGAAGAGATCTTTTATGCAAGCTTAGAGCCATAATGACTTGCTCTCCAAATGGCTCTATGTCACTAGAATTGTCTGAGGAATCCTTAACTTTACTCCCTGTACTTCTTTCAGACAGTCAGGAGATGAAGGTGCCTCCCACCTTTGAAATCTCAGCTGATATACCCAAGTCTCTCTGGGCCACATCATCTTCCAATGCTGGCCTACTTAAGACATCTGTTCCTGTTCAAAGAAAGACAAAAGGTGGTCCATCTCCTTCCATTCCTCAGTATCGTCTATCAAAAGAGGCAATTGAAGGAATTATCCCAGTGACAGATTCATTAATTGAGCAAGGAATAATAATTCCATGCAAATCTAAATATAATACACCCATCCTACCTGTACAAAAGCCAAAATTAGGTCCCAATGGGAAAATTGCCTATAGATTTGTCTAAGACTTAAGGGTTGTAAACAATCATGTCATTAAGAGACATCCTGGGGTTTCCAGCCCAGCCACAATTATCTCCTCTATCCCATGCATAGCAAAATATTTTACTGTGGTAGACCTCTGTTCAGCTTTCCTTTAAATCTCTGTTCATGAGAATTCAAGACATACAGTTGCCTTCACCTAGAAAGGTTCCTAGTGGACATGGTCCTGATTACCACAGAGGTTCATGGAAAATTCCACCTTGTTTTCATGGGTTTTAAGCCAAGATTTGAAAAGTATTAAGTTTAAGGAGAGCTGTTTGATATAGTTTATGGATAATTTACTCTTGGCATCACCAAATGCCACAGCATGCCAAGAAGATAGCAAACATCTTCTTTTAGCAAACATAAAAGAGGCCACAAGATCTCTAAGGCAAAGGTTCAGTGGTGTCTCCCCAAAGTGGAATATTTAGAGTTCATTTTGATTGCTGGTGCCTGCTCCATTTCCCCTTAGTGCATTGAAGATATTCAAAAATTGAGTGCACCCTCCACTAAGAGACAGTTGAGGGCAATTCTTGGAGCAACAGGGTTTTGTAGGCAGTGGATCCCTTGCTATGGGGAAATCACCAAAACCTTTATTGTTCTGACAAAAAATTTGGTCCCTGAACTGCTTAAATTAGAAGTAGAACACCTGTCAGCTCTTTCAAAATTAAAATAGGCTATCCTATCTGCCCTTGCTCTAGAATCCCAGATTACAATAAGCCATTTACTTTGTATGTACACGAACAGAGAGGGGTAGCTTCAGATGTTTTAATTCTACTTTTGGAACCTGTTCAGCATCCAGTTGCTTATTATTTGGCCCAGCTGGACCCAGTAGCTTCCAGAGCACCACCATGTCTTAAGAGGCATAGCTGCCACAGCTTTATTGGTAACTAAATCTGTTGATTTAGTCTTGGGATACCCATTAACCATAATGTGCCCACATGAAGTCAAAGCATTGTTACTAAGACATAGAACACAGGCATTTTATGATCAGAGACTTGTTAGGTACAAGTAACTTTGTTAGGTAATGAGAATATTACCTTAAAACGCTATACAGTTCTAAATCCTGCAACCTTACTTCCTGATTTACCAGTCTCAGGAGAACTACTGCACAGTTGTGAGTCTCTAGCATCCATGGCTGAAAAGCCTAGAGACAATCTCCTGGATATGCCTTTAAATAATCTAGACTTAGTCTTATTCACAGATGGTTCTTCTTTCAGGAGGGATGGCATACACAGCACTAGAGCTGCTGTACTCATAGAATTTGCCACTGTTTGGTCAGCTTCACTACCTTCAAATATAAGTGTTCAAGGTGCAGAACTGATAGCTCTTTAGTATGCATGTATAATTGCCAAAGATAAGAAGGCAACAATTCAAACACTCTAGATATGCCTTTGTAATATGTCATATAGTGGGTATGCTATGGCTTCAAAGGGAATTTTTAACATCAGCTAGAAAATATATAGCAAACGCATTAATTATTAATGAATTTCTTTCTGCCCTCCAGCTCCCTAAAGCACTAGCTGTAGTTCATTGCCCTGCCCATACAGATGGCACTGACCCTATCTCTAGGGGGAGCATAAGTACCATAGCCTCTAAAGTGTGTACAGCCTGCTCTACCTGCCAAGCATTCAATCAGCACTCCTTTCATGGCAAAACTTTTGATGGGCATCCTATGGCTTATACACCTTTTGAACACTTGCAAATTGATTTTTATCACTATGCCAAAGGCTAGACAATATAAATTTTATCTAGTCATAGTGGATCAACTGACCAGATGGCCAGAAGCATTTCCTACCACCCGGACCACAATGGCTTTTGTTGCCAAGGTGCTCTTAAAAGAGATTATTCCTCGCTTTGGCCTGCTTCCATGTATTGATTCAGACGGGGAACTCATTTCATTGATTCAGTTTTATCTCAGATATATTCTTGTTTGGGGATAACTCCCAAATTCCGTGTACCATATCATCCCCAGATCTCAGGTCAATTTGAGGGAATGAAGATCTCAAAACCATGGCTGACAAATTGTGCACAGAAACTCATTTAAAAATGACCTGAAATTTTCCCTCTGGACCTATTTTATCTTAGAATCAGGCCCAGAGGAGATCTACACATCTCACCATATGACATGCTTTTTGGACACCCTGCTATGCAAGCTAAGCCTTTCTCTCCCGCATATACATCACTGCTAAGGGGAGATACTTCTATTGCCACACATATACAGAATTTGCAAATCAAATTGTGAGAACTCCATGAATCTGGAGCTGCTATACAAGCAGGTCCTATAGACTTCTCACTACATGACCTACACCCAGGAGACAAGGTATATATAAAGAAATTCCAATGCACTGGGGCCACCCACCCTGCCTGGGAAGGTCCATTTCAAGTCCTGTTAACCACTCTAACAGCTATCGAAATTGGAGAAAAGAACTCTTGTATTCATTGCTCTCATGTAAAGAGAGTACCTTCTACCGACACCGAGGGACTGTATCCTGTCACACTTGTTGTATTTGCTGATTATTTTAAGATTTAATTTTGTTAAGTTCACATATTAAGTTAATCCAATATATTCTAATTCACTATGTCACTTTAAGTTACTGTGTTTTGGCTATTCATTATATGTTCTGTTACACTGTTTTTATTTATACAGTTCTACTATCTTTATTTGTACCATCTTATACCTGGACTGGAGATAATGTCACTGATTGTAAACTATATATATATATATATATTTGATTTTTAAAAACATTTTATTATTGTTTTTCCTTGTATGTGCAATAGGATACTTGAATTTTCTCTACTCTCTCATTTTTGCACTTGAAGCATGTTACCAGTATTAATGGTTTTTTGATTTTGCATTAATGTAAGTTTACAATATCCATTAGCCCTAATATTAATGCATACTCAATAATTTTAGTCTATAGAAACCTGCCATTGATTGTTAAATATTATGGGACTTTGATTTATGATTGTGTCTGATTCCAGGAGAAGGGATTACAAGAGCCATTATACAGTGCCAAGACTGTATAATGTACAATACAAGGTCAAGGAGATCAATCAATCCTGGTGGGATTAATAAGAAACTGCCCCAAGACAGAGGACTTATTTTGGGGTTCAAGGAAGTGGCTGTTTGACGTCAGACTCGGGATTTCCAGGTGCCAGGTTCAGACAAAGTACTTCAGTTTAGCTATAATTCTGGCTCCCTGAGAGTAAAGGTAAAATCAGACCAGGGAATATTTCCCATTTACTGCAAATATCTAGTCCCTTTTCTGTCTTTCATAGTGTAGCAATTTTCTGTAGTCCTGGCTGCTGATTGGGCTTGTGGGACATAAATCACTTTATTGGGCCCTGATTCCAGGACCTGTTACTCTCCCTTGCTTACTCAGAATTTTTATATACTATTTAATTTTGATTTTTTCTTTTCTTCTATTTTTTTAATGTTTTTTTAATTTTCTTTTAACAATTGATTCACATACCTCATAACTCAGCCATGTATCCCTGGGTCACCCGTGTGTTTGTTAACACCCACCTCAGGGGGGATTGTATAATTGTCATAAAATTCTAGATTTATAAAAATTTTTCTTGTTTGAGATTAATTTTAGAATAAGAAACTTGCTATCTCTCCTAATCAAGAAAGTGAACTCTTTGGGGAAGGCACCATGAAGATGCCTGCAGAAACCTCACACTGCACCAAAAGATCCAGAATGAACTTTGAGATGTAGTGAAATTGAACTGTGGGGGTTGAACACATTTATTTTGTATGTACACTCTTATGCCAAAGGGGAATGCCCCCTAATTGGGTTTTTGTCAATGTGCCTAGCAATCATTGGTTTTGTTCTCTTTATTTTCCTTTTAGCCCCAAATCATTGTAATTTCCCCTTAAAAAGTATAATATTGTATGTACCTCTAGTTGAAGATCTTTAGAGATGTAAATTGGTTATGTACACTGATTCCATGAGGAAACTAGGCATGTAAATCTAGGATATTTCTACATGCTTGTTTCCCATGGGAATCACAGGGGGGATTGTGTAATTAATTTCTGTACCCTAGAACTCCAATTCCCAGCATCATATGTTCCTTCTCACATTACGTGCTGATGTAGGGAGGATCTAAGTTTGGTATGGCCCTGCCTCTCTCTCTCTCTCTCTTTGGGTGTGGAGGTGAGGTGAGGGAGAGGCAGGAGAACTTGCTCACATGGTTTTAATTTTGTTAGATAACTAGATTTTTTTACTTCTATTTCCTTTTTATTTCTTCTTCAAGTGATTATTAATAAACTTTATAAAATATAATTCTTGGAGTGTTGGATATTGATTTAAATACTATGCCTATTCCCTTAAAAGAGTAATTTGTCTGAATTTCTAGCCACTTTCAGGAATTTAGGATATAAAGACTAATAAAAGAATCAATCCTTTCTCCTATTCATTCTAGTCTCAGCATTCCAGGCTAGCTGATCATGGTAATGATAGGGCATTTGTGATAGGAAGTATGGTTTCCTGATGCAGCTTCCCTGATCCATACATAACTTTCTCCTTCAGGAAATCTGATTTGCCTCAGTTTCCCTGATGTAGTTTCCTAGTCTAGGGACATAAAAATGCCCCAGCTGCACATAGCTATCCCTCAGACTTGACTGACCAGATGTGTTTTCAGAAGGAAAAGGAGGTAGTAGTAGGGGGAGGATACAAAAGGAAAAGCCAAGTGCTATCCTTGTGCCATATACTTGCTGTGTTAGAGCAGAGTAAACCAACTCCTTTGTTAAATGCTCAGTGACCTGTGAGTGCTTCACTTTGTCATTATATCAAACCTGAACTGAGAATGATGGTGGTGGACATTATTTGTTTACCTAACTATCTCCCTGAGAGAGAAATGAGCTTTTCATTTTAGGCTGAGTGGTATTACCTTTCAGAATTAAATTACAGTTGAAAACTCATCTACACTTGCAGCCCAACTGTCTATCCAAACCTCAGGGCTATAAAGGAAAAAAAGCATTCTCAATAGCAACATCCCTTTAAGCAAAGACCAATTGCTAGAACAGGGTGCCCTCTGTAGGGCAGCAAGTTACACTGGCATGGTCCCTTGTGTGAAATAAACATTTCTTTTCTTTTTTAAACCCTTACCTTCTGTCTCAGAATAGATATTAAGAACAGTAAGGGCTAAGCAATTGAGGTTTAAATGATTTGCCCAGAGTCACACTGCTAAAAAATGTTTGAGGCCAGATTTGATCTCAGAACTTCCCATCTCCTAGCTCTCTATTCACTGAGCCACCTTGCTGCCAGGATAACAAACATTCCTTTAAGGGACTTGCTACATAAGAACTAGAGCAGTTAAGTAGTACAGTGAATAAAGTGCCAGGCCAGGAGTCAGGAAGACATTTTCCTGATTTCAAATGTGACCTCAGACACTTCCTGTGTGATTCTGGCACTTAATCTTAACTTAACTTAACTCTGTTTGTCTCAGGTTCCTTATCTGTAAAATGAGCTGGAGAAGGAAATGGCAAACCATTCCAGTATCTTTGCCAAGAAAACCCCAAATGAGGTTACGTGAGATGAATACAACTGAAAACAACTAAACAATATATGAACTAGAATGGACAGAACAGGGGCACTCTCCATTGGAGATCTTTTTCATTCATACGGATAAGGGGGTCAAAGCCCCTTTCAGATACTGAAATTTTAAGATGCTTCATTTGCATATGAAAAGTTTATAAATAAACTGAAAAGTAAAAGAGACAATAAAATTATCCCCTTGGTAAAGAGGGTTCCCCCCCCCCTCATTTACACAAATGAACAAGAGAAAATTGCGAGTTTAAAAACTGAAGAACCTGAGACCCAGAGCAATTGGGCAAACAGCTAAACTAAGAGCTACAAATTTAGAAAGTATATTAGACAATCACCTAAAGTAAGGGTATAGTCTATCACCAAAGGGACCTAAGCATATGGGTTTGAGAATGGTTGAAAGAAGACAGTAAGACTGAGGGTATCTGTATATCTATCACTACATATAGATATAAATATATTTCTGTCTGTTATATATCTTGTTTGTATAATTTTCTGCATATTGTCTCTCCCATTAGACTGGGAAGAGATTATGTATTTTGCCTTTCTTTGCAATCTCAAACCCTTAGCACAGTACCTGGCATATAGTGTTTAATAAATGCTCATAGAGTTGACATGAACCAAGTTCAATACATCCTGTTTGTTTGTTTCTTTCTTTCTTTCTAGAACCCTTACCTTCCATCTGGGGAGTCAATACTGTGTATTGGCTCCAAGGCAGAAGAGTTGTAAGGGCTAGGCAATGGGGGTTAAGTAACTTGCCCAGGGTCACACAGCTGGGAAGTGTTTGAAGACAGATTTGAACCTAGGACCTCCCATCTCTAGGCCTGGCTCTCAATCCACTGAGCTACCCAGCTGCCCCCCATCCTGTTTCTTTCTGAACTGGAACAACCTTGGGGTTGGACCAGGGAGAGTTGCAGTATAGCATCATAGGTCTAGAATGGACCTTGAAGATCATCTCATCTAAGCCTCTCATTTAACAAGTGACAAAACTGAGGCCCAGAAAGATTGTTACTTGCCCAACATCACACAGGTAGTAGATAGTAGGCCCAGAAATCAAACCTAGGACTTCTGGCTCAAAACAACATTTTTCCTACACCATACTACCTGACTCAAAGAAGACTGGAGAAAGTAGTGTTTAAACTCATGGCTTTATATATAAGACCTTTTTAAAATACAACCTCAGTATCCCCCTTCCCTACAGAGTTCCTCACAAAGAAAGTCATCAGGGAGACAAATTCCCTTTTATTCTGCTATTGGGGATCTGGAATATCAACTAGATGCCAATTCTCCTGAATAAATACTTGTCTTTTAATCTTAATTTTTTCACCTGTGCTCTCAAATAATTTTATTTTTACATTTCACATATATTTTTGTCTACCTAGTATTATGCTTTTCTGTGTATATGTTAATACCCTAGTCTCTATTCCACAGTAGAATATAAACTCCTGGAGGACAGAGATTATTTCTCAGTCATTTTTTTTTAAACCCTTAACTTCTGTGTATTGGCTCCTTGGTGGAAGAGTGGTAAGGGTGGGCAATGGGGGTCAAGTGACTTGCTCAGGGTCACACAGCTAGGAAGTGTTTGAGGCTGGATTTGAAACTAGGACCTCCCGTCTCTAGGCCTGACTCTCAATCCACTGAGCTACCCAGCTGCCCCTTTTCTCAGTCATTTTTGCAAGAAATAAACAGTTAAGCAAGATAAATTCATAGTGGCCACATCCCAAAAATATATCTTTCTACATCTTGAGGCTATAAGCTTCGAATCAGGAAATGGGTAACATGTTTCATCATGAGTACCCTGGAAACATGGTTGGCCACTGCTTTGATCAAAGTTCTTATGTCGAAGATTCTGTTCTTTACAATGTTCATATCGGTAAATGGTTTTCCTGGTTCTGCTCAATTCCCTCAATATCATTTCCTACTTCCTAGAATTGTCTGATATTGTCATTTTTCTTATAGCACAAAACATTCCATTGCATCAATGTCCCCCAATTTGCTCATTATGCTCCAAATAGGAACAACCTTAGTTTGCAGATGTTTGCAACACCTTTCACACCCTTTTAATGCTCCTTTCTGGAACAGGAAGTTTGTTTTGTTTGTGACTATATCCTTTCTGTATTAATTCTCCCTCTTAACCACTCTCCCTACACTTCCCACCAATTTCCCAGTTGACTGATACATTTCAATCCCTTCAACTCTCCTTTAACTATTTCATGAATGAGAGTCTTCTCTCCCCTCCAACCTTCTTTCAGATATGTAGTTATCACATACCCAATTATGAGAAGTAGTAACACCGATTTCTTTCTTCCTCCCTTTGACATTAACCTATTCCTTTCCTCCTTCCCTTTTCTTCCCCTTAACACTCTCAGAACAGAACCATTTCCTTTTTAAAAAAATTTAAATCCCACAATTGCCCTTTAAAGAATTTAAAATTCTGAAGAGATACTTGTTTCTTCTTCCCTATTAGAATGTTATTTTAATAAGTATTTATTGACTATCTAACATCATGCTAGATGCTGTGGGTAATATAAAGAAATAAAAGAGAA
Organism: Gracilinanus agilis; assembly: GCF_016433145.1. Classification (NCBI taxonomy): domain Eukaryota; kingdom Metazoa; phylum Chordata; class Mammalia; order Didelphimorphia; family Didelphidae; genus Gracilinanus; species Gracilinanus agilis. The sequence goes on from NC_058133.1 coordinate 236,904,779, forward strand.
GATCTCTGAACTCAAGAAGCTTGCTTGCATTCTAACAGGGAAGACAAAAGTAACCTGCATGAAAACAATTGGAAAGCATTTGTGCTACATTATGTAGAAACAAAATAGTTTGACCATTAAAGAAGAAAAGTAAATTTGATGTTAGAAGGAAACTTTCAAGTCGAAAATACTTTGGGAATTTCCAGGTTCTCCTGATCACAAAAAAACAGCTGATGTCCTCTCAACTATTTCACCATTATGGACATATTTAAAACATTAAAAATAGGGACATGTGAGAGTTGAAGTTTCTGGAAACACAAATCAGGGAAGTAGGAAAAGTTTGAAAGGGCTAATAATACAAGGAAAATAGGACTGGATTTAAAGTTAGAGGACCTGGATTTGAATCCCTTCCACAATAAGGATTCAGATCATTCAATCAGTACAACATTCAATTGATTTAATCTTAAGATCACAGTTTATTTGGCTCTAATTCCAACTCTAATGACCTGGAGAATTGGGCTAGTGAATTTTTTCTGTGGTTATTAGTTCTCTCATATTACATCAGGCATTTAATGTCTAAAGAATTTAATGATTTTTAAATTATGGGTATTAACTATCTTCATTTTAAGAACAGATATTGTTGCATTTTGTATTTGTACCTGCAGTGAACCTACACAGTGTGCCTGGCATCATAGTAGGTGCATAATAAATGCTTCTGGATCACTTGTCATAGCCAAGGGACTTGCATAGCTCAATGGATCTATGAACTATGCCATGCAGGGTTACCCAATATGGACAGGTAATAGTGGAGAGTTCAGACAACTCTCTTGGAGAAGGAAATGACAAGTCATTCCAGTATCTTTGCCAAGAAAACCTCAAAGAAAGTAATAAAAGGATAAAATAAAAGGATAAAATATATGGAAGATGAAACCCTTGGGTCAAAAGGTGCCCGATATATTATGGAGAAGAGTGGAGGACAACTGTAGCTTCAGAAAGAATAAAGTGGCTGGACCAAAGTTGAAAGGAAGCGCACCTGTGGATGTGTCTGGTGACGAAAGGAAGTTGGATGCTACAACAATCAATATTGCATACAAACCTAGAATGTAAGATGAATGAACTGAGGTATACTGCATGTGGTCAAACAAAAGATGGAAAGATTAAAAATTGATATAAACTTAAAAATGGACGGGAATGGGTGAATTTAATTCAGGTCATCATTAGATATACTACTGTGGGCAAAAATCCATTAGAAGAAATGGAGTAGCCTTCATAGTTAATAAAAGGGTGAGAAAAAGCAATACCTGACTTTTATTGACAAAAAGGTATCTGTTCAAATTCAAGGAAAACTGTTTAATATGACATTAATATAAGTCCATTCTCTAACCACTAATGCCAAAAAAAAAAAAGTTAAAGTTGCTCAATTCTATGAAGTCCAAAAAAGATTATCTAGAGATAAAACCAAAAAAAAAAAAAAAAAAAAAGGATGATACATTCATCATAGGGGATTGGAATGCTAATGTAGGAAATCAAAAGATAACTGGAATAATAGACAAGTTTGACCTGGGAGTACAAAATGAAGCAGGATAATAATAACAATTAGAGTTATAAGAATAATAAAAATTTTGTCAAGATAATTTGCTGGTGGCTAATTTGCAAACACTTTTTTTTCAATAACCCAGAAGGCAACACCACACATGGACATGATCAAATGGTCAATATCCAAATTAGATTGATTATATACTTTGCAATCAAAGGTGGAGAAGGTCTCTACAGTGAATTAAAACAAGACCTGGAGTTTACTATTGTTCAGATCATGAACTTCTTATTGCAAAATTTAGATGTAAACTGAATAAAGTAGGGAAGGTCAAAAAATTGTATAGGTATGACCTAAATAATATCCCTTAAAAATATGAAGTGGAAGTGATGAATAGGGATTAAATCTAGTACACTGCCTGAATAACTATGGACAGAGGTTCACAATATTGTACAGAAGGTGAAAACAAAAACCATCCCAAAGAAAAAGGAGAGCAAGAAAGCAAAGTGTTTATCTGATGAGGCTTTATAGATAGCTGAGAATAAAAGGAAAAGGGAAAAAAGAAGTGAATGCATAAGGTTTTCTTCAATGAGAAATACAAAAAAGATCTCTTAAGAAAATTAGAGATATCAAGAAAACATTTCATGCAAAAATGGGCATGATATAAGAAAAGAAATGGGAGTTAAAAAAACAGAAGCAATTAAGAGGGGGCAAGAATATTCAGAAAAAGTATACAAGAAAAATCTTAACATTTCTGATAACCATAAATATCTCTGATAACCACAGTGGTATGGTTACCAATCTAGAACCAGACAATCTGGAGAATGAAGTCAAGTGGGCCTTGGGAAGCATTGTTAATAACAAAGCTAGTGGAGGTGATGGAATTCCAGCTGAGCTATTAAAAATCTTAAAAGATGATGCTATTAAAGTGTTGCATTCAATACACCAGCAAAGTTGGAAAATTCAACAGTGACTTGGAATTGGAAATTCAGTTTACATCCCATTCTTAAAGAAGGATAACGTCAAAGAATGTTCAAATGAACAAACAGTTGTTCTCATTTCACACACCAACAAGGTTATGCTTAAGATTTTGCAACCTAGGCTTCAGCAATAGGTGTATTACCAGAATTGTAGACTGGTTTTTAAAGAAACAGAAGTAGAGACCAAATTGCCAACAATTGCTGGATTATGGAGAAAGCAAGGGAATTCTAAAAAAAAATCTGCTTTCGTGTCATTGACTACACTAAACTCTTTGACTGTGTGGATCACAATAAAATGTGGCAAATGCTCAGAGATGGGAGTACCAAATCATTGTACTTGTCTTTTGAGGAAACTATAATGTGGTTCAAAAAGCAGCACTAAGAACCAAACATGGTAGACTTATACAGACTTTAAGAGATAATGGAGGATAGAAGGGCCTGGTGTACTATGGTCCCTAGGGTCATGAAGAGTTGGACATAAATGAGTGAACAACAAATAAATATTTGATGAATGAGAGGTAGTATAGTGTAATGATTAGAGTTCTAGTCAAGAAGTAGGTTCAAATACTATCCACATTCAGAGGAAGAACTGCAGGAGTAGAAACACAGAAGAAAAACAACTGCGTGGACACTTGGGTGGATGAGAACATGATTGGGGATGTAGACCTGAAAAGACCACACCCATGTAACTATCAATAATGTTTAAATAAGTCTTGACTGACCACACCAGTGGAAATACGAATTAGCTACGGCTGGGGGGGGGGGGGGGGATGGGTGAAGGGTAAAGTAAAAACATGACTTATGTAACCAGGGAAATTTTTTCTAAAAATAAAAAATGATTTACAAAAAAAAAAAAAAAAGAAGTAGGTTCAAATACTGGACCTTTTATTTTTCTAGCTATGTGTTTGTTCATTTAATCTTTCTGATGCTTGGCTTCCTCACCTTTAAAATGGGGATTTTTCCAGTAGGACCCATTATAAATGATGCCATGAAATTCAAAGTAGATAATGCATGCAAATTCCTTTTCAAAATTTAAAGCACCATATCAATTAACTAGCTGCTAAGAAATAAATCCGTAATCAAAAGAAATTAAAAAGCATTTAAATAGTCAAGCACTTTACGTTCATTCATTTCTCACAGAAGCCTTACCTTCTTTTGGCATATAATCCTCTACTGAATTCCATTTCCTATAAAGACATCAAAAAAGTGTAGTTGAGAAACCACAACACTGTCTTGGGAAGACACATTAAAAAAAAAAAAACAACAACAAAAAACCTTTCCTTCTGACTTAGCATCAGTTCTAAGACAGAAGAACAGCAAGGGTTAGGCAACTGGGGTTAAGTGACTTGCCCAGGCTCACACAGCTAGAAGAATCCAAGGTCAAATTTGAAACCAGGTCCTTCTGATTCCAAGTTTGGTATTCTACCCACTGTGTTGCTTAGTCGCCCCTGAGAGTATACTTAGATAATACTTCTTAGAACTTTAAGGCTTACAAAACACTTCCCTTACAAAAAACCTCATGAGGTAGGTAGTTTAAGTATTATCTCCTTTACTTATGAAGAAACTGACCAGAAAACCTTGCCAGATTCCATATTTTTAAGCTAGCTGCCTATAGCATACCAAGCATGACATGTTGGTTAAGTGAATTAGAAATTCCTTGTTAACAAGATTCGCTGTGAAACCCTAGGGAAGGGCCTAATCTTGGACCATATGGCCACTAAGAACCCTTCCAACTTTTAACATTCTATGATTACAGGAATAATGTCCTTCCTCCTTATCCAAGCAAGTTAAGACACCCTTGCTGCAGAAAAATAAAATTTTATATTGAAAATTGGCCATTGAAACAGTGTTTCCCAAATGAGAGGGAAAACCAGGTAGTCAGTTGCACATGCTAGATTTGAGAGAAAGGATTTCAGTGAGTTCAAGAATAGAAGAATTACACGGTTTATAGTATTTTAGGGGAATAGAAGAAATAGGATGCTCTCAAGAACAAAACTTTGATAAGAAAGTAATAATGGTATACAAATAATTGGGATACATGGAGAACTTAACAATTACCTTAGGTTTAATAGAAGACATGTACTGGAGATAGAAACAAATGTGTATGTTGGAGAATAAGTACAAAAAAAGTGCCATCCATGCTCTTACAAGTAGCCTGGAGTACTAAAATTCAGAAAAAGGGAAGACTGATCATCAGTGCTCTCAGGCACCAAGAGGAAAATCAAAAGAATTACTGAACCACAGCTGAGGATGTATAGGACAATGGGGAGATTGAAGCAAACTGCAAGCTCAATATAATGCAAGAGTGACACATAACTTGAAAAATTGGATATGAGTTAGGTGTCAGATTGTGTCCAGAATTGAGGTAACAGTACTCTGCTCTGATCAGAAGACAAATGGGTTCAGTTCTGGGGACCATATTTTTAAGATGGATATAAAAACTGGACAGAGGACAGTTAGAATGGTGAGAAGACTGGAAACCTTGACAGATAGAGATTGCTGAAAGGACCTGAAGATATTTGGTTTGGAGAAGAGTTAGGAGGTGTGGAAAGGGAACCCCTTCGTCTCAGGTTTGTGAACTTTCTGCTCAGCCGAGCCAGCCCATTAGCATGGCTGGAATGCTCCAAACAGAGGTTACAGGTTAAGAGCCCTAGGATCATGACCTGGAACTAAGGGTTACAGGTTTGAGTCAGAGAGACTTTGATTGGTTCCTGGGATGTGATAGACCAGCACACAAGGAAAGGAAGTGATGTGGAGAAAGGGGACTATAAAAAATGAGACTGCAGAGGAGATCAAATTTTTCTCTGGAGGTCTTTGGCTGGGTTTTTTCTGTGATTTGGCATTAGTGGCTCAGGCGGAAGACACTCTTGTGAGCTGGTAAGATCAGGGTGGTAGGCTGGAAAATATTTTTCTATTTCTTTCCCTCCTTATTTCTTTCTTAAGACTATATTTATATTAAAATTAAACTGTTAAAAGCTATCACCCTCATGACTTAAGAGCTAATTATTTTACAAACAGCGACTACAACAATTTTTTAAATAGTATTATATTTCCAAAACAATTTCTAAATATTGTTACATTAAGCATATTACATTTGGCATAATATTAATTTTCAATAATCCAGAGGGATAAATGTTCTTCAATTATTTGATGAACTATCATGTGAAAAAGGGGGTAGACTTGTTCTCTTTGGTAACAAAAGGCAGAACTGGGAACATCAGGGAGAAGTTGCAGAGAGATATACTGAGGTTTGGTATAAAGAAAAATGACCTTACAATGAGCTATGTAAAAGTGAAATGGGTTGTTTTAGGAGGCAGTGAATGACCTATCACTGAGGGGTTGCTAAGGGGAAAAGTTGTAAAGGGGATTCATATTTGGGTGACCCCTTCCCATTTTCCACTCCAAGGCTATCCAGATCCCCTCCCACCACCACAATCAATCTTCCTTCCATATCTTCCTTCTTTCCCTGGAGCAAGTTGATCCTGACACTTCCAAGGACTATGGTCATGGGTACCTTAGCCCTGCCAGCTGTAGGGTAGACATGGCCACTCACATGGCTTGGATGAACAGGGAGTCACCAACTATAATCTTTCCAGTAAGACAAAAGGACCACCAAGATTTATAGGCTATTCAGTCACAGTGTTCTTCAACCATATGAGCAACGGTGATCTGTCCTGCCAATGCACTTTAAGGACCCTTAGAACTTGCACTCTGTCCTGCAGTTGTGTGTACATAATGTGAGAATGTGAGCTCCTTACAGCAGGTATTGTCTCACTTTTTTATTTGTATCACACTTAGCACAATGCTTGCTGCATGGTAAGCATTTAATACTTTTTTATTCATTCATATAAGGGTTAGACTAAATAACCTTTGAGATACTTTCCAATTACGATTCTGTAAACCAAATTCATAACTCTGATTGTTCAATAAATAATAAGCAATGTCATAGCTATTCAATTTAAATAGGACAAATATGGCCTGGTCTAGGCCACACTGTATCTACCTTTAATTACTTTGTGGTCCAGGAAGGAATAAAATGAGAGCAGAGCTGATTTTCACAGAAAGGAAACAGACTACTTACACTAAAACCTAATCCATTCTGCAAGTGATAGAACATGCTTAAGTGATTCATAAGTGAAAGTGACTTGAGGTTGTGATATTAAGTCCCCAATGCAAATTTCTATCATTCCCTACAGAAATACTGACTGTACAACTTTCAATCCCTCTTATCTTATCTGAGAGCCAGATGAGAAGCACTGAATAGTTCTTTCAATCTGACAATTTAATCTAAATAACAGGTGAGCATTTGCTATTCTCTTCTTTATCTAAATAGTTAAACTCATAAAAAAGGAATATTGAAAAAATATTTACTTTTTCTTAACATTAACTTTTTCACTTTAAGACATTTTTCAGATGAAGAAATCAAAACTATCAATAATCACATGAAAGTGTTCTATTAATCCTTCTGATTAGAGAAATGCGAATCAAAACAACTGAAGTATCACCTCACACTTAGCAGATTGGCCAATATGACAGTAAAGGAAAATAATAAATGTTGGAGAGGATGTGGCAAAATTGGGACATTAATACACTGCTGGTAGAGTTGTGAATTGATCTAACCATTCTAGAAAACAATTTGGAATTATGCCAAAAGGGCTTTAAAAGAATGCATACCCTATGACCCAGCAATAACCATGACTAGGTTTGTACCCTAAAGAGATAATAATAAAAAATGTTTGTACAAAAATATTCAGTCTTGCTCTTTGTGGTGGCAAAAAATTGGAAAATGAGGGGTGTCCCTCAATGGGGGAATGGCTGAACAAATTGTGGTATATGATGGTGATGGAATACTATTATGCTGTATGGAATGATGAACTGGAGGATTTCTATATGAATTGGAAGAACCTCCAGGAACTGATGCAGGGTGAAATGAGCAGAACCAAGAGAACATTGTACACAGAAAGTGAAACACTGTAGAACAATCCAATGTAATGGACTTTGCTACTTACAAGACAATCCCAAGGAACATATGAGAAAGAATGCTATCCACATTGAGAAAAAGAACTGTAGAAATACAAACACAGAAGAAAAGCATATGACTTATTTGTTTATATGGGTATATGATTTGGGATTTTGGTTTTAAAAGACTGCTTTATTGCAAAAATGAATAATATGGAAATAGGTATAAGTGATAACATTTGTATAATGTAAAAGTGAAATTTGGGAAATGTATCAAACTACATTTCCCGTGATCCAACATGGTCCAACTGGTTTCCGTTTCCAGGTTTTTGGGCGTGGGGAGGCCTACGTCTTGACGCAGGAAGAGTTTATAATCTCCTGGGTTAGGAGGGAGGCTCTCTCTCTTGGCCAGCAGACTCGAGACAGGAAACAGGAGACAGTAATGGCGAGGGCGGCAAGTTTGAATGCTTACAAGCGCGTGGTCTAATAACTTTATCTATCAGAATGGCTTTAATTAAAATACTAATAATTATTATTATACCAGCCTTTATCATTTTTAATATTAATAATTACCCAGTGAAAGGCCTTATTGTCTCCAAGAGGGGGAGGGAAAATGAATCATATAAACATGGAAAAATATTTTTTAAAATAATTAAAAATATTCTTTGACTTGCAATCATTGTCTTCATTATATGTCAACAAAAAGCTCTGTTTTGGGCTCCTGTAAGATCAATTATACCTCAAAGATCTTTTAAGATGTGAAATAAAGGCTAAACCAATAATGGATCCTTAAGAACCAATAATCAACAACCTTTTCACAAGTGATCACTTACCAAAGACTTCTACTACATTTATCATCAACATATAATCTTTATTTGAAAAACTCTTGAAGAATATTAAAATCTTCTTCCAATATTTTCTAACTGTGGGGGCAGAGCCAAGATGGCAGATCTGAGTATCAGTAAAAACCAAAACCTCTCTGACAATCTTTCTAAACTAATCTTTAAAAAGCACCTCAAAATGACAGAAGTCATGATGGAGCGAGGGGGCTCTTCCACTGAGTATGACTTGAAAGGTAGGCAGAGTCAATTTTCACTAGGTAAGGGGGAACCAGAAGCAAAACTGCACACAGAGGAGTGCTGAGTGACCATCATCCACTGACTGCCCCAGGCTCCAAGCCTGGGCATAGGCCAACTTCAGGATCCCAGTACCCTGGATACATAAAAAAACAGAGCATCCCAATCCCCAGACTCACCCCTTGAAGTCCCAGGCCCTGGAACCAACTTCAATGAAGTCTGAAAGTTCATAGCACTTGGCCCTTTCAAGCCTAAGGCTGTGGTGAAGCCCTAGCCCCAGAACAAAGTAGCTCACTATGCAGAGCCCTACAAGCTAGCAGCAGAGGAGACAGAACCAGTAGATTTCAGAATTCACAGTCCACAGGCAAAAAAAAAAAAAAAAAAAAAAAAAAGGCTAGGAAAATGAGTAAAGAGTAAAAGAAACACCTAACCTTAGAAAATTTCTATGGAGACAAGGAGGGACTGTGAGATCCAAGCAACCACATGCAAAACTTCAAATAAAAATGGAAATTGGTCTCAAGTGCTGGAAGAATTAAAAAAGGAATTCAAAAATTAAATGATAGGTGGGAAAAAAAGGGAAGATAAATGGGAAAAAGAAATGAAAATAATGCAAAAAGAAAAGAGCTTAAAAAGCAAAACTGGTTAACTGGAAAAAGAGGTACAAAAAATCCAATGAAGAAAGGAGTTTCATAAAAAACAAACAAAAAAAAGAAGCAAAAAAAAATCTAACATTTTCTAAATGATCCCTAATCCTAAATCCATTTATTCTTCTAGAATAGGGCTTTAACCTTTTTTGTGTCATGAAACCCTTTGGCAGGCTGAAGAAGCTTATGGATCTTTTCTCAGAATACTTTTAAATGTATAAAATAAAATACATAGAATTACAATTCAAACTCATTACATTAAAATGGTTATTAAAAAAAGAAAACCAAAGGATATAGAATTTCTAGTTTAAGAACCCCTGATTTAGAAGCAGCCTGTATATAACATCAGGAATTATGATCTGAAGGAAAGAGTCAACAGATTATATGGCAATTTTAAACCTTTCGAGATTAAATCTAGGTTATTTTCATTACAATATTTTTCAATCAATATTACTCTAAAGGATACCACCAATGATCAAAATAATTGCAAGTCATTCTTTCTATAGTATCTTCTAATACTCATCAGGCAATGTTGCTATCTAAATGTTCTACCCATCCATTAGCAACTGATTTGCATTCTAAAAATCAAAAAAGCAAGCTATCTATCCTTTATCAGTACACAGGAAAAGTAAATCTGTTAAGAAAATTCAAAGCCAAGGATAAACATTTCCTATGCTTTTAGGTAAGACACCCAAAATATCAAAAGTTTAATACACACATAATATATTCAAAACTTTAAAATGGAGTCACATGATATTCACAAAAATATTATAGGAAGACTGAATTATAGCATCTCATGTGACTATGATAATAAGACTACAAAGCCACAACACAGTGAAAAGCTTTTTCAATACTTTATTAACCACACCCCAAGTTTAATTAAGCTAAGATTTTAAATAGTAGTATTCTCCATCTCTCATCCAAAGATCCATTGTGCAAATTTTTAAGGTCATTATTTCCATTTACAGATATTAAGACTGCATACAAATTAAATTTAATTCAGCACAAAGCACATCAGTGGCAGTTAGGGAGAGCTCAAGTTAAGTATCTCCACTTTTATTCCCTTCAACACTGCTATGAATCATATAGATGATGATGAAATACTGGAGTTTCTTGGCTGAATTGTATTTCCCCAAATTAAAATGCTTAAGAGCTTAAGAGTGAAAAACCATTGTGAACAAAAGGACATGGGAGAAGTCTGGGAAATTAAGTGGTTTGAGGAAATATAATGGAGGCATTTTTCATCTTAACCATAGACAACTTTAAGACCTAAGTAAATAATAACATAGTTCAATGTATCTTACATCATGCTACCTCTGAAATTGCACTTAATAATTATTAATATTATTTGTGTTTCCTAATCATACTTCGCCTAAGGCAATGAGACATCATAGACTTTTACAGTCTTAATATGGCCCAAAAAAGGACAATTCAGTACTTTTAAATCAATTTTTTTGATTCTAATGCTTAATAGTACCTTAAACATAGTACATACTTTAAAATATTGGCTGAATTTTAAATCCTAATCAAATGCACACACACCCCCCGCCTTCTAGTCTGTAGCTGACTACATTAAGAATTCTCAATCTGAACATTAAATAATCTATTTAAAACAAATATATGGAGATAGTCAAGATTTCCACTTGAGCATCTCCCTCAGTATTTAAATTTCTTTCTCAAAGATCTATGGACATCTCTGGTATTTTAATTGAAGAAAATAAAGAATAATTTTGTCTAAATTATTTTTCTCAATATGGCAATTCAGGTCTAGAATTTAAATCTTACAAGTATACAAAGGACAAGATGAATAACATCTTCCAGAAGAACTATAGGCAAGATACTAACATAGCTGTGTTTTTGTTTATTATATCTTTTAGATAAACATTTTTTAAAGCTTCCTTTTATAACTCTATAATTTTGTAATAATTTTCCTTTGCTTTGATTTTCAAAACTTGGTATCTGCTATAAGCTAAAATTTGAAAAAGGGATTAGTAAGCAAAATTCTTAATAGAACTTAAAGTATAAGCTTTTTCAAAACTGAGATTTCCTGGGAGCAGGTAGGTGACTTGGAGCATTGAGAGCCAGGCCAAGGTTCAAATCTGACCTCAAACACTTCTTAGCTATGTGACCCTGGGCAAGTCACTTACGCCCCATTGTCTAGTCCTTAACGTTCCTCTGCCTTGGAACCAATACATGGTACTGATTCTAAGATGGAAGATAAGGGTTTAAAAAGACTAAAATAAAATTGAGATTTCCATTTCAGCCTGTCTCTAAAATTTTTAAATTAATTCTTACATATATGGTCACATGATATAATTATTTTTTAACACTATAATAAAACATACTCCATGCACAGCAGGAATCTTTAAAAGATACATATTCCAACAGCTAAGAAAGATTCTCAAAGATAGAACAACATTAACATTTTATAACACAATTATAAGAGTGAAATAGAAAAAAGTATATCCAACAGAAAAAACTATTCAAAGAATGTCTTTCTCATTTCATTTTTTAAATATTCTATGTCTGTAAACTTGACCAACTTTGGCTGAGAGTCTTTTTTCCACATTAGTTGATACCATCCATTATACTGTTTAAGTTGACAGTGGCTCCTTCATCCAACTCTGCAACCCTGAATTTCTTCCCACCTTCCCAAGTTTTTTGAACAAAAATGCATTACACATGAGATCAAATGCTTCTGTACTCTGATCCTCGAGCTACAAAATTAGCAGCTTCCCATTCCACAATGAAGAAGGAAAGAGTTCCAAAGAAGCCAAATATCACCATGACCAGAAGTTGCCAATGAAGTAGAAGATAGTTGCTGTAGAAAAATGCCATTGCTGCACAGATGGACTGAAATATCATAGGGAAAAAAAAAACAAACAACACATAATATTAACACATCTCTACAATTTAAATAAATGACCCCATATCCTTCTCATCTAAATGATATCCATTCTGATAAGTCTGATAGATGTTGAATGGTTAGTTATTTCCCCAATGTGGTACATGCTCTTGCTTAATTCTGCTAATATACAAAAAAACTCTGATCCTTGAAGTTAAAATTACATTTTGTATATAAAAAGGAGACAACGAGTACAATGTGAGAAATACCATTCTCTGGTAGAATGGACTATGGTAACAAAGAGAAAGTCCTCCCTCTAAGCTGTAGAAGACAAGCATGCAACTAAATGTCCCTTCAGAGGAAAGTTTTTCATTATATACTCACACTCATTTATATATATATAAAATCTATGTTATTTTTCTCTCTTTCACACACACATACTCAGAAATGAGACCACTAAAGCTACATAGCCATTTCCTACTTTATCACACACTCTTTGAAAGGATAACCCTGACATAAAAAAAAAAACATTTAATAAAAACCAATCCACTATTATAAGATAATATGAATTCCAAACACAGAGGGGAAAAAAGCTGCCATTTTAAAAGAACATGACATTACCTGAACAAACTTAAAGACTGCAAAGGCAGGTGCACTATCTTCTGAATAAAGGAAACCCAAAATGCTAATTAGCTGAGTGTTAAAGCAGCTGTCTCCAAGACCCAATAGAAAGCTGCAAAATAAGGCAATCTCTTTGCTGAATAAAAAAAAAAAGAGAGAGAGAGAATAATTTTGTATTAAGTATTACCAGTGTTTACTAGAGGCATTTAAGAGAAAACAAAAGCACTATGATATAAGTACTATACACAAACTAAGTAGAAAACTTTAAATAATCTAAAAGGGCAAAATAGAAAAACAGAAGTGAAAAACTATAAAATTCTGTATTAACTTGTTTTCAAATCCTGGGAAATTTTATTACTAATAGAGTTAAGGAGTCATGATGCACAATTTTTGGGGGTGGGAAGTTGTGTGGGGAGAGAGTGGAAAAGGTGGATCCAAATCAGCGACTAATCTTTAACTTAACTTTAACCTTTGCTACTAACAACAATATAATGATCCAGGCCAATTCTGAGGGACTTATGAAAAAAAATGCTGTCCACCTCCAAAGAACTGTGGGATAGAAATGCAGATGAAAACATATGGTTTATAACTTGTTTATTTGGGTATGTGCTTTGAAGTTTTAGTTTTATGAGATTATTCACTTATAAAAATTAATAATATGGAAATGTTTTTGCATGATAATACATGTATAATACAGACTGAATTGCTTGTCAGCTCTAGAAGCAGGGAGGGAAGAAGAGAGGGAAACAATATGGATCATATAATTTCACAAAACCTATGTAGAAATTTATTAGTAAAGTAAAAATGTTAACTTAAGAATCTCAGAAGTTTTTCTGGAATGTTGAATCTAAATGATTTGCCAACAGTCAGGCTGCAAGTATGTGTCAGAGGCGAGACTTCAGCCCAGATCTTCCTGTCTTCTAGAACAGTCCTCTCTCTATATTGGGCTGTTTCTCATCATGACCTATTTCCAGAATAATTCTGTTTTTTGGGGAAAGCTTCAATATCTTTTGTCACCATGGATTTGAGGACTGATATTAACATATGGTCCATATATCAGAATGTTAAAGAGTTTTCCACTGAAAGGACAATTTCCTGAAGACCTAAAAAACCAACTTTCAAGAATTCAGAGATCTAGTCAGAAAGGCAGCAATGGCACAGGCAACAGAAGACTGGATTTGATATCAAAAGGCTTGAGTTAAAATCCCAATTAACATTTATTAGCAGAGTGATACTGGTCAAGTCACTTAATCCCTTTGCCCTAGCTACCTCCTCATCTATATAAAAGGAGGATTATAATATCTGCAGTATCTTGAAGGACTGCTGTAAGGATCAAATGAGAGAACCTATATGAAGTACTTTATAAATAGTAAAGTACCACATAGATATTAACTACTGTTATTAATTTATGTTTCACTTCTCTTTTATTTCCTTTAGCTTTTGTCATTTGGCTAAACTTGTTGGAGAGGAAGGAAAAACCAACAAACCTACACTAAACAAGCAAAACTATAAAAATAATTTTAGGATTATTTCCAATTTTCTAAGGTCCAACTCTACCAACAGATATTTAACATTTACCTTCAGGTTGACAGAACAGATTTTCAAGGTAACATCTTTACTTATATGTGAACCTTATCCTTTCCCCAAGTTAGTTACTGAGAAAGAGAGTTATAGGCAAAACATTTACTATACCTTGAATTGATATAAGCATTGCTATCAGTTCCATCAATAGGAGCAACTGGGGCATCACTGGGAATGTTAAGAAAAATCAAATAAAAAGCTACAAAATGCACCAAAATGCCCAACAGCACAACTGGGTTCCTGCCAAAACGACTGTTCTTGCTTAACAAGCCAAAGAGACTTCCTCCTACAAAGTCAAGAAGGCAAAATATTACTATCCAATGGTTGTGAATGAGGAGAAATACATTTACTATTGTTCACTAAAAGACAAGAAATTCAACACCTCCATTATGTGGAAAATTATAATAACAAACAAAATACTAAGTGTTTTGGAGAGGAATAATCACTAAACTCACCTGTCCATAATTTGAATGCAAAGAAAAATTTATGAGCATTTTTATGAATGGGGGAAAAACATCAGAGATCATATGGTCATTATATTTTAAAGCTGATTGGATCCCAGAAACAGTACCTTGGAACTGAAAGTACTTCACTGATATAGTTCAATGTAATTATTTAGCTCAATCCTTTTATTTTTTATAAATGAAGAAATGTAGTCCAGCCTGCTGTCAAATAGCAAGTTGAGTGGCAGAGCTGACTAGAAATAATTCAGGTTTTATATTTCAGAATTAAAGAATTTCAGGGGTCATCTCTAACCTGTACAAAAGCAAAAATTTCTGCCTGATGAGTGGACTCATATTCCAGTGTTCTTTCTATGTATTTTATTTTGTACATTGAAAAACATTATTCTCTGAAGGGATCCATACACCTATCAAAAAGGTTCATGACATGAAAAAAGGTTAAGACAACTTGTACTGTGCTATTTTCTAGGACAACTCATGTATGAATCACTGCTCATAACAAACATGAACAAAGGAAACTATTTAGCCAGATTCTTTATCTTTTTTTATTCTAATTTCAATTAAGTGGTCTACAAACCATAAAAATCCAAATTATCCCTGTATACTTTTATTCCCAGTTTCTTCTGAGCCCCATTTTAACAATACATATAAACACCTCATACTTTAGTAATTGTGTAGGTTTTAAAACCACTTTTATACCTATATTATCTGATGATCCTTGTTAACATCTCAGTAAAATAGGAAATTACTTCATTATCCTCTCTTTAACTTTAAAAAGCTGAGATTCTCTAAAGTTATTTGCTCGGATTTACCTAAAATTTAGACTAAAATTCTCAAAGTCTGGGTTTAGACCTGGTTCCACTGCTTACTAGAGATATAATATTGGGCAAATTGCTACTGAAAAAAATTAGGTTTTTTCTTCTGTAAAATGGGAGTGATATCTACCCTACTTAATTACAGATATGCTTTGAGGATAAAAAAAATGGACATGAAAGCTCTGTAAAGCACTATTAATAACTAAAGTATTTTTATTCATTGAAGAGTATTTCTTTCTAAATAGAATGCTACATGAAGAACATAAGTAAGAGATCATTCATAATACTTCAAAACATTAGATGGACTATGGACTCCCCAAACTAGGTAATGAAAGAAATTGCTTTAATAGCATTCAGTCTAACAAGGAAGAACCACATATAGAATTTAAGCATAAACAGGTAAGTTTCAAGTGATTCCAAAAAACTTGGGTTTGTTTCCAAGGAAGCCTAAGGTTGATAATATGGGAGTCTTAACATATAGGTTGGAACTATAAAGTAATGACTTTGTTTTTTAAGCAAACTAATTTCAAATACATAATATTTAAATGGACTAGTAATGCTTTTGTGGGTAATGCTGCTAGTGAGGCAAAGTAAAAGACAACTATGCTTATCAATCACAGATTCTTACATATAAATCTGCCACAAAATAATCATTTAACATTCTGGGGACTTTCACTTTTCTTTACATCTCAAAGATACCACTACACAAGACTGGTACATAACCAGTCCCTCTTTTTTTTTTTTTTTTAAAACATTTCTTTAATGCTTTTTACATTACTTTTTCATAGCCCTACTTTCTAATATCTTACAACCTGGTCACGTCTGTCACTGATCTTCAATTTTAATTCTTCACAAACTATAACATTTCATGACTCACAGAATACCATAAGAATACTAATATATAAAAAAAAGACGGATATACAGAAGCTTCCAATCACTCACACACACACACACACACACACACACTCTCACACACTCTCTTTCTCTCTCTCTCTCTCTCTCTCTTTCTCTCTCTTCTATAAAGCTGTTCCTTTGTATACCATAATCATAACAGGCATCCTTTAAACACTTGGTTTTCCTATGAGGAAAATTGACCAAATTCTTGAAGATGAGTAAGAATCTCATTTTTTGAGACTGTACATGATCTAGATGACATCTTGCTAATGGCAAATAAGAAAATGTGCTGGACCTCATCATCTTTAGAGAATCCCTCTTCAATCTGGACTATAAGCTGGCCCTCCTCCATGACGGCGATGAAAACCTATAGCTATCTTTTGTCTTATTCCTGGTTTGTTATTATTGATTAGAGGATCTTCTAAAGGATTCAATATTATTTTGACACAAGCGACAGAAAATATCTAATTGGAAATTGCTTAAGGAAAAATTTTGCGCTACTGAATTGATTTTTATAAGGACAACAGAAATTTATATTCTCTGTATCGTTCAGCAAATTATGTACTGGTAAAGATGCTGTCTACTACGGGAAATGATTTGTAAAAGTTTACTCTTTTCTTTCTTTTTTTGGTGCATTTTTTTCTTCTTAAGGTATTTTATTTTCCCAATTACACTTAGTAACAGTTTTCTACATGTTTTATCTCTCTTCTTCCCTTCCCTCTCCCCATCCGGAATTGGTAAGCAATTTGATATGAGTTATACATGTAATATCATGCAATACATATTTCCATACTGTTCAGTGTTCCAAGAGAATACTTATATAAAACCAAAACCCCAAAATAAAAACACAAATAAACTAAGGTTAAAAATAGTATGCCTTGATCTGAATTCCAATTCCAACAGTTCTTTCTCTGGGGGTGGATAACATTCTTTGTTGCAAGTCCTTCAGAAATGTCCTGGATCACTGTATTGCTGAGTAAGCCTACCTTTTTCTAATACCCAAGAATACCCTCAATATTTAGATTATCATACAAATTTTAAATAGCTGGGGGAAAAAGCACATAGGTTAATATTTATTGATGTTTATTAGTTATTAACTCTTAAATCATGTTAAAAAGTCTCAGATTTCTTCCCTTTCTTCAGATATGTTAAGAATCTACTATTCAGGGTCCTCAAAATCATGCTTATAGTTGGTATATCTGCATAAACTTGGATTACTGTCATCATCTTTGTTTTTCCACTTCCCTTATAAAAGCAACTCCATGGTTAAGATTTTAAAGAGGCTAAGTGACTTTATTATCCTTGATAGTGAAAAGAGCTGGTTATCTAAAAAAAAAACAAACCTTTCCGACCTTTTGTATCTTTTGTCCATCCATTGTCAGCCTCTATCTTTCAAAACTCTCAGGATGATTTTAAGGACTAAGGATGTTGCAATCTTAGTTGATGTCTTTTTCACTATTCACTTTTTTTTTTTAACCCTTGTACTTCGGTGTATTGTCTCATAGGTGGAAGATTGGCAAGGGTGGGCAATGGGGGTCAAGTGACTTGCCCAGGGTCACACAGCTGGGAAGTGGCTGAGGCCAGGTTTGAACCTAGGACCTCCTGTCTCTAGGCCTGACTCTCACTCCACCGAGCTACCCAGCTGCCCCTCACTATTCACTTTTGAGGGCCACTAATAACTTATTTAATTAAAATAACTTCTCTTGTCTCTTTAATCTTTCTTCTAGTTTATATTTAAACTTCTGTTTTATCAAGTTGGCAATCTGACTACACAAAAAGTTGATTCAGGAACGATGCTAACATTATCAATATTCGTTATTTCCTTTGTTAAAAACATACCAAATTTTGTTTTTTTGTGATGTTATTCTGTGCTCAAATTTATCTGACCATTTGACCCTACTTCTCCCCAACCTCCATTTAATAAACTCCAGTGGCTCCCTATTATATACAGTTAAATATAAAATCCTCCATTTGGCTTTTAAAGATCTTTTTAACAGCCCTTTCCTGCCTTTCAAGATCTATCTCTCTTCCATTTACTCTTTGATCCAGTAATACTTGTTTCCTTGCTTTTCTCACACATGATACTCTATCTCTAGACTTTTAAGTGTTTTCATTGGCTGACTCTCATGTCTGGAACAATCTCCTTTTTGATTTCTATTTCCCAGTTTTCCTAGCTTCCTTCAAGTGTCAGCTAAAGACATAAGACTTCCTCCACCCTATTTAATCTTAGTGAATTCCCTCTGTGAGTATACCCAAATTTATCCAAAATAATCATTTGTTCATAGTTGTGTGCATGTTGTCTCTCCATTTGACTATGAGGTCCTTGAGAGTAGTAACTGTTTTTTTTCCCTTAGTGTCTGGCATAATGCCTGGCACATAGCAGGTGCTTAATAAATACTATTATCAAAGTACACGTTAACTTAATTTGGAGATTCTTACTGAGATTCTCTGTAGAATTTTTCTACCTCTTCATCCTTTGCAGTAGATGGTGTATACTGCATTTATTTTCATGGTAGGTTTTATGAAAATATTATCATGAGCACTGCAACATGAGATAATTACATAAAATGTTTCCTATTGCCTTTAGGCTTTGGTTAAATCAACTTCATCAACTCCTTTATTTGCCTCTCCAAAGAAAACCTCTCATCCACCTTTGCATTTTAAGGTTTTTGTTCATATCAAGAATATCAGGATTGATACAATTTGATTCTTCCAGTACATGTCTATGGTCATTTAACAAAGACCTCATATTTTGGGTAGTAATCACTAAGGTAATGTTTATAGAGAGTCTAAAAACTGTCCTAGGACTTATGGCACAGGCAATAGGAAAGGTCCTAGCCAAGCTCAACCTCACTGAAAAAGAATAATTCAATCAAAAGACATTTATTAAATGCTTAAGTCAGAAGCAAAAGCTCAGAATCTGGGGTCAGAATGTCACACTGAAGAATGAATAGTGGCAATTAGGCCACTGCAGCTAAATCATAGGGCACATGGAGGGATATAAAGTACATAAAACCTGGAAAGTTAGGAACAGGTCAGCTTGTATACCACCCAGAAGACTTTATATTTGATCCTGTAAGCTTATTTAATTTGGGGAGGGAGTAGATTTGGTCAGATGTAAACTTTAAGAAAACCACTGTTTAAAAAAAAAGAAATAAAGAAAATCATTGTTAGTGGAGGATAGGTTGGAGTTGGGGAGAGGCTTGAAGCAGAAGATCAATTAGAAGGTGTCCTTAGGCAAGTAGTGAAGAGAGTCCAAGCTAGGGTTGTGACTAGAAGGATATGTATTTAAGAGGCAGTGTTAAGATAAAAATGACAAGATATGACAAGTATATACAAGTGAAGAGTCATGGATGATTCTGAGGTTGCAGAACAAAGAGTGTTATATGAAATAAAAACTCAATTCCATGTGAACTGGAAAGACCTCCTGGAATTGATGCAGATTGAAAGGAACAGAACCAGGAGAATGTTGTACACAGAGACTGATACACTGTGGCACAATCGAACATAATGGACTTCTCTACTAGCAGCAATGCAATGATCTAGGACAATTCTGAGGGACTTATGAGAAAGAACACTATCCACACCCAGAGAAAGAACTGTGGGAGTAGAAATGCAGAAGAAAAACAAATATATGATTGATCACATGGTTCTATAGGGATATGGCTGGGGATGCTGACTTTAAATGATTACTGTATTATGGAAATAGGTTTTGAATAATGATACATGTAAAACCCAGTGGAATTGTCCACAGGCTCTGGAAGAGGGGAAGCGAGGAGAAGAGGGAAAGAACACGAATCATGTAACCATGGAAAACCACTCTAAATTAATTAATTAATTTGAAAAAAAAAGAAAGAAATTAAAATTCAATAAAACTAAAGAGAAACATCAGTGAGTTCTTCTATCTTCTACAGGGCTGCACCAGGAGATGGCTGGAAGCCTGAAGATGTACCATTAGGAAGGACAAGGACTAAATCCAGCTTGAGCTCCTGGTTAGTAATACATCAAAAAAATGGGGCAAAACCAGTTTGAACTTCTGATTGAGAGGCTATTTAAGAAGACTACAAAATCTTTAGACTGTAGCAGTGGAGGAGACCTAAACCCAGCTCCAGAACAGGGTTGAGAAATGATGCAGTGCCTGGCCCTAGGTGGCCTCCTAGCAAGGGATAATTGTATGGGATATGGGACCAAGATACTGTCATGTCATCTAAAACTGCACAAAAGTAGCAGTATTGGATTGTAATGAGAGCATGACATAGCACCAATACAATATGACCTATTCTACAAAGGAGCCACAAGTCAAAATATAATAATAACAAACAATAAACAGGATATAATGATAACAAACTAAAAAAATAGCACATACATATAGCTTATCTGCGGCAAGTACTATGTTAAGTGCTTTACAATTACTATCTCATTTGATACAACAATCCACAACTCACAACAAAGATATGTGCTATTATTATCCTTATTTTATTATATAACTATAACAAACAGAGGTTAAGTGACCAGGGTCATACAGATAGTGTCTGAGGTCATATTTGAATCCAGCCTTCCTGATTCTAGGCCTGGTGCTCTAAATATACAATATCTGATACTTATCAAGAAGTGTGAAAGGGAATTTTTTATTCCCTTTGTCTATTTTAAGTTAATCAATCAGGAACTTGAAGTACC
Source organism: Gracilinanus agilis (assembly GCF_016433145.1). NCBI lineage: Eukaryota > Metazoa > Chordata > Mammalia > Didelphimorphia > Didelphidae > Gracilinanus > Gracilinanus agilis. The sequence continues at coordinate 236,925,845 of NC_058133.1, forward strand.
CCTACTTAATACTTAGTAATTCATTAACAAAGAGAGTTCACATTTACTTAGTCATTAACAGTTAGTCCTAAAGATCATAAGCATTGGCAAACCACTTCCCCTACCCAGTGCTAAGCAAATTGAGAGACTTTTGATTGGTTCCTGAGATGTGATAGACCACAGTGAAAGGAAGGAGAAACCAGAGAGACAGGAAGTGATGTGGAGAAAATTGCTTACAAAAACTAGCAGAGGGCATTCTGATTACTTCTACTGCCTTGGTGGCTCTTGCTAAAGGAGGACTTCTGCATTGGAGATTGATTCTGCCCTGGTAAGACTCCTGCTGAAGAGACTACTGTGACTCCTGGTTAGAAGTCGGAACCTGAGGGAGCCTTTGTCGGAGTTGAGCTGGATTTCTTCAAATCGGCAATTATAGGGTATTTAGCTAGGGAATATTTTCTACTTCCTTCCTACATTTCCCTCTTTACTATCTCTATCCTGCTGTAATAAAGCTACTAAAACTACTAACATAGTCATAAAATTTTAATTTTTATAAACAGTGACTACAATAATTCTTTTTAACTCATAAATTTAGTCAAACCATTTTTAACCTTTACAGAGTTAAATATTACAAAAACCCAGAGAAGATAGTATTCAGAAGGAGGTGGTGATGATAGCATCAAAAGCTGAATGGAAAGAGATCATCAACACTGAAAAGGCCTTAGAAAAATGACATTAGATTTGGTAATTAAGAGACCATAGGTTATAGAACTAGAAAAAATAATAAATTTCACTGGAAGAACAAAAGATCAAGAACATCAAGGAAACTGATGAAAAAAAAAGGGAAGGACAGTGGCCTAATGGTACCATATCTTAAACTATACTATAGAGCAATAATCATCAAAACAATCTGGTACTGGCTAAGAAATAGAAGGTTGGATCAATGGAATAGTTTCTAAGGCCATGGTGGTGAACCTATGGCATGCATGCTGAAAGGGGCTGCTCCCTCCTCCCTCTCCATGGGTGTCTGAGGACATTTCTCACATCACTTACCCCCCTGCCCAACAGCCTAATGGAGCACTTCCTCCCTCCCATCTTGGGTAAGGCTGGGGAAATGGGGACAAGGTGTTTAACATGCAGCGTGAGGGTTACAGTTTCGGCACTTGGTCTATAAAAGCTTTGCCATCACTGGACTGGGTGGTAAATGACTTCAACAATCTAGTGTCTGATAAACCCAAAGATCCCTGCTTCTGGAATAAGAACTCACTATTTGACAAAAAATGCTGGGAAAATTGAAAAACAGTATGGCATAAATTAGGTTTAAATCAATATCTCATACTCTACACCAAGATCAAAATGGGTATGTGACTTAAACATAGTGATATTATAAGTAAATTAGGGGAACATAGAATAGTTTATTTGTCAGATCTATGGAAAAGGAAAGAATTTATGACCAGTCGAGAGTTAGAGAACATTACAAGATATAAAATGAATAATTTTGAGTATATTAAATTTTAATAGTTTTTTTATAAACAAAACAAATGAATGAAGATTAAAAGGGAAACAACAAACTAGGAAAAAAATTTTATTACAGAATTCTCTGATAAAGGTCTCATTTCTCAAATATATAAAGAACTAAGTCAAATTTATAAGCATCCAACTCATTCTCTAATCAATAAATGGTCAAAGGATCTGAATAGGCAGTTTTCAGATGAAGAAATCAAAGCTATCAATAATCATATGAAAAAATGTTCTAAATCACTCTTGACTAGAGAAATGCAAATTAAAACAATGCTGAGGTACCTATTACATTATACTTATCAAATTGGCCAATATGACTGTAAAGGAAAGTGGTAAATGTTGGAGGGGATCTGGCAAAATTGAGACACTAATACATTGTTGGAAGAGTTGTGTACTGATCCAACCATTCTGGAAGGCAATTTGGAACTATGCCCAAAGGGCTACAAAAAAATGCATACTCTTCGATCCTGTAATACCAACTGAGTTTATATCCCAAAGAGATTTTGTAAAAATGGGAAAGGAGGGGCAGCTGGGTAGCTCAGTGGATTGAGAGTCAGGCCTAGAGATGGGGGGGGTCCTAAGTTCAAATCCAGCCTCAGACACTTCCTAGCTTTGTTACCCTGGGCAAATCACTTGACCCCCATTGCCCACCCTTACCACTCTTCCACCAAGGAGCCAATACACAGAAGTTAAGGGTTAAAAAAAAATGGGAAAGGACCCACTTGTAAAAAAATATTTATAGTAGTTCTTTTTGTGGTGGTCAAGAACTGGAAATTGAGGGGATGTCCCTCAACTGGGAAATGGCTAAACAAATTGTGGCATATGAGGGTGATGGAATATCATTGTATTGTAAAGAAATGATGAACAATACAATTTCTGAAACAGCTGGAAAAATCTGCATGGGTGATCTGCAGAGTGAAATAAGAACAGTAACAGCAATATTTGTATGATGATCAGCTGTGAAAACTTGGCTGCTCTCAGTAATGCAATGGTCTAGGAAAATTCTTTTTAAAAAAATTAATTATTTAGAATATTTTTCCATAGTTACATAATTGACATTCTCTACCTCTCCTTTTCCCTTCCCCCTCCCGGAGCTGACAAGTAATTCTACTGGGTTATACATGTATTATTGCTCAAAACCTATTTCCATGTTATTCATATTTATAATAGAGTGATCTTTTAAAACCCAAGCCCCCCAATCATATATACATAGAACCAAGTGATAAATCATATATTTTTCTTCTGTGTTTCTACTCCCACAGTTCTTTCTCTCAATCTGGATAGCATTCTTTCTCATAAATCCCTTGGGATTGTCCTGATCCACATCAGTTCTGAAAGACATGATAGGGAATGCTATCCACCTCGAGAAAGAACTGTTGAGTTGAAGAGATGTGGTTCAAAGCATATTATCTTTCTTATCCATGTACTTATGGATTTATTTTGGTGTTTTGGTTTTATATGAGTGTGTTCTTATAATAATGATCAATATGAAAGTGTGTTTTGCATAATACTATGTATGGCCCAGATCAAATTGCTTACCTCTCTGAGTGGGGAGAGGGAAAGAGATGGTTTGGATTTTATAATTTGGTAAGATGTATGTTGAAAATTATATTACATGTAATTGGGGAAATAAAATATCTTTGAATAAAAAAAATAAAGATGGAGTTCAAGTACAAAGAAAATCATAGTCAGGGTCATAGAAGACCTGGAAACTTCTACTAAAAATGAGAGAACTTATAATGTGGAAAATGGCAAAGGAGACATACATTCAAGAATAACAATATAATATCATAGGAGAGAAAATGGATCTTTAAGGAATAGAGTTCTTAGAATTTCTGATGAAAAGCCCAGAGCTGAACAGAAATTCTGAAATGAAACAAGTCAAAAGAAACCTAGAAATGTAAGGCTATTTCAGAAATGAGAAGATGTAATGTTAACATTCTAACAGGGAAGAAAAAACAAGTGTTATCTGAATCTTAATATTGTCAAAGAACACTGAAAGAGAGAAATAAGAAAAGCAGAGGGGGCCAGCTGGGTAGCTGAGTGGATTAAGAGATTATCTCCTTCAGTGTTCTTTGACAACATTAAGATTGAGATAACAATGGTTCTTTTGGGAAGGTTTGAGGGGGAGAAAGAGAACCAAAGATAAATAGAATACAGTAGAACTAATTAGAAAAAGGTGAAGTTTGTTATTTCTCATAACTGGGCTAGGTTAGAAGAATATACAAACACAAAAGGAAATAATAGGGGGAGTGGGTATCAGATGAATTTTAACTCTTATCTGAAATAGACAAAAGAGGGTTGAACACACATTTAGTGTAGAAAAATCAGTAAAAGGGAAACAGAAAAGCTGAGAAGGAAAATCACAAAAAATCTCCCAAATTTCCTGACATTGAAGGGAAGAGAGAGGACAAAAAGACAGAAAAGCAAGGAATGAGAATCTAAGTGGGTGACTTATCTTACCTCTAAGACAACTGGAGGAATGGATGAACAGAATGTGGTATATGAATGTAATGGAATATTTATTGTGCTGTAAGCAAATATGAAAGAAAAAATTTCAAAGAATCCTGGGTAGCAGGATTGGAGCAGAGTGAGGTGAGAAGAACTAGGAGTTCAATTTATACAAGGTCAGCAACACTGTAAAGAAACAACTCCAAAAAACTGATCAATGTTAACCAAGTCTCCAGAGGATCTATAATAAAGCATATTTCCCACCTCCTAAAACAGATAAAAGACTGGAGGTGCAGAAAGAGACATAGCTATTGTATGGATTTATTTTGATTGGCTATGCTTACATATTTTTTTCCTTTGTTCTTTCAGTTTTGAATAGGAGATTTGGGGGAGTGGGGAACATAGCAATAGAAATTCACAAAAAGAGCCACTGAAACATAATGAACTGACTAAAATTTATAAGGCTAAGGGCCATTCCCCAACAGAGAATATAACAGGCAGTTTTGAAATGAAGAAATCCACGCTAGCAATAACCATAAAAGATGTTCTAAAGCATCACTAATTAGAAAAATGAAAATGGTAAAGAGGAAAAAAGAAGAAAATGAAAAATGTTGGGAGCACTATTACACTTGTACTGTTGGTGAAGCTGTAAAGTGGTCCGGCCATTCTGGAAACCATTTTGCAACTATAACCAGAAAGTTATAAAACCATGCATATACTTTCCAAGAGTGTGCTAGAGTTAGATGGAACCAACTTGGGAGAGACAATTGTTAAATTTTTAGCATTAGCATATATACCTTTGAAATGAGGAAAAAGCCATAAAACAAGGTTTAATTGTTTTATTGTCTAGACCAGTGATTCCCAAAGTGGGCACTACCGCCCCCAGTGGGTGCTTTAGCGATCCATAAGAGCAGTGATGGCCACAGGTGCATTTATCTTTCCTATTAATTGCTATTAAAATTTAAAAAATTAATTTCCAGGCTGTTAAGTAATATTTTTTCTGGAAAGGGGGCAGTAGGCCAAAAAAGTTTGGGACCTGTTGTGAGGAAGATTATTTAGTATTAGTTACATATAGTGTTGGACCTAGCAGGAAGGGCTGGAGGATTCTAAGATGGAATGAAGGAGCAGGAAGTGAGGCTTGTGCTCTGAGAGAGACTCCATTAGTGGTTGGCACAAACTGTTGCTAGCCCTGGGAGATCTCAGAGTTAAAAACACCCTGCATCCTGACTCCCTGGGATCCTGAGTGGTGGTGGCTTTCAGCAAGTGGACAAGACCTGCAGAGCTGCTCCAAGTGGAGGAGGGGTTTGGGATCTGGTGGGCAGCATCTCAAGCACACTCTCTCTACTTGGGTACCTTGGACCACCTTGGCTTTTGGCCTCCTGTGATCATCTGTGGATTATCATGAGAACCCTCAAAGCCACCCTCAGTCCCTTTAACTGTGCTGGTCAAACCTGGCTGGAACCAGATTTGAAGCAGCCTTCCCAGGTACTCCAGAACTGCTCCTTTGGGCCCTGCCTGGCTAGGTCATTTAGATTAGAGAAGTCAAGTCCTCCCCTTGCCCTGTGGTTTTGCCCTTTAGCTTTAAGTGTAAAATCCCCTATTCCATCCTTTTTAGTTTCTCACAATTAAACAGTATAAACTTTTGCCTTGTCTGCTGGTTCCCTAGACTCTGGCCTAGGGATGAGCTGGGCGAGCTGGGCCAACTGCCATTCTTGACAGTTACCAGCTTAGCAGTGAACTCTGGTCTCCCTATCCTGGTTGGTTCTGTCTCTCCTTCAACCCAGTGTGTGTACCCACAACCATTTAGGTTATATTTTTAACATCCCTGGTGCCCCATCTTTTACAGTTTATCACTCCCAGATGGGTGGGTAACAGAGAGACAGACAGGAAGTGTACTCTTGGGCTACTAGAATCACACAGGAAGTTAGAGGGGTTTGAACATTCTATGAGGGAGCTCAGCCATTGGGTGTGAGCTGAAAGTTCTCAACCAGTGGTGAGCTGCTCAGAGCTGTTCAGCCCCAATCCCAGGTCATTCATAAAATCTCTGTGGGTAGGTAAAATACTATTAGACCTGGAGTAGCCCCAGAGAAAGGGATTTGAACCATGTTTTTTGAGTTTTGTTCTCTGTTGTTTGTACTTGATTGTAATTGTACTTGTGATTGTTTTATTAATTGTTATTAATCAGGAATTGTGGCTAATAATAACACTGATTTTGTGTACGGCTGGTTGGTTTGGGCAATGATGGGAACAATGTTATTTGAAGATTGGATTGATTATGTCCTTTTGACACTGTGGAAAGGAGTTTTGGCTCTCCCTTACCTGTGGTTCAAAATCATATCCAGGTATTTTAGGGGGATGATGGATGTTGAAATAGTACAACCTATTTTAATCATTAATATCCTGGATTTGTTATCTCATATGCCAATTCTGATCCTTATTGGTTATTTTGTGAATAAGTTAAGGTGGATGTTCTTCCATATTATGTATTGTTTTACAGAACCACTGGTCTAGACTTATGAAAGAGATGGAGAAAATGTTAATAATGCAGAATAAACTTAAGTGTGCTTTACACACACATTATTCTCTGGAGAACAGATTATTAAACATTTTCCAGCACACCCCTCTCTGATCCACTAAAATAAAAACTAAGTTCATACCCAAAGAAATAAAAGAAAATGGAAATGGATCTATATAAACAAAAGTATTTATATTAACTCTTTTTGTGGTAGCCAAAAATTGGAAGCTAAGGAGGAACAGTTATATCAGTTGTGATATATGATTGTTATTGTGCTCTAAAAAGTGGATAAAATGGTCAATTTCAGAGGAAACTAGGAAGACTTTTATGAACTGATACAAAGAAAAGTAAGCAGAACTACATCAATTTTTACACTGACAGAGAAAAGCATCTTTGAAAAACTTTAGAACTCTGATAAATGTAATACAAAACTATGACCCCAGCCCCCAAAATGAAGATGAAATATGACACATCCTGACAAAAAGGTGATGAGATTAAAATGTAATATGAGATTTTCAGACATTGCTAATGTGGAAACTTGTTTTTTAGGACTACACGAATATGCACTGTGAAGTTTATTTTGGAATTTTACTTGCTCAGTGGAAAAGGGGGCTAGTGGAAAGGACAGATTAATAAAAAAATAAAAATTAACTAAAAAATAAAAATAAGAACACAAAAAACAATGTGTAAAATTTATTATATATTTTTGAAAAAGTAAGAAGTATGAAACAGAGAATCAGGATTTCATAAAAATCCTATTTTGTGTTCTCACGTATGCATGAAAATGTTTTTTGGTGTTTAACTTCAGAATAAAAAAAAAATGTCTCCCAGTTTGCAAAGACTCTGGGGGTAGTCATAGTGCAGCTTCCTGAGGCTTCAACCCCTCCTCCCTCTCTTCCTTCTTTGCTAAAACTAGATGTTCTAACCAAGAACCACTGATTTATGTATTCTCTGGGAATCTGGGTTAGATGGTTACACAATGACATATTGATTTATTAGTCTATAGAAAACTGTCTAAATTTGATGAGGTAAATTAAGTCCTTTGTGCTGATCCTGTAAATTATTACCAATCATTGTTTATGTGAAAAGCTTACCTAATCCCTTAGCCTGTACCAAAATATTTATATAACAACAGCTGTGATGAAGTAAACTCCACTATGATTTGCAAACAGCTTGGTATGATCCTCCTGACTCCCAAATGTGCTCATGTCATCCTTCTCCCCGCGTCTCATTCTCCTCATGCCTTTGGGATGATCCCCAAATGTCTGTCTGGACTCATCAGGACTCCCAGACAGAACTATACCATTCATTTTGGATAATTTTTATTTTTATTTTAAAATCAATATATGTCAAGGAAGATTAAAATATACTGTCAGAACAAAATTAGGTAGAGGCCAGTTGTCAGATAATTTAAGAACAGAAGAGCATGGATTTAGAGCTGGGAAGAAACACAGAGACTACCAAATCCAACTAAAGAACAGATGAGGAAACTGAGTTGATGGGGGAAGGGGGACTTGCCCAAAGTCACATAGTGGCAAAGAAGAGATCTGAAATCAAGTCCTCAGACTCCAAATATCCCATATGCTATAACAGTCTCATATGAGCTTTTCTCTCCTTTGAAAAAGGAAATTGAAGTTTTGAGATGTTAATAAACTGGCTGAATCTCCAAATTTCCTGACTGCTAGTCCAGCATATACCACTTACTTTCTACCCATTTTTATACTGCTTTGTACTTTTAGAAATAATTTATTCTTCATGTATTTGTCTCCTCTATAAGACTGTGATATGAGTTTGTCAAGGCTAGGCGTATCCTAAACTTCATTTAAATCCTCTATAAACCAAACCAATTCTTTACATACAGAGATTATTAGAGTAGCCCATTGGGCTGGCAGTCAGGAGGGATTGGCTTAAATCTCACCATGTACATATTGGTTTTTTTTTTTTTAAACCCTTACCTTCCATCTTAGAATCAATACTGTGTATTGTTTCCAAGGCAGAAGAGCAGTAAGAGCTAGGCAACTGGGGGGTGAGGGGAGGTTAAGTGACTTGCCCAGGTTCACACAGTTAGAAAGTGTCTGAGGCCAAATTTAGGACCACTCTTCTCTATGCCTGGCTCTTAATACACTAAGCTACCTAGCTGCCCCTTACATATGTCTTAAAGATGACAGTAACAAAGCATTTATTTATCACCTACTATGTGCCATGCTTTTCAAAATGCTCACTTATTTCTCAAAACAACCCTGGGTAGTGGGTGCTATTATTATTCCCATATTACATGTGATGAAACTGACATCAGATGTTAAATGACTTGCCCAAGGTCACAAAAGTAGTATTTGAGGACAGATTTAAGCTTAGGTGTTCCTAACTCTAGGCTCAGTGGTCTCTACACTGTACCATCTGACTGTCACTTACTTGGGTCTTAAGACACTTCTTGTGTGTGATCAAAGGCAAGGTCTTTTCTAAGCCTTCTGTTGTTCAGTCATGCCCAATTCTTTGTGACACTTTTTGGGGATTTCTTGGCAAAAAATACTGAAACAGTTTGCTTTAGTTTCAAATGTAAAATGGAGATAATAATATTCACACATCTACCTTAATGAACTTTGAGGAAAATGCTCTAACTGAATATTAATTTTTTTTGTTACCTGAAAACAATGCCAAAAGACTTCAAATGCAAAACTGAAAGAGGAATTTGTCCTTTTGTCCTAATTAGTCATTTTAAAGAGGAGATAACTGAGAAAGTTAAATGACTTGCCCAAGGTCATTCAGATATCAATAGTATAGATTACATTCAAAACTCCAGTACTTTCAAATCAAATCTAATGCTGTTTCTACCACACCATGCTTTTTTCTCTTAAGGACCTAACATTTGAATCATAAAATTTCAAATCTGTCAGTTAACAATGAAGCAAGTTTTTCCTTATGTTATTACCAATTAAGACCTACATACTTAAGTGTAAAACAGTTTTAGGAAATTATATAAGCATTAAAGTAAACACAGATCTTAAAATTAATGATCCTTCTAGAAATCAATAGATAAAAAATTATGTTTTGATATGAAGTTTTAGGAAATGTTACATATTTATCTTGATAATTTCATTTCTAATTGATTTGATCTAAGTTGTTTGTTTTATTTATTCCAAGATGATGAAAATGACCAGAACTACAAAGTACAAGAAAATGAGAGGAGAAACTGAAGGACATGAAAAATAGAGAATCATGTAAAAGTTTTAAAAGAAACTCCACAAAATTGGAAAGATGAGTGAAAATTATTTCTAACCTAAAATTTCTCCAATGCCGATGAAAATGCCAGAAAGTCCAATAAGGCTCTTTTCTTCTGTGCCAAACTGATTTACAGCACCAATACAGGTCCCATATATACCAGAGAAGAATGTTAATTCTAGGCCTTTAGAGAAAAATCCGCAAGTTAATTAAAGAATCATAATCTCTCTTTCATCATTCTTTATCTACAAGCATCAATTTAAAAAAAACATACACACTACCAGAAATCTTATAATTCTCATAGAATATTATTAGCCACTTGAAAAGAAATCGTTTTGCTATTGCCTTTGTATCTTCAGCAGAGCCTGACACACAGGAGGCACTAAATGACAGGCTGACCACTTAAAGATGGTTAAGATAAATAGGATGGTTTTTTCAACTTAATATGTAATTCTGATTTGCTACAGACATAGTGAAAAACATCAACCACAAAATGGCATCTGTATGAGCCTTAAGATAAAAATTATTCAAATGTACAATGATGTTATCAAGACTAACTTCTTACCTTTCTTTTAGGGATAAGTAAAGTTCATAGCTTTGTTATAGTTAATATAAATGGGTAATGAAAATTTAAATTTTCAACTTTCTCATGAATACCTTTCTTGGTAAGGAAAATGACAAAATTAGAAATATAATGCTAAATATTTTGGCTTAAAAGTACAACACAATGTTTTAAATCAAAAACAATTTTCTTTTATGAGTCAAAAAAGAAATTACATTGTTAAACTAATAAGAAAACAGAATATTCTCCAAGGTTACAACTTAATTTTAAAATGTCTTATTTTTGTTTCTAATTTCTCCTCTCCTTGAGGTTCATGAAGATAAAAGAAGATAATTAGCAGGTTTTTAAATTATCATAAAATAAAAAAAGACTGTGGCCACAGGTTGGTTACTCTTATGATTTTCTTTGCATATCTCATTGCACAGTTAATTATTACATTCATCCATGTCAGAACATAGGGATTTATTTCTGAACCTCTATCTGTGTAGTGTCACAATGCTGCCCTAGAATCATTAGATATTTACCAACTCTCCCATTAATTTCTTACCTGTGTAGGCAGTTGTAACACTGAGATACAAGATTTCTTTGGTAATACACAATTTAAGAGATTTCTCTGCAAATAACAGATATTAGAAGATATCAGATTTGTATTAGTTAAACAACAGAACTCACAAGAAATTTCCTTAGTCAGAACAAAAGACTGAGGCTTTTTCGTACCAACAAAAATGGCAGCAGATAAATATCTTGAAAGAAATTCTAATTATGATGCTAAGGATCTGCCATATTAGGGAATTCATTCTATCTTATTTTTCCCTACCTAGTATACTAGAATACTAGAATCATGCTAAGGGAAGTCTCAGACAAGTTATAGACCAGGCTTAGGTCAAAAAATATATTGTAAATGTATTGATTTGCAAACTTTTTGGTCTACATATCAGCTCTTTATGTTTACCTCTTTTAAAATGATTTTGCACTTCTGATGTAGCCTCAAATGTGACGTAGAATAGTTTTGTTTTTTTTAATTGGAAATGTCGAGGTATATATATAGAGCCAATGAGGAGCCTTTGAGGGGCCTTTTAGTATTCCTAATATCATATTATATGAGTGACCTGGTCTAATCCACCTATGTGTAAATGGAATTAGTTCCAGCCCATTCCTAGTTAGACTCGTACTTAACCTAGACAAAGAAATTACATCACCCTCACCTTCCTTAGTGAGGAGGGGAGACGAGTTACCCACACGTGACAATAAGTAACAAATCAAGAAGAAGGGACGGCCCTTTGGGCAGTCCAAATCAATGTAGAGACTGCCATTTGTCCACTTGAATTAGAGGTGGACCCACAGGAAGTGACGAAAGACACTATCTCTTTAAGTAAGTTGGTTACTTCCTATGGAAGCAGTTCCTGCTCTGAACTTGGTGCTGAAGGACCTCTCCTGAGACCACAGACAGCTTACACTCTGTATTGTCACGTGGGTAAGTTAGGCTGACTTCCTTGGCCTAGCTGGGCCGCTTCTAAACTCTGCCTTAAGCAGGCACAAGCCTATCTGGTTGCTGGGCCTTGTGGCTTGTAGCTTCATTTATTTAGCCTTTTAACCTTCTCTCTCTGTCCAGGCCTGACAGCCTGGACTAGCCTCTCCCTTTCTCTTTATTCCTATACTTTTACCTTACTGATTGTAAATAAACTTGCCTCAACCCCATGCTGACTTGGGTCTGATTTAATTATGGAATCAACCTGAATTGTTGATTCCTGGTGGCCACCTTTTAAATATATATCTATAAAATACCTAAATTTTCCCTCTTACACCTATAAGGTCAACTACCACAGTTTATTAAAATCACATCTATAAATTTCTAATGTAAATCTGATTTATATTATACTGAATTCAATAAAAAATGATTTGTCGGGGGGCAGCTGGGTAGCTCAGTGGATTGAGAGCCAGGCCTAGAGACAGGAGGTCCTAGGTTCAAATCCGGCCTCAGACACTTCCCAGCTGTGTGACCCTGGGAAGTCACTTGACCCCCATTGCCTACCCTTACCAATCTTCCACCTATAAGTCAATACACAGAAGTTAAGGGTTTAAAAAATTAAAAAAACAAAAACAACAACAAAAAAAAAGATTTGTGGGGAGAGATCTGATGGTTAGTATTCCTAGATCCCATAAACATTCATTTTAAAGAAATTCCATTGTGGAAGATGTTCAGTTTGGGCCAGAATAAATAAAGGCACACTGCTATGCTGGTTTTAACAAAAATCATTACAATAATCTGAATAGCATAGAAATGAAATCAATTAGCAATATAATTACAAAACACAGCTCTGATTCAAAATAAATTATTTAGTTATATTTTGGTTTAGTAAGGAGAAGTAAGAATAGCAATCACTGGCAAAGGTTTCTAATAAATGTCTGACTGGTCTTTTGAATAGAGAAGACTACTGAATGTTAAATCAAGTACAAACATTTCCCCAGCACAAAATTAATTTCATTTACTACAATTTAACAATCTATAAAAATTACATTTTCTTTTCAAAAATAAGGTAATAAGTCTTTTGGTCATTCTGGCATTCAAAAGCCTTCATTATTTGTTCCCCTCTCTGTACTTTTCCCGTCTTTTTTCACTTTACACCCTCTATGTACTCTGAGATCTAGTGCCATAGGCTTCTTTGTGCTAACTCAAACAAGACTCTATCTTCTGACTCTGGACATTTTCCCTGGCTATTTCCCATTATTAGAATGCTCTCCCTTCTCATTTTCTTGTATAGAGAGGATATTCTATTTATACATAGTTGTTTATGCATTGTTTCCTCCATTAGACTATGAGTCCTTGAGTGCACTTTTTTTTCCTTTCTTTATACCTTGAGCAATAGCACAATGCTTGGCACATAGTAGGCACTTAATGTCTATTAACTGACTTTTTACTGTACTGTACAGACTCTCAGGAGAGCTCCTTTATATCATTTATTAATCCACTCAATTGAACTTAGTCAAAAGGCTGAGAAGGCATCACCACAAATAAATCACCCCCCACCTCGCCCAAAAGAAAAATACATGTAATAAAAAGCTTGCAGTTATTAATCGTGTACCCTTGCATAAATGCCATAAAAGGGGTAATGTTTTATAATAACAAGGTAGCAACAGTGGAAAAATAAAAGTTTTATAGTGGCATCAAAACAAGTCAATTATGGAAGAAGGGTTTAGGGTCCTTAATTTGCTATATTAGAATACTTACTAAATGCATCTACTGCCTTTGTCATGTTGTTCTGGACAGACCTGGTTAAATAAAAAAGACTTTTTTCAGTCTAGAAAGTGCCCGAGGTCAGATTCCTATCTCTGGGCCTGGCTCTCAATCTACTGGCAGGCTTGTGTCTAAAATGCAAGAGTAGAGAATTAACTTCCATTATAAGCATGAGATCTTCTGCCCCTAGATATCTAGGTGAACTTGTATTACAAAGTTCAATGAGTAATATTCTAACTATCTTTATGCATTAACATGATTTATAATCTCAAGGTGGGAGAAACATTAGTGATACATTAGTCCAATCCCTCCTTTTACATATGCATAAACCAATACCTAGTATAATCATGGGCAATTACTTCACCTTTCTGAATCTATTTCCTCAGATCTAAAATGGGGGTGGGTACTTAAACTACATATACTTATAACTCAATGGACTGGGAAAAATTACTTTGCAAATTGTAAAGTGAAATAAAAATATGAACTAAGATTCATTAGTGGTATAATCAAAACTAGAATCCATGTCCAGTGCCTTTTCTACTACATAACACTGCTCCCAAAGATTTGACAAAAAAAATATATATATTTACCACAGTATGATATCCCATCTATCTCCCTGTTCTTTTTAGTGGTTTATGCTGAGAAAAGCCAAAATACTGAAAAAGATATCTGAAACACATTTATATCTTTCCCCCTATTTTCTATAAACTCTTCATATACTTTTTAAATCTCTACCCAACTCATAACTCAAAAAAAATTAAATGCCAATTCTCTCAGATTAAAAATTACCTCCCTGAATGGTAAAGACAAACAAAAATTTTAAGTCTTCTAGTGGCTGAGAGTTATCTGGCACAGTTATTTCACAGAAAATAAAAATGATAGTCCAAATGACTTGTTGTTGCTTCTCTAGAGACTTTTAAAATCTAGACATTATTCTTTTAAAAATATGTAAACTATCAATAAAAGCATATAAGAGGGCAAAATTTTATCCAAACTTATTAATCTTTAATAAAAAAGAAAAATAAAAAAGATAATTTTTGAAGATATCTCCTTTTATGTTCTTGAGAAGGAATAGTTTAAGCAGTGTTAGTTTAAATTTCATTACTTACTTTAAAAAATGTATTAAACTTTATTACTTAAAACAAATTATGTAAAATAACATTCAGAGTTGATTTTAATTTTTTCTAGAATTTAGCATAGCGCCTCGCACATAGTAGGCATTTGATAAATGAAGTGAATTCAATTCAATGTGAAAAAAATCATCCTAAGAAGTGAGACTAAGAATAAGCAGTTATATATATATATATATATATATTTCAGTGAGTGTCCTTAGGGCAGCTATTTGATAGATTTATTATAGAGGTTAGGTGACTGACATCCAAAAAGGTTAACCTTTTAAACAAGTGACTTGCCCAAGTAGTGAAGACAAGCTCAGAATCTAGGTCTTTTATATAACATTTCCTCTTCTATTTCTACTCTACCCATTTTTGTCATTACTCCAACTATTGTGACTGTCTAGCTTTTGTGATAATAGCAAGAGATAAAGAGCTTGGTGATCCCTAGACTATATGATTTCAAAAAAGAAAAAGTTAATTTCCAAAGTTCTTACATGTTGACTTCCAGACTCTCATTATCAGAGGAACCATCATCTCCCAATACATTAGGAGGATCTGGTTTCCTAATGAGAAAGAAAAGAACTGTCCCCACAAGGCTAATCACGGTCAGAGCAATAAAAACTGTTCTTCGGTCATTCTCTGAAGAAAAAAAAGGTAGTTAGTGTTAATTATATAAATAATTCTTAAAATTGATTTTTTTTTCCCACAGAGGCTAACAACAGCTAAGACACTAGATTATCAAAATGCTTGTTAAATACTTCAATAAAACCTGCTAAACTTTGGATAAGAGGTAAAATGCCAATTTCACTCTTGTCTTTATGTTTCAGGTATGTTAATATGCCAAAGGAATGATCATACAAAAAGAAAATCACTTTTGTTATTACAAAGCAATGTAAAAACAGTTCAAAGAAATGAAGTTTTCTCCTGATTAAATATCAAGCATTTCTTGCATAATCATCAAACAACAAAACTGCACAGATGACTTTAAAGTCTTTAGTACTATTTGAA
Organism: Gracilinanus agilis; assembly: GCF_016433145.1. Classification (NCBI taxonomy): domain Eukaryota; kingdom Metazoa; phylum Chordata; class Mammalia; order Didelphimorphia; family Didelphidae; genus Gracilinanus; species Gracilinanus agilis. Next base: position 236,941,447 of record NC_058133.1, read on the forward strand.
GCATGGCAATCTACAGAAAAAATGAAATGAGCTGCTGGCTTAATATTGGTAAAAACTCAGAATATGAAAATGAGAATCTAGAAGCCCAGGTTTTATCATAGCAATGCCCAAAATAAGAAATAACAGCTATCAATGGAGCCTAAACTATATATTAAAAACAAAGTAAATAATACAAACCTGATATTTGAGTTTTCCCTTGCCAAGCATAATAAATGTAAAGATTTCCAAAGAACAAGCTAAGAGGGAAAAAATGTTAAGGAGATAAATTAAATTACTATTTAGAGATTTTTAAAAGTGAATTCAGGCATTCCGAGACAAAAATATGTGTCACTCGGTGTGTCTATATGTGTGTCGCCACCTCCCATCTTTGCTGTTTTTCCCTCAGCAACCGCAGAGTAATAATTACAACAATGACCGACCCCTCCATTCCATGCTTGGAAAAATTAATTCACAATTGAAACCTGGAAGAATGTGCTGTCCCTACAAATGGAACAACATCTCCTGTCATATGACAATGACCTGATTCACAGAAGCCTTTCAAAGAAAAGTAAACTATTTTGAATCATGTGATTTACTAGAGCATTGGGAAAGACAACTTGGAAACTCCAAGTTAAATTCTTGAATTACAAGAATCTATGAAGAAATTGTTCTTCTACTACTTTAAACATGCATTTTTTTTGCATTCTGACCTGGGAAATTAGGAATTATATCCATGACAGAACCATCATCTTCTCAATCACAAGATTCTAAATCTAGATGTCATCCTGGACTTATCACTGTCTCTTACCTGTTAACAAGGGCCTATAAATCCCATCTTTGCAATATTTCTCATATATATCCCATTCTCTCCTATAATACTTCTACCATCCTGGTGCAGGACCTTTCCATACCACTTCTAGATCACTGTAAAAGCTTTTCTGTTGTCCTCTCTGCTTTAAGTCTCTTCTCACTTCAGTTCATCTTCCATTTAACGATGAAAGCATAAGTCTGATTGTGCCAGTTCCTTATTCAATAAACTCCAGTAGCTCTTTATTGCTTTCAGGATCAAATGTAAAATTCGATTTGGCTTTTAAAGCCTTTCATAACCTGGCCTCTTTCTGCCATTTCAATCTTTCTATGCCTTACTTCCTACAATGTATTCTTTGACACAGTGACACTAGCCTCTTTGCTATTCCTTACTCCATTTCTAGACTCTGGGCATTTTTAATGGCTATTTCCCATGTCTAGAATATTCTCCTTACTCATCTCTACCATCTGGCTTCCCAAATATATTTCAAATCTGAACTAAAATCTCACCTTCTACAGGAAGCTTTTCTGATCCTTCTTAATCTTAAAGCCTTCCCTCTGAGTCTAGCCCCAATTTATTCCATGTATATCATATTTGCACATAGTTGTTTGCATGTGGTCTCCTCTCATTAGACTATAAGCTCCTTGTGGACAGGAACTATTTTTACTTCTTTTTGTATCCTTAGTGCTTAGAATAGTGCTTGGAATCTTTTGGTGCTTAATAAATGGACATATACATTTATATTCACAGTCATATACATTACCAAAACAAAGGAAAGGTTCATGAAGGTGATACCAAGATGCTCATAAAAGAAAATGAAAGGGGCAGCTGGGTAGCTCAGTGGACTGAGAGTCAGGCCTAGAGATGGGAGGTTCTAGGTTCAAATCTGGCCTCAGACACTTCCCAGCTGTGTGACCCCGGGCAAGTCACTTGACCCCCATTGCCCACCCTTACCACTCTTCCACCTATGAGCCAATACACAGAAGTTAAGGGTCTAGAGAAAAAAAAAATGAAAGCATGACCATGTGATGCTTCTTTATTTGGTTAATAATTCTAGTGAATTCCTGGAGGCATGGGCTGTATATTTTAACTCATTCTGTAATCTTTGGAATAACATTACACATATCTGGAAACTTAAATAAAAATTAAGTCATGTGTAAAGTCTGAGTTTGTTGAGTTGAACTTAATAATCAAAGAAAAATGGTTTCACATAAAAAAATCTACCTGGACTGCAAGAGTGCCCAGAAAATCCCACTGTTTCTTCCAATAGTATTTTCATCTGAATTTACTGTCAAGCAATTTCCTTGTGCTGTCCAAAGTACTAAAAGGCAAACCAAAGTTAATAATTAAAAAAAAAAGATTAATTTAATTTTACAAATGATACCCACTGAGAAGCCCCAGAAAAATATAGAGTAGGAAGATAAAGCCATGCTTACCAGCAGCAGCAATCCCGATGAAAACAGATGCTGTGTAGAAGGACCATGTGAAAGGCTGGATAAAAACGGCAATGTATATGCTAAAATATAACAGGTCAATTTATTATCTTCAAATAACACACAAAATATGCCAATGCTGTCTTCTAAGAATCAATGTGAGTCTTTACCTTCCTCTAAAATTTCAGTTCTAATATGTTCCAGTTTTCAAAAGAAAAAAAAATGTGATATTTCCATTTCTTTCTCATAGCTCCTATCATTTTTTAAACTAGGCACTAGATGAAATGCTTGCAAATGGCTTCCTGACAAACCAATCAGCAGAATAAAGAGAGGTTATAGTCTTAGCCTTAGGTTTAAAAGTTCAATCATCAAATTGTGCTTTCCTTCTGGTCAATTTAAAAACCAACCTAAACTATTTTGATGGAAGCTATTCAACCTCTGAGGAACAAAGGAGTCCAGATACTTCAAGTAAAGTTGTCATAGCAAATTATTTCCAGGAACAGTGACATAAAAAAATAATACAAATGTCCCTACACTAATTTTCTCTTCTTTTATATATCCTTTTAACAAATAAACAAGAATTATATACCAATCTAAACAGTCCTTTGGCACAATAAAATTTTGTTGTTTTAAGTAAGACTTTTGAGTTAATTTTTCTTCTCCATATTTTCACTTAACTCTCATTGGCCTGGTTTGCTTATTGAAAGTTCATTACTCTCAAATATTTTTATGCATAGTAATTTTTAGAATTAAAAATTAATGAACATTATCAGGGTTCCTGATAAATAGGATAAAATTTCCTGAAGAGTTAATTACATTAACATCTAGAATGCATCTAACTAAAAATCCAAACTGAAGAAATACTCCCTAGAATTACAAAGAAATGATATTAGATTCACATCCAGCTAAATTAGAAAACATTTGAGCTTTTACTAAGTTCTTAAAAAATGTGGAGTGTATTCTGATGAAATAAATCATGTACTATTATGCTACTTACCTATAAAATAAACCACTAGCAAACATAGATAGTTGAGGTCCCACTATGGCAACAATTGAAGGAGTAATCAAGTTTGAAGCAGAGAACACTCCATAAATAATTGCCATGCTACATGAAAAAAAATTAAGATAACAGGAAAAAGTTGTGAAATGCCATTGGATTTATCATAGTTTTTCTTTCAATAAAAAAATCTGTTATTTACATGAAAAGATCCTTATTAAAACAATATTACCATTACCAGATTATATCAATCTATGCTGTAATACAATATATATATAAAAACATACAAATATATAGGAATATATACAAAATAGCAAAAAGATATTATTATTGTCAACATGGAATCTAGAAACCTCCAAACTTGTAACCACTTGGGATCTGAAAACTCCACCAACTTCAATTCAGTTAGCTTGAAAGGGAAGACCTCAAGGTTGAACTTGTCACAAGAGAATTTCTCCTGAAGGTAAACCCAACTTCACAAGTTTTGGATTAACAATAGACTTTAAAGCATTTTAGGTAGAGCTAGCAAATTCATTCAGGTGTTAAGTATCCTTTTTGTCATGGTAGTTTCTCCCTTTGTGTCAAAGTCCTTTTTCAAAGTAGCCCAGCCCTAGACTGGATCTTTCCCTATTGTGTACATAGTAAAGCATCAGCCTCTCACAGATAGGATAATACCTCATTTCCTTTGTAGTCATTGTAAAGGCAATCAACTATACTCTCCCAGCCTCAGTTCCCTTAAAAAATTTATAAATTCCCCAAATTCTTTTATTCCTTGGAGCTGTCAATCTCTCAGGTGTTGGCCTCCCAGGGTAGGTAGCCAGAGTAGTTGGAGTCTCGAAACTCTGTGTGGAGGCCTAGAAGAAATGTACTGAAACCCTCTTCTAATTAAAGATGTGGTTTTTCTGACTATAATATAGTTCTGTGTTTTTTCCAGTTTAACACTATATAAATCTAGAATACTTTGTTATAATTTATTTTCCTTGGTAAAAATCAATGTTACTTACCTTAATACTGCATAAAATTCTTATAATAATTTGATATAACATATTTAAACAAAAATGGCTATTAACCCCAGTTACTTGAAAGTAAATTTTCACTTGTTACAACTGCAACTGGCTAACAAGAATATTCAGTAAAATGAAATTTATGCTAAATTTAAGAACTCAGGTTTGGGGCCTAAACTTAAAGCCAAAATAAGTTATCTCAGCTTTAAAATGGAGAAATGTTATCACAAAGTGACATTAATGAGGTTAGGATTTCAGAATTAAGTGTGATAAAGTTATATACACATATATACACACACATATGTATTTATAAATATAAACAGTCTTATTATTAATTGCTTGGATAATTAACATATCTATTATTTAACATAGGATAGGAATAGGAACTAGACCTTAAATTTCTTTGACTATAGGGAACTTTTAGCTGAGCAAATTCCTACCGACCAATATAGGCTTTCTACACCTTAACAGTCTTGCCTTAAAGTGATACCCAGAGTCACACCACCAGTATATGTCACAGACAAGACATAAATCTTGAGTTTCCTGGCTTGGAAGCCCCCATCTTTAGCCACCAGGCAATACTGCTTCTCACTGTTTTATAGGTCAAACTCATTTGTAATAAATGAGAAAATATAAAAACTGAAAGAAACTGGATTGCTGGCACACACAAATACACAAACTGTAGGGAAACTATGCAGCTTTTGTTCCTTCTTCCAGAAAAAAAAAGTTAATTCTTTTTCTATGTTCAAATATGATATACCTGTGAATTCAGGAAGTCTATGCATCTCAAGAGTCTCCATCTGTAAAAAGTAACTTTGGCTAAAAAATGTAAGGTCTTCAGGTCTCATTTACCTTAATTGTAACACAAGAAAGGTAGAAGTCTTAAGTGGTTCCCTTCTAGCTTTAAAGAGATGATCCTATGACTGAAACGCTTTCCAACAGAAACTTGGATTTTTTTTTTTTTTGGCATTTTATTTTCCCAAGTGCACATAATAGCAATTTTTAACTTGTTTCATAAAGTTATAAGATCCAAATTATCTCCTTTCCTCCTACATCTCGGAGATGGTAAGCAATTTGATTGGGGTTTTACATCTAAGAGAAACTTATAAAACTCAGCAGCAGCCAAAATGGAAGACTAAGAAAAGTTCTAAGCTCACCTATACCTATCTCCAAACTGCCACAAAAGAAAAAAAAAACACCCAAAAACAAGTTCTGAAGGGACATAACCAATAAAAGGCAAAATAAAGCAGCCCAAAAAAGCCATAGAGGGGCAAGTAGGAAGAACCCATCTTGCTGAGGTGAAGAGATGAAAGCAGTGGAATCAGCAACATGAGGATCAGCCCAGGACACACACACAGCCAAGGGAACCCTCAGTGGAAGGTAACACCAGGGGGAACTGAGTAGTGGAATCCAGCTAAACATACTACGGGGCACCTAGGGGAATCTAGAACTCCAAAAGAGGATAAAAAATAATAAAAGCTTTAAAAGAAAAATTATAAGAGAAAATGATAGAAATCAATAGCTTAGAGCAAGAACTCACTGAAGAAAACAGGTCCCTAAAAGAGGAAATACAAAGCCTCAAACAGGAAACTAAATCTTAAAAAAAGGAAGTACAAAGCCTCAAAGAAGAAAATAGCTTCTTAAAAATTAGAATTGGGCGAACAGAAGCTAATAACTCTATGAGACAGGAGGAAACAATAAAAACAAATTCAAATGAATGAAAAAAAGTAGAAGAAAAATCAAATATCTAACTGGAAAAACAACTGGCCTGGAAAATAGATCCAGGAAAAATAACCTAAGAATTATTAAAACTGCCTGAAAGCTGATTTTTTTAAAAAGAGCCTAAACACCATATTGCAAGAAATTATCAGGGAAAGCGGCCTTGATTTTCTTGAACAAGAGGGGAAAATAGAAATTGAAAGAATCCACTGATTCACCACCTGAAATGGATCCTAAATTTAACAACCCCACAACTGTTTTAGCCAAATTCCAGAACTCCTAAGAAGGAAACATTGCAAGCAATCAGAAAAAAGTTATCAAAATACTGTGGAGCCACAATCAGGATTACACAGGATCCAGCTGCTTCTACATTAAAAGGACCAAATGTCATGGAATAGGATATTCCACAAAGCAAAGAGTTTAGGACAAAACCAAGAATCACCTACCCAGCCAAACAGCATAATACTCAACGGGAAGAAGTACACATTAATGAAATAGAGGATTTCCAGACATTTCTGACAAAAAACTAAAGTTGAAAAGAAAATATGATGCTCAAATTTGCCACTCAAGAATGAGCTAAAAAAGTAAAAAGAAAAAAACTTCAAGGGACTCAATTCCTACATGAGAAAGTGTTAACTAGGATATTTAAGATGTCTATGAGAAATACTTAAGGCACTTAAGATACTTAAGGTAACCAAAGGAAACAATGAGTTTAAACTGAATAGAAAGGGATAACTAAGATATTTAAGGTACTTAACACACTTAGGATATTTAAGGTATTTAAGAACATTATTGCAATTAGTGCAGGGAATAGGAGTAAGTTGAATAAGACGGGAAGATATTAAAACAAAACATAACAAAATTAAGGGTTAAGAAAAAGTAGAGAAAATTGGGTGTAAATGATCCTACATGAGGAAGTGAGTAAAAATCACTAGAGTAGAAGTGCAAAGGATGGGGGTGGTGTGTGCTGTGATGCTTAAAACTTACTCTCATTGGAATTGGTACAAAGTGGGAATAACATCTGAAAACAGTTAGCTATAGAAACCCATTTTATCCTATAGGAAAGTAAGAAGGGGAGGGAGAATTAAAAAAGGAGTGATGAAATAAAAGGGAGGGTGAACTCAGGCAGGAAACAGAATCAAAAATATTTATGAACAGGTAAAGGCTTAAAGGAGATAAAGAGAAAAACAAATGGGGAAAATAGGATGGAGGGAAATATACAGTAATCATAACTATGAATGTGAAAACTCATCAACAAAACAAAAGGGGATAGAAAAGTGGATTAAAAGTCAGAACCCCACAATATGCTGTCTAAGAGAAACACATTGAAAGCAAGCAGATACATAGAGTAAAGGTAAAGGGCTAGAACAGAATCTATTATGTTTCCATCAAAGCCAAAAAAAGCAGGAGTGGCAATTATGATCTCAGATTGATTGTAATGGAATATTATTGCACCATAAGAAATGACAAACAAAAATATGAAGTGTTGAAAAGTTAAATGAGCAAAACTAGGAGAAAGTACACAGTAAAAACAATTAAGTATGTTGGTCAACTGTGAATGACTTAATCAGCAATTCAAGGATCCAGGACAACTCCAAAGTCGGAATGAAGATGTGCCATTCTTTACTTTATTTCCTCCATGAATTTTTATCTGGTGTGACGTCTTCTTTTAAAACATGATGAGCATGGAAATAGTAACACATGTACAACCTATATCATATTACTGGTTGTCTCAGAAAGGGGGAAGGGGTAGAAGGGAGAGAACATGTATTGATAAATGACAAACAACAAATTACTGAAAGTTGTACTCAAGTAATCTGGAAAAAAAAAGCTTAAACAAACAGCTGGGAGGCTTCTTTTGAGGAAAGCAATAGACAATATTATTTTTCCTTTATTATAGACTTGTTACTTCATTTTTAACAGGAAACTCTCCAACAGAGACCTAATTCCCTTTAACAGAGTAGATCAACAGTTTTGTAACTTCCAGTCTTAAAAGAGTAGGTAAGGGCATTGAGAAGTTGTGTCAAGAGGGAAGATTTTTGCTGAGATCTTCCTGAATCCTCGGCCAATGTTCTATTTGCTAAACCCCAAATGTCTGATACAAAATGAAGAAAACAAAGGAATTCCCATCCATTTAGGCGTGGGTACTAATTATATGTTTTTAATGACTGATAGTTTAAAAAAAAAAGGACCAAGTAAGACTACAATCTGTGACTTTAATTAGATTTTTTAAATGGCTTACATTTTCACCAGACTCACCCTGTGAAGTATTAGCACTCTTTTAGAGAGTAGGAAATGGAAGCTCAGAGAGGTAAAATAATTTGTCAATGGTCATACACCTAATAAGTGGCTGCAATAGGATTTAAAACTAAGTGTTTTAAATATTTAGTGGATTTCTGACAAAGTTAAATAAAACAAACAAAACTAGTGTACAATACCTGGTATAGCCACTGCCATGAAAATCTGTGCTGTTTAGACTTCTGATAACAGTTTGCTGTGTGAAAAATAAAAGGAATTACAAAATTCCTACTGCAATTTCCCTCTGATAGAAACTATCCTTAAAACATATAGAAACAGCATCAAAGAATTCACAATCCAATAACGAACACAAGTGTATAGGATGGGACCCTAGCACTAGAAGGACTAGTTAACCCAAATGGTTGACACAAATTGGCCAAAACTATGGCTTGGATGTTTCATTTCCTTTTCTTCCAAACACTAATGAAGCATGTCAAAAAGTGAAATAACGAGGGCAGACTTACTACTTACTCAAGTACACAATCAAATCAAAGGAAGAACAAGGTGCAGTAATTATTAAGCACCCATTTTATGGAGGAATGAGAGCTGCCTGTTTGACACACATAAAATCAACCCTAACAACTAAGAGGAGAAAAGAGGAAAGAAAAGTAGTGGGAGAGTGAGGATGTAGAGGGTGTAATTTAGAATCGTTGTTATAATTCATGTGCATCAACGACTCATAAGGCGCAGGTAGGATTTGAAGAAAAGAGAGCACCACTCACCGCCACATTCCCACAAGTTTGAAAGGCAGTGAACATAAACATAAAGGCAACGCCTAAAATAACGACGTTGAACAGCTTTTTAGATTCCGGGGACATTTTGCCTCGACAGTCGTTGCAGCACCGAACCCGTTGGAGATCCCTGGGAAGACAAACGACCGGGAGTCACACAGACTAAGGAGGGGGGTGGGCACCAGAGCTGGGAGTCAGTCACGAGAGGGGCGGAGGCAGCGGGGCTGACCATGTCCTGAGCAGGGGAGGAAGATTCCTTCCGCACGAGCAGACAAGACACTGACCCCACCCCACTCCACCCCGACCCAGCCGGAATATGGCTCGCGGCGGGTTGTGACTGGGGCCCCAGCCCCGGGCCGCGGAGTGCAGCTCTAGTCGGACAACTCCGTCAGCTGACTGGGCACGGGTCGGGGCGCGCTGGGGCCGCTGGGAAATGCAGTCCCGAGACGAGAGGGATAGGCACACCCACTCCTCGGCGGTGGACGTGAGGGGGCGTGGAATCGGCCGAGGAGCCGTTGGACTGGAACTGACGCTGCAAGTCGATTTGGGCGGTAGCCCCATAGGACCATTGGAAGGACTGGGGCCTCCGCCTGTGCGAGCGTGGAGCTTCCACACTGGTGTGCGGCGAAGGGCGGGGCTGGGCGGGGCCGGGCGGGGAGGAGCCAAGGGCCGCCACCACACTTAACCACATCTCCCTTCCCCCCACCCCTCCGGAGGAAGGCCAAGGAAAAGGGCCCTCCAGTAAGGCGGTGGGAGTACGGCGGGAAAAGCGTGTGGCGCGATCTCGGTGGTCCCCTTCCCGCCAAGCTCACCCCATTAGCGAACAACGCCCTCTGCAGGCGGGGCCTTTGCTCTTACGTCCAGGCTTAGTGGGGGCGGGGAATCGAAGGGTCGCCGTGAGATTGGGCTACACAGATTGGCCGAGGGGCGGAGCTAATGACTCAAGAATTTTCATTTCCGGGTGGCGCTACCGCCATTTTGTGAGAAGGGTGATAAACGGGCGCTGGGTTGTAGCGTCCCATTCAGTTACTTTTCAGGTGAGGGAGGAGGAAGGTCGTGCAGGCATTGCGAGGGTCGTGAAACCGGACCAAGTCCCCCAAGTTCCCTTCCACCGACACAGCCGCAGGTCTCTCTGAAGAGAAAGGGTCACCGGAGCCTCCGAGTTGCGGCGAACCGTCGGGGTCGCTGCTGCCACCTCTAGCTGAGCGCGCGCGCAGGCCCTCCCAGGGCGTTGATTTCTCGGCGCGCAGCCTTCGGGCCGAGCCCTCGCCGGCCATGAGCTACGGGCGTCCTCCCCCAGACGTGGAGGGGATGACCTCCCTGAAGGTGGACAACCTGACATATCGTACCTCGCCAGACACTCTGCGGCGAGTCTTTGAGAAGTACGGCCGAGTGGGCGATGTCTACATCCCCCGCGATCGCTACACCAAGGAGTCCCGTGGCTTCGCCTTCGTGCGCTTCCACGACAAGCGCGACGCCGAAGATGCCATGGACGCCATGGACGGCGCCGTGCTTGACGGCCGGGAGCTGCGGGTGCAGATGGCCCGCTACGGCCGCCCGCCAGACTCCCACCACAGCCGCCGAGGACCGCCGCCCCGCAGGTACGGGGGAGGCGGCTACGGACGCCGGAGCCGCAGGTAAAAGGGAGGTAACTGGGTTTTCGGGGTGGCGGGAAAGGAGAGCCTAGTTGGGGGCGGGGTGGTGAACTGAGTTTGACTTTAATGATACCAGATGGGCCGATGTGGCACTTTTTTAATTACTGGAGGCGGGAGGCAGGAAAGGTGAGGGGACCACAGGGACGGGAAAGTACTCCTTTTGGCCGGAGGAGCCACGTGGTGGTCCTAATGGCGTGGACTAGGGTGGGGGGGCACGTGGTCCCGTTTTCCCCTCCCCCCCACCTCGGAGCCTTTTGTTTCCTATCTATGTCTTGGAGCAAGATTTCGGACTAATCGGGTTCTTGGGTGCAACCAGGCCTCCCCTTTGAAGCAGAGAAGGGTGGCTTTGGGAGATACTCCCCTCCCCCTCCCTCTCCCTTCCTTCCTTTTTAGGTTGGGGAAATGGCGGCGTTTGGTGGGGTGAGATAATGGCGGCCTGGGCGGGAGCACGCGGGCGGGGCCGAACTTGCTATTTTCTAACCAAGCCTGTTATGCCTGTTTCTGCCTCTAGCCCGAGACGGCGTCGCCGCAGCCGTTCTCGAAGCAGGAGTCGCTCCAGATCCCGAAGCCGATCTCGTTACAGCCGGTCCAAGTCTCGTTCTCGTACTCGATCCAGATCTCGATCTACCTCCAAGTCCAGGTCTGCCCGGAGATCCAAATCCAAGTCTTCGTCGGTCTCCAGATCTCGGTCCAGGTCCAGATCCAGGTCTAGATCCAGAAGTCCTCCGCCGGTATCGAAGAGGGAATCAAAGTCTAGATCTCGATCCAAGAGCCCCCCCAAGTCTCCCGAAGAGGAAGGAGCAGTTTCTTCTTAGGATAATGGTAATGTCTACCAGGATCCAAGGTTTATCTCCTAAACCGGGAGACAGATTTACACAATAGCACTTAAGTGGGGTTTGGAATAGTTTAAGCCGATTGACCTAAAATAAACTTCTTGTGTTAGGAGTTATACTTACTCAGCTCTGGGAGTAATATCAAAGCCAGGGTTCTGCAGAAAAGATAGTATGTTTATTTAGATATTAATGGCTATTGCTTAAACTGTTAAGAGACCTATTAATGAAAGTGATTATTTCTTGCTGTTTTTATCCAACATCTGCATTTTCCCCTTTAAAGCTGCGGTCTCCTGTTTGCTAAAAGAATATTGGCCAGTATTGCAGATTTTAACTGATTTGGCTGATCCTCCAGGGACCAGTTTCTGTGGGCGTGTGTTGGAGCAGGTTTGTCTTTAAATGTTAAAGATGCACTATCCTTTATACAAAGAAATTCATCAGTTTCTGTACTGACTGGGAATTTTAAGGATTTGGCAAGTATTTCTTAAGCACCAAATTTGGGGGTGGGGATAAAATTGAATACAGGGTGGGAAAGGATAGTGTGTCTTTAACTCCTCAAATCATTTGGTCCTGTTTTTAAAAGTAAAGGGGCCTGAGTAGCTAAGATTTAAAGCCAAGTGTTCATTAAGTGGCTTTTAAGGTTCTCCCACATAATGCAAAATAACTTAATCACTATTAAAGAGCCTAGGTTCAAGGTGTAAAAGATGGTTTAAATACAGCCTTTTTCATCTCTTCTCTTTTTTGTTTTTTAGTTGGTTGTCAAGGAAGTTTTAAAAAGCAAGACTTCCTTTAAATTTATGCTGACAGTTTTTTTTTAATAACTCACATTTTTAGGCTATGTGGGTGGTTGTAGAGCATTATAGCTTTCTAAAATTTCACTACATTTTTTAGTAAGGCCATCTCAAGATAAGGAGGAACTTGCCTGAAGTTAACCACTTTGCTAGGTTGTCTGTATATGGAAAGTTGGCTGAATTTCTTTCTTTTCAAATCTAGATACGGCTGAAAGCAACATAATGGATGACTTGGGGGGAAAAGACCACATTCAGTCCATTGAAGAGTCCCTGGAACAAGCAACTGGCTATTGAAAAGGTTATTTTGTAACATTTTGTCTAACTTTTTAACTTGTTTTAAGCTGCCTCAGATGGCAAGCTTCATTTTATGTGCCATTTTGTTGCTGTTATTCAAATTTCTTGTAATTTAGTGAAGTGAACGACTACAGATTTCATTATTGGCTTTGGATATTTGAGGTAAATTTTCACTTTTGTTTTATATAGTGCTGATTTTTGTTTGAAATTAAACAGACTCCTCCCATAACCTAATTTGTGGCCTCTTGAGTTTTGAGGAAACATGCAGCCATTACATGCTGAATAGCCTAATGCTATCAAGAGAAGTTAACTCAACATTGCCTTCATTCCTTTAAAAAAATCTACAAAACCTTGGTGTAAATTTATTTGTAAAATACTGACTACTTTCAGATACCAAATAGTATCTGAATCCAAATTTGTATAAGACTTTTCAGGTGACAAGACTTAATTTTTGAAAGGATTCTTTTACCAAACACAATTCTAATCTCTTCTCTTATGTATTTTTGTGCACTAGGCGCAGTTGTGTAGCAGTTGAGTAATGCTGGTTAGCTGTTAAGGTGGCGTGTTGCAGTGCAGAGTGCTTGGCTGTTTCCTGTTTTCTCCTGATTGCTCCTGTGTAAAGATGCCTTGTCGTGCAGAAACAAATGGCTGTCCAGTTTATTAAAATGCCTGACAACTGCACTTCCAGTCACCCGGGCCTTGCATATAAATTACGGAGCATACAGTGAGCACATCTAGCTGATGATAAACACACCTTATTTTTTTCCCCCCCCCCCCAAAAAAATGGTAAATCTGATCTTCATGTATGAACTTGGCATATGAAAAATGTAACATTAAGGAAAGCATTCCTTTGTAAGTACTGATAACATGGTGTATCTTTTGCTTATGATATTCTGTATTATAACCACTGTTTCTGTAGTTTACAATTAAAACATTTTTCTTGATGTTAGCTTTTCTCTAAACTCAATGTCTTGGTCTTTTTTTTTTTTTTTTTTTTTTAAAGTTTAAAAGACCTATGCAACTAACCTGTGAATGTCATTATTGACTGTACTCAAAATTAATTTTTTTGATTTTATTTTTTTTAACTGAGCCTTTTTTCCCCCTTGAGGTTAAAATTGGGTACTAATGCTAATTTGGCATATACCCAAGTTAATTACTAAAATCTGGGCACCAAAAGTGTCAACAGCTCCTGCATTGGCCATTTATATTTTTCACCTGTTAAAAAGGTGAAAGTCACCAAGTACTTACCTAATAATTCTTGGGTCTAAAGATCTAATTCTTAAGTAAAATTTTATGGTGGTTGCATGCTTTGGTTTATACTAAAGCTTTATTTTACTGAGCCAAGTGAATAAACAAAAAAATGATTAGGGTTTTTTCTTTTTTTCCTTTTTTTTTTTTTTTTAAACAATACTCTGCAAGTTATTCCTGGTTCCTACTGAGAAGGGTGGGCTTGTTAGTGGCTTTACTATGCAGCAGCAAGCACACTAAACAGAATTGTGATGTTGAAAAGAAGCATGTAGGACTTAATTGCTGGAGATATAGGAACACTTCAGAGGACATTCTTTGCCAAAGAAATGATCATCATTTCAACAGTATGTCTTCCTGGAAGGGCAGATTCTGCTAGATGTTCTCTGTCGGCACCAAAAGACTCCAGAGGAATATGGATGCATTGCAGCTCCCACTTGTAGAGCAAAGCTTCAAGTGAACACTCAGCACTAAAGAAAATAAAGGTTTTTCTTAACAATGCAGTTGAGTCCCCCCTTCAATCATTAATTTTTTTCCTTCACTAACATGGCTACCATATGATTTGTTTATCAACTTTGGGAGTGCTTTTCTTAAGTTTTATTTACATTTAGAATAAATAATGTTCTAGTTTGTGCCTAGATTGCACAGTGATACTTAAATGCAAAGCTGCAGTGGTTTGTATGCAGACCAAGAATAAATTATAATTAATGATACACACTTGTTTTCTAGGTTACCTTCTAACTTGGTAAGTAGTCCACACCTGAGCGTGAGGGTTCCTTTGTACTAGGTAGTACACTGTAGTTAAAATATCTTCAAAATCTGTAGAAACAGGTTAGTGAATAAAGGTTTGCTTTTTCCTACTACAAAATATGAATTTTAAATTTTATCAAATGATTCCCTGAAATACTTCTGATTTATCTTGAAGGAATGCTTAAAAGTAAATCCCTGAAGTCAATAAATTAAGCTTACCTTCTGGTTCAAAAAATACATCAGAGGCCAGAATGATGTCCAAGGGAGGTAGAGCCAATAACTCTGGTGAAATCTGGCCCCAGGTGAGTCCAGTAATAGGTATATTGGGTAGATCATTCATTTGGCAGCTTTGCAGACAATTTTCCAGACAATGAGGTAACTCTGAGCTATCAGACAGTATTACCATAGCACCACATTTTGCTGCTACTATCCCAGGAAGACTCACCCCTGCTCCAATCTAAAATAGCAAACAGTATTAAGTTTTCTATGAAAAATGCACATGTGTATATACATAATAAAAGTAATGAAAAGTGCTAAATTTTTTATGCAAAGAACAAGTAAATGTCACCAAGTAGTTTTGCAATCTATATCACTGAATAAGGGTAAAACTGTCAGTGGCCAAGATTTGCCCGGTATAGAGGCAATTACTGGGCTGGCCTCAGGTCATAAAGCCAACAAGACTTGTCTGGGGAAATCCAGTAGATGCTGTTTCTGATGGAGCTTTTAACAACAAATGATGGCTTGTACCAAAGTATATGGGAAATGCAAAGGCAAGATTATCTGTGGTTAACACAAAGGGACATCTATGACAATTATAGATTAGTCCACAATTTTCACTAATTTATGTAACCCAAAGGGAGTAAAATGAAGAAACCTGGAGTATCTACAAAATGGGGTGGCAATGTCAAAATTCATTGGTTATGGATTTTAAAATCTGTCAAGATCTTAAAGGAAATTCCTGTATTGTTATGGAACTACCTTTCTAAGATTTTGTGTTTAGGAAATTAAAGTCTTAATCAAAAACCATATTTTAAAGGTCCAAATTCTTGATCCCAACATTTTAAACAAGTTGCTTACATTCTATTGAGAGCTGTTAAGTTTAAGGTTTTTAGGGGAGGTCCTAACATTTTTAAAAGAATTGGGAAATTCCTCGTGTAGTCACACTTGCACTGATTTTTTTGAAGGAAACTAGATTTTTAAGAACTTGAGCAACTTTTACCTCTAATACAGTTTTGCCAGTCAGATTTCTTCTATAATACCATAGGTATTGAGCCAATACCACAGCACAAGGCCAAATGTACATGCCATATTGGAAATGCAGAACCTGAAAAAGTAAAAACATTTTCACTGATTATGGTCTTCAAGTGAGGTAAAACTGCTTAATAATCATTGCTTATGTTAAAACACCTGACTCGATATTCCATTTTCATTTAAGGGGGAAAACTTAGGACAGGCAACTGTAGAAAGAGCCTAGACTACATTCAAAAAGCTTGTGATCTAAGCTTATTTGTTGGTGGTGAGGTGAATAGAGAACTGGGCCTGGAGTCAGTACAACCTGAGTTCAAATAGAACCTCAGGCATCAGTTGTGATAGCAAAGTAAGGCCAAGTCCTCCCAACTATAAATCCTGCACTTTTTCCACTACAGTGTAGTGACTACACCTCACAGGGAGACGCATCCTGGCTAAGTGCATAGTGTGCTAATAAAAATCCTTCCCCTAATTTGTATTAGCTATGTGACTACTCCCTCAGCTTCAGGAAACTCCTTTTAGACTAAAAAAGTGAGTTGCTACTTTTTACGGTTAAAGTGTTTTCCCCCACAAACCTGCAAGGTACATAGTGCAGATATCTAATAGGCTGTTATGTGATGTAGGAATAGTTACTAGACCTGGAATCTGGTTTCCTGAACCATAAAATTAGGATAATATACATACCTCTCAAGGCTGTAATGATAAAATGAAATGTAAAGTGTTAGCCAAACCTTTAAAAAAGCTGCATAAATGCTATTAAGTATTATCATTAAGTTAAAGATACTGGGGAGACAACAAAAATGAAACTCCTTAACCAAGGAACTTATGTGGGGGGAAGGGGGATGCCACTAAATATGTAAGCTATTTCAGGAAGAGTAGCTGAGGATGAGGATGGGATGGTGCTTGAACAGTTTTAAAGGAATGCATTTCAAACATGGGGCTTGAAAGCATGGAGAGGGGTAATGGGATGATGAGGAAACCAGCTAAGCACTTTAAGGACTTGTCATGGGTCAAAAATCCCTTCCAGTACCTTTATCCTATTGAATTGTTGAGGGAATGGATAAAATCCCAAGCTATAGTAATATGACTTGACCACACCTATTGATTAAGGAGGGTGTATCAAGTCTAACAGATCTGAGGACATATTCAGGAAAGCTAAACAGGTACATCAGTTTCAGGACATGCGATTTTTGCCTACGTGACAGCACTCAACAGGATTAGAGACCAGGACTAAGAATCATAGGCTTGGGGCTGTATGGAACCTAAGGATTATAGATTTAAGAGCTGTATGGGACCTTTAAAGTCATGTAGTTCACCCTCCCTGCCTTCTTATTTTACATGTGAGGAAACCCCGGCTCAGGGGGATTTAATGGCTTGCCCAAGGCAATACAGCTAGAATGCTACAGGGTTGCCATTCAAACTCAATCCCTCCATTCCAAAGCTCCTTCCTTCTACTGTACCACACAGGCCCCAAAAATGACCTTGTCATTAGATACCTAAACTCCCTCTTCAAAGAGCACTTAGCCTGCCACCAACAGAGACCTTTCCAGGGATATGTGGGTCAATTTAATTCCAGAAAGCAATCCAACTAGTACGCTGACCCACACAAAGTAATAGTATGGAGGTGGAGAATGTACTGCCTTTTATCTCGCCAGCCTACCCACCTGGGGAATGTGAACCTCCAGCACCGCCCTTTTCCCTCCTGGTTCTGGCTCCTCAGAAAACCGGAACCGCTGGGTCCGAACCACAGGTTCTTCCATGGATGTAGCCTCTTGATGAGCCATATCTGAGGCACTCAGAGGAGAGCCAATACCCCTTTAAACGCGGCAGAAAACTCTCAAGAACTGGAGGTGGAGCAGAAAATCGAACAACCAAAACGGGGCC
Organism: Gracilinanus agilis; assembly: GCF_016433145.1. Lineage (NCBI taxonomy): Eukaryota > Metazoa > Chordata > Mammalia > Didelphimorphia > Didelphidae > Gracilinanus > Gracilinanus agilis. Next base: position 236,959,113 of record NC_058133.1, read on the forward strand.
TCTAAATGTGAACCTTGGGGCCACGTGGCTTAGGCACCCACGTGTCAGTTACTCCCAAACCTCCCCACCCCGAAAAAAGGTCATTAGCTTGGCCACAATTCCTTCTGGGTTTTGGTCTCCTAAGTACAGAATAAGTTAAAAGACAAAAAAGAACAAGCGACTGGGCGGAAAAGGAATCAAAACCAGATCAAGATTATTTGAACTAGGTTAAGGACAGTCGAAAACAAAAAGATGTGGAGCGGAAATGGATAGCTGAGACCGGAAGCAAGAGTGAGGCTAAGGTAGGACAGTTTCACGGCTCCGTACGCTGTTTCTTTCAATTTGACCTTCTCAACATGGCGGTGGAACCACTGGTCAGAGGGCGTGCCTCGAAGGCGCCACGACCAATGAGCGGTTCCCTACGGCTTGTGGGTGGTGCCTGGAGGGGGGGGGGCCTCGTTCCGCCAATCCGAAGCTCAAGGAAGGGGAGGTGCTAGTGAACTGAATTTTCTGGAAGGTACATTTAAAGGAGCCGGTGGAAAAGGAGAGCTATCTGTTTCTCTTTGCTCTTTTTTTCCCCTTACGGGGTAGGGGGTGGATCGCAGAGCCTTCGGGAGCTCATTGAGCGAGGCGAGGACGTAGCAGAGAAGGGCGAAGGCCGACCGGAGCCTCCTGCAGGATGAACCACAAGAGCAAGAAGCGGATTCGGGAGGCTAAGCGCAGCGCGCGGCCCGAGCTGAAAGACTCTCTGGACTGGACCCGGCACAACTACTTCGAGAGCTTCTCGCTGAACCCAGCCTCAGTGGTGGTGAGTGCGGCCGAGATCCGGTGGGGGTTCCGCAGCAACCCGAGGCCCGGCACTGTGTCTGGGGCGGAGCCCGCTTGTCCGGGCAGAGGGCTGCCCGGACTCTCAAATCCCCCCTCCCCCCTCCCCAGGTCCGCGACGGAGGTGCGTGGTGCTGGATCCGCCAGGGGCCCATGCCTCGGGGGCGGCCTTGAGGAAGACGAGCTAGCCTGGGGACCTCTACTTCCTGCCGGACAATTTGACTGGGAGGGGAGTGGCAGACCCTGCTGACAAGGGTCTCTGCATCCCACGTGGGAGAGAGAGCCCTAATACACCTTGGGGGAGGGGGTAAGGAGACCCCGGTGGGTAGACTTCCTCCCAGAAGCCGAGATCTGTGACCACTCACCTGAGTCAGGGATAATCAGCCACCCGGGGGGGGGGGGGAATACCCGCATTTTGCCAACCTTTTTTCTCCTCTCGCTTAACCGCAGTGTCTGTTGTAACGTTTTCAGGATAACGTGGAAAGAGTGGATGCTTTACAGCTCTCGGTAGAAGAGTTTGTTGAGCGGTACGAAAGGCCTTACAAGCCCGTAGTCCTGCTGAAAGCCCAGGAAGGCTGGTCCGCCCAGGAAAAATGGACTCTGGAGCGCTTGAAACGCAAATACAGGAATCAGAAGTTCAAATGCGGGGAAGATAATGATGGCTATTCCGTGAAAATGAAGATGAAGTACTACATTGAATACATGGAGAGCACCCGAGATGATAGCCCCCTCTACATCTTTGATAGCAGCTATGGGGAGCACCCCAAGAGGAGGAAACTTTTGGAAGACTATAAGGTTCCCAAATTTTTCACAGATGACCTGTTCCAATATGCAGGAGAAAAGCGCAGGCCACCTTACAGGTAGACTACCCAGTTTTCAATATACTGGTAGTTTTTATTAGGTAACTAAAATCTTATTACCACTATAGTTTTTCATAGTTGCCAGGAGCTTAATTTGGCCATTTTCAACCCATTACCAGAACAGTTGACAAACATCAGTATTGACCAGGCTTCATCTGTCTTCTATTTATCTTGCCTCCACTCAAACAGGTAAATTAACTGCTAAGTATACTAGCAACCATGGTAGAAAGAAAGCTGATTAAAATAAAATTCCAAGTGAATAATTAGATTGATTATTTAAAGTTGACTGTCTTTAACCTTTAAATTCGTCAAATATTTACTAAATGCTTTCCAGTATACAACTCTGTTAAGAGTGGTATTTTGTTTGTTTTAGGTGGTAGGGGGATAAAGATCAGTAAGGGAGGGGGTTGGTTGAGATAGGATTGTAGATTTGAAGTTGAAAGGGATCTTATTTTATAGATTATAGAGATCCTCTAATCCACCCTCCTTTATATATAGTGAAGAAATTGGCATCCAAAGGATTAAACTGATTTACCCTTACACAGGCAGTAAATTGCAAAGTTGGGATTTGAACCAGGAACTCTGAATTTGGTTTAGTATATCATTTATTCTATTTATTATATATGACTAAAGAGATTTACCTATTTTGGGAGTGTTTTCTTTAAAAGAAAACTCCTTGATTAGCTATGCTTTTTTTCAACATTAGGGACAGATCATATAACATAAAGCCTTAAGAATCTAAATAAACCACCCATCTTAGGGTATAAAATTATGAGAAGGAAAGGAAAAATTAACTTTAAAACCTTCTTTGCAAGAGTGAGATGTCTAGGGTATTATCCTAGAGGACAAGTGGGGATTTTGTCTCTGATTTGAGTTTCAGTACTATCCCTAAATGGAAGCACAGGCTAATTTTGGACCTTATCTAGAGGAAACCCTTAAGCGTACTCTGCTTCTGGCATATACTTGTTTTGTGATCCTGGCCTAGTCATTTAAGACTGTAAGCTGCAGAGAAGGTGCTGACTTTCTTTGGTAGAAGTTTCCTCTGTGGGGAGTTCATTATAACAATGAAATCCTAGGTGTAGTCCCTGTCATAGGAGAGAATTGGGAGTGTGTCTCCTTTAAAGTCAGTGTCTTAAGGCTCTTCTTTTATTTTTTACTTCAATGTAATGATTAGGAATAATTTTATTCATTTAAATTATCTGAATATTCAGTATTTTATAGACTTTGGTCTTTGTTCTATCCAGCTATTTTTTCTTCTAAGCATAACTTGTTCAGTTATTTTGGGAGATACTGTTTTAAATTTATATCTTTGATCTCCCCTAGATTTGGAAGCTCCTTGAAAACAAAGACCATATTTTACCTCCTCTTCTTTAGTGTCTTGCTTCCCAGTTGGCTCTCATATTTGAATTGTAATTTCCATAGGAGCAATGGGAAAAGAGAGATCTTTTAACATTCTTCTCCCCATTCCAGATATTTGGCAAAATTTGGGTAACAGACTACTTTTTACTTCCTGACCTTTAAATGGATACTGTTTGTATTTCTGTGTATGTGTGTATATAAATGTTAAGAGATTACAATTTTACACACTGCTCATATTTAGATGATTTTTTTCTTACCATAGGTGGTTTGTAATGGGGCCACCACGGTCTGGAACTGGAATTCACATTGATCCCTTGGGTACCAGTGCATGGAATGCCTTGGTACAAGGACACAAACGCTGGTGCCTATTTCCTACCAGTACTCCCAGGGAACTTATAAAGGTGACTCGTGATGAAGGCGGAAACCAACAAGATGAAGCTATTACCTGGTTCAATACTATTTATCCCCGGACACAGCTTCCAACTTGGCCACCAGAATTCAAACCCTTAGAAATTTTACAGAAACCTGGAGAGACTGTTTTTGTACCAGGTGTGTATATGGTTTGGTGAAAAAAAATAAAATCACAGGAGGTTCAGCACATCTGAACATGAGCAGATTTAAACAAAATGTAACTTTTTGTTTAAAATGTAAATCCTTATGCACCCATGATATAACTGAATGATGAGTTGACTTAGTATTCATTTTTGAAAATATGGGGCACTTAATCTTTGTCTCTGTGAATCAAAGAAAGACCAGTTTAGCCAAGTTTAGAGAGACTTGCCACTTAGAATAGATTGTGAGCTCCTTAACTGAGAGTAGGAATGATAGCTTTTCTATTTGTATGCCCAGTATGCACATAGTAATTAATACTTAATAAATGCTTTTTCTTCATTATCAAGCACATAACCATTTTCCAAACCTGCTGTGATTTTTTGTGTGTGTGTGTGTGTGTGTGTGTTAACTTTCCATTATAAGAAGTGCACAGATCAAGAAAGACTTCTTATAATAGAAAGTAACACATGATCTAGCAGCATATAAATAAGTATATATGAGAATTCGAGGAGAGAGCAAGCATTGACAAAGAGATCAGGAAAGACGAAATAGGAGATAACACATGATCTAGCTTTAAGGGAAGCTTAGGGTTTTAAGAAAGCAGGTAAGAGAGGGAATGCCTTCCCTAGGCATTGGGGCATTCTCTACAAAGGCAGTCAAGAGATACAGTGCAAAGAAATTATTTAATTGTGCTTACTGGAAACTGATATTTGTGTACAATTTCTTAAGGTAGGTGGGGATGACAAAAAGGGAAAAGATTATTTTTTAAATTTTTTTCAGGACACTTGGGAGGAAATTTCAACCCTTGAAACTAACGACTAAGGAGGGTTGCTAAAATATTCTAAATGTGGCGTGAAGACCTAGTGAACTTAACCATTCAAAATAGTTTATATATCTTAGGAATCCCCTTCAGTAAGAAAGAACTTTATCCATAAGCAAAATTTTATAAGTGACAAGCCAGCAAATCAAAATTCAAGAGTCTGATACAGAAATGGCATCGATGCTTTAGTTAATGTGACATCTCTGTTTAATGGATGCACAATGTTTTTTTGAATTTCAGGAGGTTGGTGGCATGTTGTTCTCAACCTTGACACTACTATTGCTATCACTCAAAACTTTGCCAGCAGCACTAATTTCCCTGTTGTGTGGCACAAGACAGTAAGAGGAAGGCCAAAGTTATCAAGGAAATGGTACAGGTGAGAAGTGTTAGATTTTTCTTTTTGTCATGAACACATTTCTACCGAAAACTAAACAGAAAAAGCCCAGATTTCTGTCCTCATTGCTGAAGTGAAATACATCCATATCGAATAGGCCTGGGTGAACAGCTGGGACTGCAAGAAAAGTATTTGGGGTTTAAGAGTTTGGGTCCAAAATCAGTTACTTCTAAAGATGTTCGACTAGAATTTTTGTGCATGCTTAGGATCAGGAATGTATTTTTGGTTTGTTGTTTTTTTTTTTTGTTGTTTTCATTTTATTTTTAAATTAGAACTGGGAAAATGAACTTATAGTTTTTGGGGTTTTGTTTTTTGTGTTTTTGTTTTTGTTTTTAATTACCAAGAAGCATTATTCCCATTTGAACTATTGCCTTCAATTCTTGTGGGGTGACTGCCCTGGAGACTTAGCTCCTCTATTTATCCACAGAACAGATACAGCACGGGCAGCGGCAGTTGCAAGCCACCCCCGTGCCACTGTGTCCCAACCCTGACCTGGAGGGACCAGCACTCGGGGTAAGAGGGGGATTCTGGCTCACTCAGCCCTCAGCTTCCCTGCTGAGATGGCCAGCAAGGGTGGTGGCTTTTGTTGTTCTTCCTTGGATTCTTGGGTACCTCAGAGGGCTGAGACCCATTGCCTCTGTTCATATAGGCCACTGCAAGGTGTAATATGGGCTATCCAACCTCCAAAGAGAATGAGATTTTTGCCATCTACTAATGTGGATATGAAACCAACTTTCCTAAAAATAGAAGGCTCTCTCTTTAGTCCAGTTTTTGAGCTTCCTATGTCCCTGTTCAGTAATTTATAATTTTCTAAATGATAACCCCCTCAGTAAAAGGAAGGATACCAATCTGCCACATATAACTCCTTTTTCTTATATGGCTAATTTTCCCTAGTCAAAATTGAATTTAACCAAATCTATGTCAGGCCTTTAAATGCTGTGCTGTGGAAAGGTGACTTTCATTAAAACAACCAGGAAACCTAATTTCCCTGTGCTTCTTGTTTTCTTTTTTTAATGCCAAAAAACTTACTCACAAGCATAGTCCATTTGGCTCTTTTCCCTGCAGTGTGAGATAGTGGTGTATGTAGCTGGTCAAGAGAGAAATTTCAAAAAAAGTATAAATTTTTGCACTCCAACTTGTGCTTTGGTCTGTGATTTCACCATTGTCAAAAAATGCCCTCTGAAGTAGAGCATACATTGGCATTCCTCGGTTCAAGGCGTCTAAGTCTCAACTCTAACCCTACATCCTTGTTTGTCGTCATTGCTCTTTGGTAAAGCCGCACAAACGTGATCTTTCATCTTTTAGGATTTTGAAGCAAGAACACCCTGAGCTGGCAGTACTTGCTGACTCCGTTGATCTCCAAGAATCTACTGGTATTGCCTCTGACAGTTCTAGTGACTCCTCCAGCTCTTCCAGCTCTAGCTCATCTGACTCTGATTCTGAGGTAGGTAAAGCTGAGCAGGAAATCTACCTCATGTTACCTTGAGTTATCTTATTAGCATGAGCTTTGGTCAGTAGGGCATCTCTCTCCTCTTAGCCCAGGATATTTTGGGGAAGTTTATAGAATTAGACCTTTGCTGATTCTTTCAGAAACCATTGTCCATTCTGGTAGATTTCTGGAATGGAAAGCCATCCTTAAGAGGATAGAGAAAATGTCTCACTTTATATGACTAATAATCTAAAAGACCAGGGACTTGTGTTTTTTAAAGGATTTTTGCCACTTTGTATCACTGACTAACATTTCATTTCTTTTTCTCTTTAAGATAAACTAAAAACCTGGATTGCATGTTATAATCTATTTTATTTTTGTATCCCTTGTTATGGAACTAAAATTATGGGGAGGTTCCCCATTGTAATTGGTTATGTAGATGTTATCAGATCAGATCTTACTTAATCTTATCATGATGCGAGTTTGAACCTACTCTTATTACATGGCAATTCAGGAAGCAATAGTCTACTAATGTATATAACAAGTTACATACAATATTCATCAGTAGAGGGAGTATGCTAAAATGGCAGCTCTTTTAAAATACTGAAATATACTTGTTCACATGCAATAAAGGAAAATTTAGATGGAGGATAATGGCAAGCCTTCTGGAAAACAGAAACATCTAAAAAGTTTTGTTAAAGAATAGCTCCAAAATGACTCTAGTTATTAGATTCTTTGTGTGGTCTCCTAAGGACAGAGTATTGTAGTGAAAAGATCAAATGTGTACTGTATTGAATTTGTTTTTTTCACCTTATATTCAAGTGTGAATCTGGTTCTGAAGCTGATGGGACAGTGCACCGGAGGAAAAAGAGGAGGACCTGCAATATGATGGGCAATGGTGACACCACCTCTCAGGATGACTGTGTGAGCAAAGAGCGCAGCTCCTCCAGGTGACCAAGTGGTATTGCTGTTGATTTTAAAGGACATGCTCACACTGAGCTGACAGGGTGAGGGTAGGGAGTCCCATTGGATCCTGCAGATGAGGTGAGGGACAAGGAAAGCCAGACAATGAGGACTGCCCTCAAATGTGAATCAGTTTGCTTGTCAGTTGATTTAAATGGCCTTCTCCTCCACCAATTCAAATTAACATGGTTTGTTCTACAAAAGAAGCTAAGAACCGCTGTCTAAATGGTGCCAAGAAAAATATTTGCATTATTTAATAAAATGGAATTCATTTTATAACTTTCAATGTTTCTTGCCTTTAGTTTATCAGAACCTTCCCCTGGTGCCCGTTTATCATGGTACTGGGGGAATGTTGATTTGGGATTTGTTTCCTCCCCTGATGGAAATCACAGGTCTTTTTTGCTTATGGGAAGTGGAGACTTCTTATTTTGGCTACTTTACTGTTGTCTTGACTTTCCCTCCTCCTTCCCTACCTCACCCTTCCTTCAGCTTTGTCTGCCAGCAGCAATATTAACTGCTTCACATGAGAAAAGAAGCAGTTCAAAGTCCTCAGACCTTTCATTATGTAAGGTCACAATTCAGAATAAAAGAATGACTCTTTCTCTTTTTGTACATCATGGAAAAACTAAAGTCCTTTTCCTCTTGTGCAACTCAAAATATGTCCATGTCAAAAGTAATTCTTAGGAGTTTTGGAGGGGTTGGGAATCACGTTAATTTTTAAGTGTCTATAGCTTTTATCACTGAAATGCTTTTTGCCAGTGAGATCTGTGCCATTTTGTTTTTTTAATTTCCCCCTAAATTATAAAAACTAGAGGCCACATTTTTATTTAACTTTCCATTTGTGAGACTGGAATTCCATAAGGAAGTTGGCCTTTTAAAAATTAGGAGCATGGTTAGTGAAATAAGATGTAATCTTGCTTCGTTTCTGTTATGTTTTGAGCTGTGCTGGAGTTATAATTAATTACTGAGCACTTTATTATATTTATTGGTTTGTAATATGTTAGTTACTCCCATCTCTACCAGTCTTAGATGAGAAATCTTGGCTTTCATTTAAGTACCCTATGGTTTGGGTCATCTAATGTTCTGTAATTAGTCATTTCCTTTAGCTTTTCACAAACTTGTGTGGTCAACATACAGATTTAGGCAGTTGTACTTTCCTTGGCAGGATTAGGGAAACTTTTGGAGACTGTGCTCAACCCTGAGCAGTAATGAAACTCCTCTAGAGGTGGCTGCAGTGTTAGTAGCCACCCAATCCGGTTTTCACCTCCTCTGCTTCTACCTACTCCTTAATCTTCTTTGAATCTGGACAGCTCATTTCTGGTCCAAGATTCTGTCTTCCATCAAATACTGCTTAAAGGGTGAGAAGACCTAAGAGCTTTATGAGTTCTGAAGGCAAATATGGTGTTGGGTAAGAAGGTTCAATACTTTCCATTACTTAAGGAAGATAAAAATGATTTGTTTAAAGATAGTTTTACATTTAGTCAACTAACATTAAGGAAATTTCTCAACTATCAAAAAGTTAACTAGAGGTATTAATTTTTCAGTTGAGTTGACTTTATGATTATTGAGGGAAATTATTGACATGAAAATTTCTTTTCAATATGGAGTTTTTTCTAATTCACTGAATTGCAGATGGGGCCAAGCCAACAAAATTTTGTTACATCTTTAACAACACCTTATTCCTTCGACCAAAAAATCAATAGGTGTGTGGGCTACATTCTGATTATTTTTTTCCACTTGATGCTTCAAGTTTTTTGGAATCCATTTTCATACAGTTGTAGCACCAACAGATTACTTTGGGACTAACCATTGTTCTTTCTTCTGATTCATCTACTTGTCTTTACCCATTCCTGGTGTGTAGTCTGTTCAGCAGTGTAAGATGAGGAAGGGAGAAGAACACAGGACAGTAAAAATAGCCACTTTTCATTTTAATGTTAGAATTTTCATTTTGAAATACTATTTGTTCACAATGTTTCCAATGTCATTGGAGTTTTTCTATATATGTGTTAGCATTATCTGGTTTCATGAAACATACTTTCTGTAAGTTTTAAACAATTCAAATGTTTCTCAGCGTTTGGGAATTAGGAGTATCCCTCAAAAAGTTGGTATTTGTCTAATAAATTCAAGACTTTTACTGTAAGATATTAAATTGTAGCTCTCTTAATTAATTTTATTATTGGACCACTAGTTTTATTCTGAAGTTAGATCATCTCTTCCAGTGCATCTTGGTTCTTCTGTTATAAAGTGCTGTTTGCTAAACAGTTGCTGGAGCAGGGGTGGATTCCAGTGGATACTGTTTCATGTTGGGAAATGAGGGAATGGATATATCACCCTATAAGCTGCATGATACCTGAGCTGCAAGCCATGGTATGCTACTGCAGCCTCTTCTAATTACATGGAATATACCGCAATACCAAGGGATGAGTGGACAACTTTTAATTGTGAATGTGTGTGAATGAAGTAAGTCATTAGGCATTTAAACTGACTTTGTACTTCATATCTAATAATGTTCTTAAATACTATAAACAATACCTTGTTTCCACATTTCTAGTAATTGTACTTGCCTTTTTAAATATCTCTTTCTTAATTCCCTAACAAAGTCCACATTTACATTCATTAAAAATAAATACTATCAGTAAATAAAATACATTGACACCATCAGAGGTAATCTTTCCCTATAAGTTTGTTTTAGAACTTGAAATTTTTCCCATTGTATTTTTTTCCCCAATACACCATTAGTATAGGCCACTTAGCTGTTATCTTTGGAAACAGACCAGGGAACCTGAGGAAATGGAACACATTCTTTGTAAGTGCGTTGAGGGGGTAAAAAGGGAAGGGAAAATCCTAGTAGGAAGGACAGAACTGAGTAGGACGCTGCAGTAAATTTCTAGGCAGTTAAAGAGCAGGACAAAGACACCAAGATTCCTTCTTGTTTTGAGTTTAGACGGTCTAGGCAAAGTTACTGGGTTTTTAAAATATTTGTATTTTTATCATCACTTTCTCCTCTCGCTATTGAACAATTAAAAAAAAAAACAGAAAAATAAAACCCTCAAATAAAATCCTCATAAATACTCAATCCAACAAAACAAATACCTACATTGGTCATGTCTAAAAATAAAGATGAATGTCTCAGTATTCATTTTAAGTCTCGACCCTTTGGCAAGAGGTTGCAACCTATTTCATCTTCAGCCCAACACTTGGCTTATGTGTCAATCAAGTAATAAGAGGATTTTATATTTATCTTGCCCTAAATGTAGATCAGCTGTAAACAAGGAGGTATTCAGATTTTAGTCCACACCCAAAGATATTTTAAGTTAGGGTAGTATAGTAGTAGCAAAAATGTAGAAGCTAGTATCTGGAACACCATATGTCACAAAGAGATAATGTGCAAATTCAATCTAAGAAAAATAAAGTTGAACTTCCTGAAGATAAGATTTTTTTAATTGAAAAAAATGCTATGATGGGATTGAACTTATAAATTGGATAGTGAAAACAGAATGTTATTCGACAAGCATTTCAGCTGAGGATTAGGCAAAAAATAATACTTGCCATGAAAAGCTTTAAAAACCCTGTGATTGTTTAGGACATTTTGTAAAGCTAAAAGTTTTTTTGGTTTTTTTTGCTTTTGAAAGGCAAGGCCTGATTTTTTTCTTCTTATTTATTTCATTAAATATTTACTAATTATACTTTTAAAAATTTAATAATCTTTTTAAAAATTTTGAGTTCCAAATTCCTTCCTATACCTCTCTTCTTGAGAACAAGCAGTTTGACATTGATTGTACATGTGAAGTCATGTAAAACATTTCCATTTTAGCCAGGTTAAAGCTAAGGTAAAAGCATTGCCTATAATCTAAGCTCATAAACAGTACTGAAAATAGCAACAATTTCTTCAACTTTGTCTAACATCACCATTAGTATGAATTAATTGTACTGAAAGTAACACTGCAAGAAATTGGTTTCTCATTCCATGGCAGTTACCACTGTCAGCAGCAAGCAGCAGTGAATGCCCTAAGTCCTTTGTGCTTTTTAGTGGGTACAGTCCTGAGACAACGTTTCCTAATGCCATTGCCAAAGTTCATCTAACAGAAGAAACTTCTTTTTACTACCCACCTGCCCCTGCCACAACCCTCAGATCTTTGTCTCCATTTCTTCACAGTGACTAGAAACTAAAGAGGAAAGAAATATAATTGTCCACATCTCACATCAATCAGAAATATCTTACCTGGGTTAAATTTGTTCCTTATTTTAAATAAAATATTCATTTGGAGTTTGGTTTTTTTCCCCTTTACTAACCTTCATTAATCATTTAAGTTTGTACAATGCAATTGTTATTTACTTACCCTCCAAATATAAAATTGAAGCCTGAAGTCTTGCATCACACTCAGTACTTTACACCACAGGACATAAACCTAAGAATTCAGTTTTGGATTAGGATAACCTATAACCTAATACTCTTGTCCCTAAAGTATTATATATTATCTCCCAATAAGAGGAAGTGCTCATCTCCTCAAATCCAAATAGAACTGGGCCAAGGGAAGAAAACTGTTTTGAATGTCAATTTACTTGGTTTGGGTTCTCAAGAATCTTTCGCTACATTGATCATATGCTTTATAACTGAATTTCTACTTTATATTCCCATCACTACCACATTCCGAAATCTTGTGTCCTTGTCCAGTTTAACCTTAACTCTTAAATTGCCAGACAGTATAAGGTTGAATTTTATGTAAAAAGAGGAAATCTTATTTTTTTCTACTCAGAATGAATTTGCTTTCATCATGACATATTACAAAAGTCTAATTCAGGGGAAAGTATTCACAAAAGCTGGTAGATGTAAAGGATTAAATTATTTTCCTTCGTGCAAGACCCAAGATGAGTCCATTTCACCTTAAAGGCCATTGAAGAAGAAATGCCTTCTATTTTACTTCCCCACTCAGGAATTATGAAAAGGATGAAAGGGATAAAATGATCAATGTTAACTACAAAAATGTGGAGAAGTAGGGCCAAATTAAAAAAAAAACAACTGGGTCTTCAGCATGAGAACCTGGTGAAACACAACCCAATAATTTACTATTAGTGCAACCAAAATCAAGAAATGATAGTTATTCACACTGACACTGTAATCCTATATAGTGTAAGAACTGCTTTGTCAATATTTCTGGGGATATTGCAATGATAATTTTGTTTTGGAATGAATGTCATTCCTTGATTGTTTAGAAACTCTGATTTTATCTTTCTTGACTAGTTTTTTATTCTTTGTTTTTATTGAGCTTTGGCTAGCATCTGTCTTAGTAAAAAATACTTAGAATAAATAAATTTCAGCATGGTACAGTAGAAAAAATACCCACTGTAGTTGGAGGTTCAATTCCCTTCTAATCTATCTTTGTGACTTGGACAATTAATAATTGCTTTTTAAGTTAAGATTTGCAGCGTAGGTGCTATTCTCATTTTATAGATGAGGAAACTTAAGGCACAGGGAGGTTTAAGTGACTTGTTCAGGATCACACAATTAGTGTCTGGAAGAATTTGAACTTGGGATTTTCCAGACTTCGGGTTCTTCCTTCTCTCTAGGAACAAAAATCAACCTTCTTGGACATGTTTAGTTTGTAAAATAAGGGGGTTTGGACTGGATTTTCTCCAAGATAATCTTCCTTCCAGCTGTTGATCTAATAGTTCTGAATACTGAATCTGATTCTTGAGTGATCAACTAGAGTGTCCCTAGGCCACTAGTAAAGTTCAAAACCTTTAAGGTCTATGTCAATTGCTGGTGGATAACCTAATCCAAAAAAAAAAAAAACACAACTTCCTTTGACACCTAATAGTCAATATGAAGGGAAGAAAATTGCTAGGGAATTGTATTGTTCAGTTCAAAGTTGAGCTTTTAGGCGCTTTAGCCCTCTACTCCCAGGTTTACCTGATTCTTTAGGGAGCGAGGGGGGCCAAAGCAGGTTATGGGAGGGGAAAGGGGTTGGGGTCCAAAGGCGTCTGGAGAATGGAAGGAGACTGGACGCCGGCAGAACTCCGGGGGAGGAGAGAACACGACATCCCGCCACGCTGCGGCCGGAATTCTGGATCCAGAGTCCATGAGGGGCCGCAGCTCCCCTCCCACCCTCATCCAGGCGACCGATCCTAGGGCTCCGCCTCAGGGTGGGGCGAGATCCAGGCCCCCCTCCCCCAACCCAGCCCCGGTGCCCCTACCTTGAGGCCAGGGCGGGGGATGGAGGCCCCGAAGGAGGTGTTGGCCGCGCTGCCGCTCTGGGGGACCGCGCTAGCATTGCTGCTTGCCTCGCTTTGGCTGTGGCGGAGCCGGGCCCGTGCTCCTCGGGACTCGGAGGGCCCTGCTCCCTCAGAGCCGGCCTGGCACTCCGCGGGCGCCAAAGAGGCGCGGACACGCGGGCTAGTGCCCCACAAACCGGAGGAGCCTCGGGTGAGGGCAGGAGAGAAGGAAGAGAAGGAGGAGGAGGAAGAGAGGCAGGTACGGATGCAGTTGCCCACCGCGCCATGGTTCCTTCTTTCTTCCGTTTGGCCAGAACTCTTCGTCTTCTCCCCCCCCCCCCCCCCCCATCTTTTGTCGGGACTCACTTCGTGTTTTCTCCTCGGGATTCTCTTTTATTGCTGCCATGCTTGTACCCAGAGCTCAAGCATCCTCTTTGTCTTTGTCTTTTTGGGTTGTCCCCTCCCCCACTTCGAGGTAGGAGACTTAAGCTGATTCTAGCCCTCTTAATCACTCTCCTTCCCCGACTTCTCATTTTCCTCACCCCCATTGTACAAGAGGCCAAAGAAAGTGTCAGTCTTTGCCCTTTCCTGCTCTCCCCTCTGAGTACAGTTCTTTTTGGAGCCAGAATTGAATATCAGGTCACCCCACCCCCGGAAATTTACATCAGTTTAAAGATATCAGAAAAACGACTTGAGACTTTTCTCTAGACTCTGCATTAAAAGGAAACCTAATGTCTGGAATAGACCAAGGCTGGTTGTGTTGAGAGTAATGTTGAAGCTGAGGCCCGCAACCAGCAGATCTGGCATGTCTGTGAAAATTTCCCCTGCCACCCACCTCCCTGAGGTTGTTTCTTAGCTATTTGGGGAAGCTGTGTCTTCTTTCTTTCCCTGCATATCAGTGCTGCTACTGAATGCTAGAAGATTTGGGGTTTTCATCTAACATCATTTCCCTCACCTCTTTTACCCACTTGTTTTACATATAAAACTGCAGGTGACATTTTCTCAGGCCTGGGATTAGAGATTCTGATAGTCATTCTGAAAGGGAATACAGAAGAGTGGCAGATAGCGTTTTCCTTTTTTAGGACAAGTTCAAATCTATATTTCAGATTTGATCGAGAAGCTAATTTACAAAGCATATGAGGCATTAATTTAGAAGAAGGATGCTGTATATACATAGAAGTTATTTTATATGTTATTGTCTTAAAACGATACATCATTTCTGGAACTAATAGTAGATCTCTGACCGATGTCTATTGTGAGGAGCAAGGTGAGGACTCATAACAGAGTTGAGCTTCAAACTTTCCCTTTTCCCAACATTTTATTCTATTCTGACTCATATTTCCTTAAAAAAAATTCATTTATCCTATTTTCAAGTCCAGATTTTCTCCTTCTCCTTAACTTTCCCCTACCCATTGAGAAGGCAAAAATTATAAAACATTACAAATATGAAATTATACAAAACAACCATGTTCTGGTTTAGAGGGGGTGGGGAATAAAAAAAAAAGAGAGAGAGAGAAATATATTTCAATCTGCACTCTGCAGAGTCCATTAGTTATCTATCAGGAGAGAGTATTTTTCAACAAGAGTCCTTTGGAACTGTGGTGAATTGTTAATCAATTAATTCACAGCTATTATCTTTACTTTTTTTTTTTTTTTTGCTGTATGTAAGTCACAGATTTTTCTTTTTTTTTATTGACATGCAAAAGACACTTCCATATTGGTCATTATTACAAGAGCAAAATCATCCATAACCAAAACCCCAAAATAAAACCAAAAATGTACTAATGTGATAGATGACTCCAACAGTTCTTTCTCTGGAAGCCGATAGGATTCCCCATTATGTCTTTCAGAATTGTCCTAAATCATTGCATTTCTGAGAGTTGCCAAGTTTTCACAGATAATCATCATCCAATATTGCTGTTATTGGGTACAGTGCTCTCCCAGTTCTACTTATTTTGCTCTGCATCAGTTCCTGCAGATCTTTCCAGCTTTTTCCGAAATCATCTTGCTTAATTAACATCTCTTATAGCACAATAGTATTTCATTATCAACATTATCAACAAACAAAATTACCAAAATTTGTTCAGCTGTTCCCCGATTGGTAGATACCCCCTCAATTTCCAATTCTTTGCCACCAAAAAAAGAATAACTATAAATATATATTATATGCATATAATATATGTAGAAATATTTTTGTACAAGTGGGTCCTTTCCCCTTTTTTGTTATCTCTTTTCTCCAGGCTTTTCTGTACCATCCTCTGCATCATTTCTTACAGCACAATGGTATTTCATCACTTTCATATACCATAACTTGTTCAACCATTCCCCAATTCTTTGCCTATATAAAAGTGAACTACCATCAACATTTTTGTACATATTACCTTATCTTTGCTCTCTTTAGGGTATAGACCAAGTAGGGTCAGAGGATCTTACTAAGGCAAAGTTTTTATTAAATCAAATTATCCTTTTAATAACTTTTTTGGGCATAGTTCCAAATTGCTCTCCAGAATGATTGGACTAGGTCACAGTTCTACCAACAGTGGAGCAGTGTACCAATTTTCTCACATCCCATTTAGGATTTTTCATTTTTCCTTTTCTGTCATTTTAGCCAATTGATAGTTATGAGGTAGCATCTTACTTTTACTTTCAGTGTTTTGAGGGATATATTTGCTATCTGAGTAAGTCACACAGGCAGGTTGATGGATAGAATTCCAGACCTGGAATCAGGACAACTTGAGTTCAAATATGACCTCAGACATTTACTAGCTGGGTGACCTTGGCCAAGTCCTGTTTCCCTCAGTTTCCTCATCTGTTAAATGAGCTGGAGAAGGAAATGGCAAACTATTCCAGTATCTTTTCCAAGAAAACCCCAAATGAGGTCACGAAGAGTTGGACATGACTGATAATGCCTGAACAGAGAGGATTCTGATGTATATTTTGGTTGTAAGTTTTTACGTTTTGAGCCTTAAAAGTTGATACTATTCAATAATGGACTATACAGCCCAGCCTAAAAATGTATTGGTCCAGAGACTATTTCTCTTATCTTGACCTTGATCAATAAAGGAGAGATGCCAGGATGTTATAGTTAACATGACATTTTGAGTATTATCTACAGATTGCACATATATAGTTGATTAGCAAACAGTAACTTTAAAAGGTTAAATTTTAGTTAAGCCTTTTGTATTACTTAATTACAATAATCTATAAATCTCAGACCCCAGTGTTTTGCTTTCACATTGTCGGCTTCCTCAGCATTCTTCTAGGGACCCTTTACATTTACAATAGAGCCATAATATCTCTGTACCTTTGTCTTCAAATTATTTTAGAGTTGTGAGCAACAGGCCAGTAGGTCTTTAAATTAAAAAACGCTATACGTTGTCTTGACTTCTAAATTGAGAATCAGATGTTTTTAGTACTAGAAAGCGAGTACTGATTGCTTTTCTAACTAGAATAAATAAAGTAATATTATCCATCAGTTAACAAGCATTATAAGTGTTTTTGTAAGCCTACTATATTCTAAGCACTGTGCTAGACACTGAGGATTGAAAACAAACCCCTCCAAAATGAAACAATGGCCACTTTTAAGAAGCTTACCTGACTGAGAATTGGAGACCAGAGTAGACAGACAAACATATAAATGTTTAAGTATATATAGAATAAATACAGGGAAGAGAGAGAATGTACTAACAGTTGAACAATCAGGAAAGGCCCTTTGTAGAACAGGTGTTCCCAATCTTTTCTGAGTCCATTTTTGAATGGAAATACTTATGAGAATATTTTAAAAAACAAGTTCACAGACTGTGAATTTACCTCTGTATACATTGTAGAATGTGGTATTTGAGCTTTTTCTTGAAGAAAACAAGGCATTCTTTAAGGTAGAGGTGAGAGAAGACTGAATTACAGCCTTGGAGGAAGACCAACTTACCAATACAGAGAAAGTAGGAGTGTTGTGTTTGAGAAACAGAGAAAAGGCCACTTTGGCTAGCTACAATGTAGAACGGGAGAAGAGTAAGGTATAATAGGCTGAAAATACAGGCTAGGGCCAGTTTGTGAAGGGTCTTAAAAGCCAGAGAGGTATATATTTTATCCTAGAGACACTAACTACTGTAGTTGAATAACAGAATGACATAGAGAGATCTTCACTTTTGTAAAATCATTTTGACAAGCTATATGATAATGAATTGGAGATGGGAGAAAAACCTGAAGCAGGGAGAAATTAGGAAGTCATTATAAATAGTCCATGTAAGAGCATGAGAGTCTAAGATGGGCGAAACTTGAAGCAGGGAGAAAAATTAGGAAGTCATTGTAAATAATCCATGTAAGAGCATGAAAGCCTGATATGGGAGAAACTTGAAGCAGGGAGAAAAATTAGGAAATCCATGTAAAAGTCATGAAAGCCTGAAATAAGGTTTGGCCAAGTGAGTGAAGAAAAGATAAGAAATATTGTGGAATTAGGAATGACAAGATTTGAAGTGAGAGAATGAGGAGTTGAAGATTAATTCCAAGTAGAAAAATGGTGATACAAATAAGGAAATTTGTAGAGGGCTAGATTTAGTGGAAAAGATGAGTTTTATTTTTGACAGTTGAGTTCGAGATGTCTCTAGGACTATAGATTATAGTTTGAAATCTCCAATAGGCAGTTGATGATATGAGACTGAAATTCAGAATATACACTAAGAACTAGATTTATGTAAATCTCTGAGTCATATACATAAATATGAAAATTACAACCATGAGAAATGATGAGATCACCAAGAGAAAGTATGTACAGAGAAAATAGAATTTGGTCCAGGACAGAACTATACCAACTTAAAAGGCATTATATGAGTGATACATCTGTAAAAGGAGACTAAGGAGTAGTCAGACAGGTAGATATAATTTATCATTCCATTCAACAAGTATTTTTATGTGCGAAGCACCCAGGATCAAACAAGACACCAGTTCTTTCTCTAAAGCACTTACAATTGGTCTTACAAGAAATGACTATCCTAGTAATAAGTTATCATAATGTACTAATTAGTTACTGCTTATTGCTTTATTTACCCTCAGAATAGTCCCATATACTCCTAGGGAGTACAAGTGGCACTGGTGTATTTTAAGAGTGAAGACACACAGACTGACAATAGTTAATTAATCCTAGGATCAAAAATAGATCTGGAAGCATTCTTTTGAAGGTGTAGAATTCTTTGTAATAATACTGAAATACTGACTCTCCAGGCACTATTTGAGACCTCAATGGACTTAGACTGGGAGAAGTAGACTAGAATTTGTCCTGAGTGCCAGCCTTCAAGGAGTCAGGTTCAGTTTGGCTGACTATTTAAGAATTTTAATAATAATAATACAAATGAGAGTGGGACTTTAAGTAGTCTGCCTCCACAGGAAGCCTATGAAATAATTATTGTATAAGAATGGGCACCCTCCACAGGAACCTAGCCTATGAAGTTTCAACATAGAAATATCAAGCAAATGGCTGAGTCACATGGATTGTTATGATGGTAATTCAGGACCACAGCACTGCCATCAGAAGTTACAGAATGATTATTCTTAAGGAGTTCAAATCTAGTAATTAATATAAACTGTATAAGGAAAGAGTAGAAAGGGAAACATATCAGTGTATGCTGTAAAAATTTAATGTCTAGCAAGAAAAGACTAGGAGACTAGAATCATATACCAGTGCTAAATATCTTTCATGGACTGACAGACAATAATACTGACAGACAATAATCCTCATTCTACAAATGCAGAACTGAACATATCTTGGAGAACTCAACCAATAAAATTCATTTTCACAGACTGAATTACCCAAAGATAACATTGATTATAAAAATTTAAGCAGAATATTTTAAAAAGCTGTCTCACTGCCAAATACTCATAATCTCTAAGCTACTTGTAACAAAAAAGCTTTCAAAACACATTAATCTAGCAAAGAAGACAAAAATCAATTGAATAAAACGAGATGTATGTCATTTCATGTTGTTCTGTTGTACTGAGGATGCTTTCAGCAACCTTACAGAAGTCAAATTCTAATACTTTTATTCAACTACTAAAAGCAGTTATTTTGTCTAACTCTGCATTAGGATATTAAGTATAAAAAAAAAAGCAGATAATTATTTTTTCCAAGACCAAGCCTATCTGAACTTCATTGAAAAAGATGAAAAGAACGAGTTTGATAATAACAATAATATTAATAACTAACATTTATCCATAAACATTTATTTATAATCTACTATGTGCTAGCACTGTGCTATGCACAAGAGATAATAATGGGGGGAAAAGTCAATTCCCCTCTTTAAAGAGTTTACAATCTACTGTGGGAAAGCATTATACAAAAGGATGCTGAAAAGAAATGCGTTCCAGAGTCATGATGTTTCTGGAAACCAAGCAGAGGAACTGATGAAAAATGAAAAGTTCCCTAGAAAGCTCTGAGCCTACCATAAAGAAAGGCTTTTAGAGAAGTTTATTGGTCTTCAGAGGGGAAAGACATCTGAGGGTGCTGAGATGTTTAATATCCAAGCTGATAGGGGAGACATGATGTGTATTTACTTTCATTTATTTATTTATTTAAATTAAGTTTGAATTAAGTAAAAAATAAATTAAAAAATTATTTATTTAAAGCAATGTTTTAAAAATTTCAAATTGTTTTACATACATATATCATTTGATCCTCATTTGAAGTAGACACTCTAGGTATTACTATATAACCCTTTTACAGATGAAGAAACTGAGAATCGGAGGGGTAAAATAATTTATTTGCCCATGGCAGCTCAGCCAGTATATGTGAGATGCAAATTTTGAAATCAGCTTTTTCTGACACCAAGTTTAGCACACTGTTGATAATTACACTATGTTTCTTCAGTAACACATCAGTAGATACAACAAGATGTTCTGCTCTGAATTCTTTGACTTGCCTTTCAGGAGAAAGATCGAAACTCTGACAATAAGAAGATATCACTACCAGCTGAACTGGAGAAGGAAGATGGTGAGTAGCAGAATGGGAATGGCATCCAATAATTAAATGATTTAGAGCCAGAGAGAAACTTAGTGATTCTCTTGGTCAGTCTGCTCCTTTGACAGATAAGGAAATTGAGCGTTATATGACTTGCTCAGGGTCACATACAAAAAGCAATAAGGTTATTCTTCTATTCTTTGCCTTGGGAAAATCCAAAAACATTTATTAAGGACTGTGTGGTATAGCGGATAGAGCACTGGGCTTGGGATGCCAGAAGATTCATCTTTCTTCCTGAGTTCAAATCTGACCTCCAGATCATTTAATAGGTGGGTGACCCTGAGCAAGTCACTTAACCCTGTTTGCCTTAGTTCCTCATCTGTAAAATGAACTGGAAAAGGAAATGGCAAACTACTCTAGTATCTTTGCTAAGGAAACCCCAAATGGGATCATGAAGAGTTGACATGACTAAAATGATGCAACAAAAGTATGTGTCAGGCACTTGACCAGGTACTGGTGATACAAAGAAATAATGGAACAGCTCTTTCTCTCAAAGATTATACATTGTTTAGGAGCTGCAACATTCAGTATGGGAGTATTTATTTACTACAGAGTGTAGCGTATGGCAGCTACTGACAGTTGAGGTATTACTGCTCTATCTAGTAGGGCAGCCAGGGGCTGTGGATTAGATGAGAATTGTAGAGAGGAGCCAAGAAATACAGCTGTACCATGGGCTTCAGAACACTGAGGCAAAGCCTTTGCTTGCCAGCACACTGAAGATTGGTAATTCGCTTCATCTGTCTAATTTTCCTTGTCATGCAACAGCATCAACCTTTCCTGTACTCTTTAACTCTGTTTTTAGAATTCTGTCATATAAGTCTTTGCCCCAGGATGGAGTCTCCAGAAAGTTAAAGATTAATTCTTCTAATTCTTCCTTCTTGGCTCAGTCTGTATAGTCCTACAGCCTATTCTCCACATAGCTGCTGATATAATTTTCCTTAAGCCGTCAGTCATTACTTTGCTCAGTAAATATCAGTGACTGTTACCTTTAGGACCAAATATATAAACTCTTAGAATCAATACCAAGTATTGGTTTCAAGGGAGAGGAGCATTAATTAGGCAACTGAGGCTAATGACTTGCCCAGGTTCCAGAAGTATCTGAGGTCAGATATGAACCCAGGACCTCCCAGTGTTGGACTTAAAGCTCTTCACAACCTGGGCCCAACTTTCCTTTTTTTTTTTTTTTTTTTTTTTTTTTTTTTTTTTTAACCCTTACCTTCTCTCTTAGAATCAAAACTGTGTATTAGTCCCAAGGCAGAAGAGTGGTAAGGGCTAGGCAGTGGGGGTTATAGTGACTTGCCCAGGGTCACACAACTAGGAAGTATCTGAGGACAGATTTGAACCTAGAACCTCCCATCTCTAGGCCTAGGTCTCAATCCACTGAGCTACTTAGTTCTCCCTCCCCTACCCAACTTACCTTTACAATCTTATTACATACACATTCCTTTCCACTTCAGGGACAGAACAATCCATCCAAATAGACCTTATTGAGGTTTCATGGGAAGTCAAATTAAAAATTAATTGGAAACTAAATAATCTAATTCTTCAAAATGGGTAGGTCAAAGAACGTATCATAGAAACAATCACTGATTTCATTGAAGAGAATGATAATGAGGAGACAACATATCAAAATTTATGGGATACAACCAAAGCAGTACTTAGGGGAAAATGTCTATCCCTGAGAGCTTATATCAATAAAATAGAGAAAAAGCAGATAAATGAATTGGAAGTGCAACCCAATAGACCTTATTGTTTTAGCTTCCATCCTCATACCTTTGCAGTGGCTGTTTGAGTCCTCACCTTTACATCTTAGAATTCCTAGTTTCCCTTAAGGCTGATCTCAAATCCTACCTTCTCCATGAAGCCTTTCCTGAAACTCTCAGCTAATAGTACCTTACTCCTATACCTATATATGTATATCTCTGTCTTGCCCTTCCTTTCTCCCTTGTTTCCCCTTCAGGACAGAGACTTTTACTTTTGTCTTTATATTTTCCTGGTGTAGTGCCTAGCATATAGGAGATACTTAATGCATGATTGATGACTGATTGATTTTTCCTTGTTTTGCAACTCTTGAGATTTCTCTTCTATGAACATTTCTTAGACTATCTTTTTAAAAACTACTTCTTATAATTCTTTTAGAACTTAAGACCCAGGGTAGGAAATTCCTTATTTCTGAGTAGTTTATAAATTCTCTTTTAGCCTGTGGGGGTGTAGACTCTTAGGGGAGGGATAAAGAGAGAGGCAGGGGAAAACCATAAAACTCAGACCTAACAGTTGTGAAAGGCAATCTGGCTGGACTTGGATAGGAGCTATGAATTTAAGCCCCTTTCTTTAATTCTAAGCCATAGAAATAATGTTGCTGTAACTTTAAATTTACAACTGGCAGCAAAAATGGAAATAGAAGGCTTCAGGAATGCAATAACTTAGGCATCTGTGTTCAGCACAGAGTTGGGATAATATAGTCCTTCAATCCCAGGAGTCTAGGGCAAAGTTGTCACTTTCTAGAAATACAACTATTGAAGAAGACCTACAAGTTGTACAGGTTGAGTGGTTACAAGAGGAGGTAAGGATGGGAATTAGGCCCTCCCACTGAAGGATGCTTGCTTTCTGAGGTTCATTTTCCCTGCTAGGTCTGTGAACTAAGGGAGCATTTAGAGATTGTGATCTCTGGAATCTGTTACTTCTATATCAACAAAAATTGCTATAAATATGCAAGTGAAAAATATCAGGATACTGTTTAGTGCCTTGAGGGTCCGAAAAAGGAAATAAGACAAGTGTTTGATAGTTATTCTCTCTCTTTATAGGCTGATGTATATGCAGCTAGGGATATTTAGAAGCCAGCTAGAACTGGCTTTCCAGAGTTAGTTGTTAAATTTTCATTTTAAGCATTTACAGACACCTCAGAAATCTCCAGAATACAAATCAGGGCTTGGTGACTTAAAGTGATGGAGAATATGTTGATAATGCAAATTAAACAAAATTTTGTTGTGAGAACTTTTTTTTTCCTACAGTTGTTAAACATTTACAAGCACTCCCCTGTATAGCCCATATTGTTCTCAAACACACCTCCTGATAAATGCTTTGTTTTCTGAGCCTTTATCTGAGTTGCCCCAATCAAATATTCTAGTCTTATATGAGTTTTATTCCTTCCAGGTTTGACATAGCAGAGTGAATAGAAAGAGAAGTTTATGATTTCAGTTATCAGAAGAGGATATCAATGCAACCCCACATTTCCTCTCATATTCAGCTAATCCCAGGTAGTAATTGATTGGTGTTAGTGTCATGACTTCTCTAAATATCTCCCTTGATTTCAGATGCAACTGGAAGAGAAAATTCCTCTGATGGTCTCTGGAAGCCTCTTGTTATTGAAACTACATGGCCTGGCCAGAATGATATTGTTTATATGTCACTTATTATATTATGCTTGATTAAATTAAAGCCCTTTGAAAAAATTTGTGATATCTGATTTAAAAATGAGGCAGTTAAAGGCAGCATGATGCATACTGGAAAGAGCCCTTGATTTGGATTCAGAGGACTAGGTTTGAATCTAAGGACTGCCATTATTAGTTGCATGACCTTAGGCAAATAATTGGACTTCCTTAACCCTCTATTTCCTCATTTGTAAAATGAGAGGATCAGATTAAATGTATTCCAAGGCCATTTTAGCTATAAATCCATAATTTCTTGAGTCAACACAGATCTTAGCTATAACTCATTACTATCACCTCAATCAGATCTACTTTACATCCTTAAAACTAAGATCAGTGTTTCCTTCTCATTTTATTAACTTATTAAGCTTATATGAAAATGCAACTGAATTAACTGGAAAAATCTGTTTCTAATATGGTTGATTCTATAATTTTTTTCTGGCTTTTATGGTAGTCAACAAAGAAACTAACATCCAACCGATTATGATTAAAAGGAGCACTCCATCTCTAACATCTTCTCTGACTTTCTCCCTCTGCTCTGATTGACTCATCTCATCTCATCTCTTATAGAAGACTGTCCTAACCCCTTTTAATTCGAATGCTTTCTCCTATTTATATTATATCCTATTTATCATATATGTCTATATCTATATCCATATCTATATATATCTTGCTTTGGTTACATGTCAGTGGTGGGCCTCTTGAGGACAAGAACTGTCTTTTGCCTTTTTTTGTGCCCCTAGCTCTTAGCCCTGTGCTCCTGGAACATGGTAGGCACTTAATAAATGTTTATTGATTAATATTTATTGATCATCAATCTTGAATATAAAATCACTACATATATTTTCTATATATCCATTCTTATCTCTTCAGTTAATCTATGCTTTGCAGTTTACAGAATTTCTTAAATTAAATATCTTGAATAGAGGGGTGGAGGCCTAGAGGTACAAAATTTTGCATATAGTATAAGATTAAATCACTTGGTTGGTGATTTTGTTTAAATATTTTTTTGTTGTTGCAAAAGAGGTTTTCTTTGTTTTGTGTGTGTGTGTGTGGGGGGGGGTAATAGTACTAGTAGTAGCGAGAAATGACTAGGATGTAGAAAATAAAAGGCATTTTAAAGTCCTTTCAGAAATAGTTATGGAGAGGCAGACTAAAGCCTAATCCTAGGGTGAGATGTCACAGTGAAAGAGAAAATAGATTTAAAAACTGTTGCTCTGAGATACAAACTAATGCTAAATAACAGATTTTTTTTCTTAGCTTAAAGATTCTAGTTGCCTGGAATATAATGGAGAACCCACAGAAAAATTCCTAACTTCAAAAACCGGTTTTGAGGAAGCAGTTCTTTGGGGTTTTATTGTTGAGGATTAGAAAAAAATCCCACATGCTTCAGATATATTTCTGGAACTGGTTCCTTTTACTCCCAAGCTCCAGGGGGCTTTGTAGAATTTTCTTTCCTTTAGATTCTTTTGTCTTCTTATAAATGCCATACTTGAAAAACCCCAGTCTGAGAAGAAAATGTGGCTTGACTTTTTCTATTATTAGGTATAAAGACATGATTTGGATTCTTGACATTGGAGTGACAGAGAGATGAAGACTTCCAGAACAGTTGGTTTCCAGAACAAAGGCTTAGTTTCTATAGTAACCTAAAAAGATAGCTGTGTATTTTACACACTTAGAGAAATTAGATATAGACTGATTCAAACATATATGGACTGATTTCAATGTATTAGAATAGCGGCCATTCCCAGTAAATTAATGATCAAAAGATATGGACATGAAGTTCACAAAAGAAAAAAGCAAGCTGTCAACAACCATATAAAAATGCTTCAAATCTTTAATAAGAAGAAAAATGCAGATTAAAACAGCTCTGAGATTTTACCTCTGAAATAGTCAGATAATAATGAAAAAGTGTTATAGGAAAGACCCATTAATGCTGGGGTTGGGGGTGGGGTTTTGGTGAAAATGATACCAGACAGAAAATGGAAGAATATCAATGAAACATTTTAAAGAATACCCAGGAAAGAACAGGAGGAGATTCAGAGGAAGATACTGCTTTGTAGTTTGAAATTCTTGATTTTATTTGCAGTCATATATCTTTGTATATATGTTTATATTGTTACTCTTTTAAGTTCAAAGTAAATTATTAAATATGGCAGGCCATTCAGTCTTTTCCTTCCTCAGGAGAGTCTAGAAACTTCCTATCATACTCTTGGGTTGTGAATGTTGAGCTTAAAAAGGTTACTACTTAAAGAAAATTATTTCCTAGTAAAAGAGTTTTCTCCATCTCAAGTTTGTCCACAGTTACATTTCTGACCTTTTTACTATTCTTTCAGGTCTTTGCCATGCTACTCATTACTATGAATTTATAGAATTTTTATTTCTGACTTCGCATATTTCTTATCTGTTTTCACTGAATCTCCTTTTTGCATGTTTTAAATCAGTCAGTCAGTAAGCATATATTAAAGGCTCATATTCAGACTGTTTGTGGTCTTGGTGTGGTTGTTTAAGTTTTTCTTGTTGAGATAATGATACTCCATTCTGACCTTATACCTTTTAAGTTTTGTCTCTAAAATATATTTGGCTTAAAATCTCTTACAAAACAGTATCTCAGGGTCCATGAATTGTTGGGTGCATTCCCTTAACACCAGGGAGGCTTATAGGAATTTGTCAAGTGTTCCTGTGACTCTCTGGTGTGATCATGGCTAGATTGACTCCAAGCAGATTGTATTTAACTCTAATTTTGTGGGAACCTGTGAATAAGAAATAGGGCACTGGAAAAGTGTTTAGAATTATATGTGAGGAATCTTAGAGCTTTATTTGAAAGGGGATAGAACTAATGGCCCAGACGCTAGGAATGAGAGCATGTATTTCCCCTGAAAAACATTATTTCCAATGCACCAAGAGAAATATTGAATCAGCTGCCCCTGTGGTGGAAGGAGGCTGAATATGTTAAAAGAGAAGGTGGTATTTCTTTCTTTCTTTCTCAAGAAAAAACAAACAAACCCTTACCTTTTCTCTTATAATCAATATTGCATATTGATTCCAAGAGTGGTAACAGCTAGCAAATAGAGGGTAAGTGACTTGCTCAGGGTCACACAGCTAGGAAGTATCTGAGGCCAGATTTGAACCCAGGATCTCCTATTGCTAGACTTGGCTCTCAAACCACCAAGGCACCTAGGTGCTCCCAAGGTGGTATTTCTTTAGTAGAAATTTGCTTATTTTGTAGTGAACAAAAGGTAAAGGGGCCCTTTCTGAAAGTTGTGTTTTTATTGAAACTTGTGAACTCATGTATGTATTCTACTCATATACATTCTCCCTTTCTGCAGAAGAGGAGACATTTTCCTTTAAATATAGCCCTGGGAAGCTGAGGGGAAACCAATATAAGAAAATGATGACCAAAGAGGAGTTGGAGGAAGAACAAAGGTAGGTTGTACTGTTCCCCAACCTGTGTGTTAAAAAGCCCTTTGTGGGGAAAACTCAACTCTTTATATAGTTTTATATTCAAGGGTCTTCCAAGATCCAAGAGGGGTATGTAAAATAATCCTCTCTGAATCCTCTGGAACATCTCTCTCCTCTTCTTCTCCATTTTTATATTTTAAGTTTTCTTTTCTATTAACTAGTCTTTTCAGCTCTAATAATATTCATCCCTGAGAACTTCCTGAACATCTTTGCAAAAAAGAGGAGACAACTTTTGATTGAAGGGCAGGGCCAAGCTCCTAGTGTAGGTAAGAATCTCTCTGCTTCTGAAGGGCTCATCCCTACCTTTTCCCACTTCCAAAGCTTGTTGTTTCTGTGGAGGTAAATCCTAGAAGCTCATTTACACAGAGAGCTCATGACAAAACCAATTTATCATTTCAGCCCAGTGCAAGCTTCTTCCAGCTCAAGTTGGATTATTAGCAGGTGCTTCCTCCCATCCATACTCCACAAATCCTTCTCCCTCCTTGCCCAGTGCTAGAAGTATAATCTTTTTGTTCTGGACTGTGGCACTCAGAAGGAAGCTACAACTGCTCAGCTTTTCATTTCAGTTTTTGTCCCACCCCCAGCCAAGGATCCACTGGGTACTCAGAGTCATCTTATATTTCATTTACCTTCATTCAGTCCTGCTAGGGCTACTGTGGAGAATATTTGCGGGATTTGATAAGCAATGAAGAAATACAGGGTAGTGACAGAGAAATGATTGTTTTCAAGATGGGTCTTCAACATGTGTACATATGCTGTTATTCTCCACCGGTGGTGCCTCTGTGTGCCTTTGGTTCATTTGGTAAAGTCGGGAGCATCTATGGCAACTTGCATAGATTCTCAGTCTTTAGCATCCCACAGATGTTTGATGTGATACTAAACCCCACCCACCACCACCACCAAACACATCCATCATCACCATGAAATGATACTTCAGAGTCCAGGTGGACTGGAAGATTGTGTTGTTGGCAGGAGGCTCTTATTACCCACTGGCCCTGTAACCTTTCACGTATCAGAAAATATTATCAATAATAAAGTGTTAGGCTTTTTAGCTTCCCCTCAGCTGCCCTTTCAGACTGCTACTATATGTTTCTCACTAGAACAAAATAATAAATACATCCAGGAAAGCAGCACCCTAACACCCACATTAGGCCACCTTTGCTAGTGCAAACTACCTTTTGTTTCCTTCAGGTCTTAACTATGCTGCCTCTTTGGTCTTATCAGGTTTACCTCCCTTTATATTACAGGATTGAGCTGACCTCTGACTTCACTTGCCTGTAGCAAGTACCTTAGTTCTGCACCACAAATACTCTCCCAAATCTTTTTGGTAAGGATACCAACTTCTTAGCCTAGTGGTGCTTCACTCATATTGTCTATGAATGTGTTACATAAAACTGACATGGTCTAACTCTGTTTCCCCCTATTTCCTTCATAACCAATTAATAAATTGTATTTTCCATTTGAACCTCATCTCATCCTTCATGAGCATCAAGATTCATGAGCAAAAACAGAATATATAATTCCCTTGATGACTATGAATGTCCATGGGATGAGTGATTACTCAGGTTCATTTACAGTCATAATGGGACAGTGGATGGAAGAACTAGTCTGATCTGGGACAGTTGTTTCCTAGAGAAAATAAGGGAAGAATCTGGAAAGCAAATGGGATTATTCTACCATCACCATATTTTATACCTATACCTTGCATTATGAACACAAATGTTGGTAAATACTTACATATGTGCATACACCTGCACCACGAGGGAGAGATAGTCCTTTTGTGTTGTTTGCTTTTAATTGTATCCCCATGAGATGACAGCTGCAGCTTATTAAAAAGCTGCCACAAAGCACATTACCACTACAGTGTATTATAAAAACAGTACATTGCAACAGAGGCAATTTTATTTCTCA
Organism: Gracilinanus agilis; assembly: GCF_016433145.1. NCBI lineage: Eukaryota > Metazoa > Chordata > Mammalia > Didelphimorphia > Didelphidae > Gracilinanus > Gracilinanus agilis. The sequence goes on from NC_058133.1 coordinate 236,988,314, forward strand.
GGGCTTTAATATAAATAAGTGATGAAGGAGATAAGGCAGAATTTGTCTCTCTTTCTGTAGAGTAGAAATAGGAGTGGCTGGACTCAGAGGATCACATGATCAGGATTCTTAGAGATTATTTAGTTCAATTCCTTCATTTTATAAGACAATAGCATTGCCTAAGGCTCTGGCTGAACTCAAATGGCTTTTCTGCTGTAATCAATATATTATAGTTTGAGGTTTGGAAAATAAGGTAATCTTATGGCCAGGGGACAGGAAAACCCTAATTAGGATTTCAGTAGAAATCTAATCTTTGAGCTAGTAATAAGCTCTGGGCTTATATAAAAGGACAGAGTGCCTTGGTTGCTTTCAGAAAGGCTATATTGTTTACACTGTCAGAGATTCTTAAGTCACACCATAATCCCAGTCTCTCATTGTCAGGGTTAGAGTTTTGTATACTTATGGACCTCCCTTGTATATATGAAACAGTTTTCCCCCCACTTTCAGCCTGTCCTCAACATCATCATCTCCTACGATTTGGTAAAGAAAGATTCGTAGATCAGGTCCATCAATATTGTCTAAAATGAGCAGGAATCACACACACACACACACACATTTCCATTACTATCATCCTGGTCAGCATGAACCTCATATTTCTAAGACATCTCTATGACTGTCTTCATATCTATCTTTTTGTCTATAATGTCAGTTTTTCCACCTTTCCCTGTGTGTGAATAATGAAGGTGGCCTCACTCCTGAGTGCTTCCTCAAATCCACATTGCTCTCATTTGTTTTCCTTGATAGCTTGGGGATTCTAATATGCCTGGCTTTTGTCTTTTTCATCTTCTCCAGCATGACATTTTGTTGGGGGTGTAGAAGTCATTGCTACTATTAGTCAATTAGTAAGCAATAAGTCCTACTATGTATCAGGCACTGGGAATGAATGCAGATACCAAAAATGAAAACCCATATTCAAAAAGAGCATACATTCTAGTCAGGAAACAAGTATGTACATAAGTAATATGTAGTATAAATATAAAGACAATAAATGCATAGTAGTTAAAAGGATTTTAGGAGGAAAGGTAATCAATGTTGGGTGATTAAGAAAAACTTATTATAGGGGCCAGCTAGGTGGCTCAGTAGATAGAGAGCCACTCCTGGAGATAGAAGGTCCTGGGTTCAAATGTACTCTCAGATACTTCCTATCTGTGTTACTCTGAGCAAGTCGCTTAACCCCAATTACCTACCCCTTACTGTTTTTCTACTTCAGAACCAATTATAAGGTATAAAGTATGTTTTTTTTAAAAAGATATTGGAAATACAAAGAAAATAAGGGAAATATATGAAGAGAAGAAAATAATAATACATTCTATGATTATGTGTTTCTTAAAAACAGTCACAAAATCAAGAGAAAAATGTATCGTAAGTAAAAAAAATACAACAGGAACTCAAAAGGAGAGGATATTTATATTAGTAGATATATAATTTACATATTTTAAAACAAATTGTGAACAATGTGGAGTTTGTGGTTTTATATATAATTTTTTTATGTATCCATTTGTTTATTTAAATGTTTTTGGAGGGGTGGTTACTAAATATATAAAAAATATTTTTTAAAAAGAACATTGATGTACGAGGCAGTAGATTCAGAAATGAATTCTGTCTCTATTGTTTGATGCCCTTGTAACCACTGTCAGATCACTCTACCTCCCTAGGCCTTAATTTCTCTATCTGCAAAAATGAAATAGTTGGACCGAACTCTGATTTCCCTTCTAGATCTTATGATCTCAAAATGAAAAAATGGGTAGGAGTGAAGCTAGTATTTGGTCTGCCCTTACTTGCTTTCACTATATCCCTTTTCTTGTGGACAATAACTCACAATAAATGTTCCAGTGTAAGAGATGGGAAAAGAAGCTTATAGAAAATAAGAGGATCACTGAGGTGGGAGCTACAGCTGGTGGCAATCATTCTGTGCCTTGAGGCCTTCCTGTGCCAAAATTACTTACATTGCAAGGTTCAGGAATAAAAGCAGCATATTTTGAGAGAAAAAGCAGAAGTTCTAGAGAGCCCTTACTGAGAATCCAAAGATCCCTACTGAAACGACAGGGAGGTCCTGATCTTTGAGGGGGCATTGGAGGGATGTCTTTGGAATGTGAATGCATCTTGAACCACCAAAATGATAAATACCTCTCAGCGAGTATTGAAAAGCCTAAAATCATTCTCTATTTCAAGTTCCCAACTCTCAGCTCAAGTTTTTTTTGCCAATGAGTTGAAGCTGCTCTTTCCCTGATTATTAGGAAATTAGCCAGGGACAACATGAAACAGGTACTATAGTTAATGCCCACAAAAACAAGGGAGCCATTGATCTGTTGCTGATGTATGAGTAACACCAGTTGACCTTCTTGGGAGCCACCTGGTCCCACTGCATATTTCACATTGTGTAACATGGTGATGATATGACATGATATCCCTGACCTAGGCATAGCCTCAAGAAGCTTTGCCCCGCCTTATCCTCCATTGTCTTTCTTTTTGTGTAGGACAGCAAGTCTCAAATTTCCTTCAATTCTTTTTACATATAAGAATAACAAGCCCCGACATTTCAGCATCACATGTAGAAGAAGATAAATCATTATACAGTGTTGTTTATGGAAAGGGGAGTTCAAGTTTCAAGATGACGTTGTACATCATCCACTTGGGCATTCTGGAGATATATACCCAAACAGTCCACAAGTATCTAGCATGCTTTCCTTGACAACTTCAAGGAAAGAAATGCAGAGCAATATATGAATATGCACTAACCATGACAAGGACCCAGAGGGAACTGATCCTGTCTGGAGAGTAGCCAACTCTAATATCAACATTAAAGCTCACTGATATCCTGTTCACCACCCCCGCCCACCAAAAAAAGAAAAGAAAATAAATTGTTGCTGAGCTGGGTCTTAAAGGATGATAGAGATTCTGTGGGGCAGAGGTTATGAAGGAATGCATTCCAGGAATGGAGGAAAGCCAGTGCAAAGGCATAAAGAAGATGGAGTATCATATATAAGAAATAGGGCAGTTTAGCTAGATTGCATAGTGCAATAGATAGAGACTGCAAAGATAGATTGGGCCTGGATTGTAAAAGTCTTTTAAAGTTAAGCTGAGAAGTTTTTATTTTAACCTAGAGTCAATACAGAACCCTTGGTACGAATTGAGTAAGGCAATGATATGATCATTTTGTGCTTAAGGAAAATCACTTTGGTAGCAAGAGCAGTGTGGAGGGCTAACTAGAGTTGAGGGAGACTTGAAGCAGGGAGTCTGCTTAGGATATTGCAGTAATCTGTGTGAGAAAGTAGTAAGGGCATGAACTTAGAAAGTAGTCATGTGAGTAGAAAGACATATTTTTTAAAAGATCTTCTAAACAAAGCTTTGTTTATTAAAAGATTAGCATTGATCATAAATCTATCCAGCCAACTTTACTTATTATAACTATTTACATTTAAATTAGTTTAAATGTATAAAGGATCATTACTATTTTTCAGTCACTCTAAGTTTTTAATCAGAATGTGATGTTGGCACATTCATTCTTACTTGCTTTTTCCTTAAAGTTTCTGATCTTTTAAAATGTTTAAATTTTTCAAATTTTTATTGTTTATTTTTAACATTAATTTTTTTATTCCAGTTTTGAATTCTCTCCCTCTTATCCTTCTTTCCACTAAGGCAAGAAATGTGATATCAGTTGTACATGTGAAATCACACAAAACATGTTTTCATATTAGCCATGAACATCCCCAAACATTTCAGTTCATAATTCTTTAGGGCAATTGGCAATTGTATACCATAGTTGGAAAAAAGAGACCCCAAATTACTTCTCTCATATGTTTTACTTGACATATGACAGTGGACATATCCCTACTACACACCTATAAAAACATCAGATTTCTTCTACCAGAGACTGAAAGGAGGACCTCTATTACATAATTTTGAGATGTCTTGGACTTGAGAATGAAGAACTTATATTCATCATTCTACAGGTACCATGTAGATAAGATTGAATGATGCTTAGTGATTTCTGCTTTGTCACTGATAACTTTCTCTTATCACTCAGCTCGTCATTATTTTTCTTAGTCCCAATGTCTTCTCTGTCTCATGTGTTCAGTTTTTTCTGAGCTGTGTGCTCATGCAAGAGATGGGAACTAAGTGGAAATCTCGTGGGTTTATATTGTTCCCAGGCACACTGTCCTTAGTAATGAAGTACGTTGTTTCTAAATAGAAAACTAATATAGTCCAAGAAACTTCATCAAAGATCTGGGGTTTTTTCCCCCCCTCTTGCCTATGTCTTTTAAAAATTATTTATTTTTTTAATACTAATGAAGTTTATTGAAAGATATTTTTTACAAGCAGAAGTAGTATCAAGAGACCTGAAATGGGAGTATTATGGTTACTCAGATCTATGTCTCCATTTGGATCTCCACCATGTTTCTGGGTATTGCAGAAAGGCCTATGGTCTCAGATCTTTCCAAGGGTAATTACAGCTCCTCAGATACCTCATGAAAGTTGTGATACCCATAAGCCTATATGGCTTACCATCTTTTCCTTTTTAGACATGTACAGGGATTTAAAAAACGTTTTGATTGATGTTTTGTTTCTTACATCCCCATAGTATAAGAAAATATTTGACAGCCATGTTGAAGTCAAGATGATGGATAGTTACCTACTTGGAATGTGGAATGGACTGAGCTTGGCAGGAGCCTGGCATGAACCAGGGCAGTTAAGCTTGGGTATAAAAGGAAGGAATTTGAACCCTTCTGGGTCTGAGTTGTGAGATATTTTTGGGTGAAGGGTGGTTTGGGTAGGCCTAGCTTGTGCTCTATTCATTCAGCAACCAGCAACCAGCTTTCAACTGTGTTTCATCAATCCCTGTTCCTGAATTACATTTACCAAATAAGATCAACAAAACCATTCAGCAGGATAACCTTGACTCTAGGTTGAGGCCTGGCTAGCCTCAGCCAGGCTGTTAACAATCAAGAACTTTGATCAGCATTATATAAGAGAGGATTCATCAGTAATATAGTCATCCAGATATATTTAAGGATTTCCAATTCCCACTTTCCCAACCATTACCCAGCTCCTCCTTCCCTAGATCTATTAGATTATTAAATCATCTTTAAGACTTACAACTTGCCTGAGCTTCATCAAAGATCTAGTGGACTCTAGTTGATTACATCCTGTGCCAGCTTAAGGAAGGGGTTTATTATATTCCTTCAACATTAGTGATCAAATCCACAATCAGAAGAAAGGTGTTATGAAAGTCACAGGGCTTCAGTTGGGCAGAGTTAGCTGAATCCTTCTATCAGCTGATTCCTAGCTTAGCTGTTAGCTCTGGGATACTGTAGTCATCTTGGGTCTGGGATAAGCAGATTCCATATATTCTTTGTAACATCAACTGCAGTGAGTGATCCTTTGGGTTTACTATCATACCTAGGTTTCCCATTTAGGATTCAACACCCATGATTAACCCAGGCTCAAGATTGACCATAACAATAGTCATTCCAAGTATTCCTCTCCTATCCCCTCCCAGAGAGCCACCCTCTAGGACAAAACAAAATTCTTTTAGAGAGGTAAAAAAAAAAGTCAGCACAACTGATCAATACTTTGAAAAAGTCTAAAAAATGTGAAATGTTTAATACCTAAGGACCTCTCACCTTCAAGAAGGGATAAATTGGAGGATGTTTTTTCATCTCTTCCTTTGAGTTGTTTCATAATCAGTTTTGTTACATTTATTTTTTATTTTTTGGTGGGTTGTTTTCTTGGCTTTCCTTATTAAAGTTTCTGTCTATTCTATATCAATTCATATAGATCCTTCCATGCTTCTCTGTATTCATCACAGGCATAATTTCTTTTGCTTTTTTTTTTTTTAAACCCTTGTACTTCGGTGTATTGTCTCATAGGTGGAAGATTGGTAAGGGTGGGCAATGGGGGTCAAGTGACTTGCCCAGGGTCACATAGCTGGGAAGTGGCTGAGGCCGGATTTGAACCTAGGACCTCCTGTTTCTAGGCCTGACTCTCACTCCACTGAGCTACCCAGCTGCCCCCACAGGCATAATTTCTAATAGCACGGTAGTATCCCACTTAATTCATGTACCACAATTTGTTTAGACATTCCTTAATTGATAGGCATCTACTTTGTTTTCCAATTCTTAGCTTTCACAAAAAAGGGCTGCTACAAATATTTTGGAGGATTTGGTGCCTTTTTTCTTATCAATATGTTCTTTGGGTTATAAGCATATTAATGGAATTTCTGCTTCAAAGGGTATGGGTATTTTCCAAATTACTTTCCAAGGTTTATAATTTCACAGCTGCACCAACAATGTATTAGTGTGCTGATTTTTCCACAAACCACCTTCTCCTCTTGGCTACTTTTTCCTCCTCTGCATTTGGTGACACAGTGGACATAATGGATAGAGTGCTGGTCCTGGAATCTAGAAGAATTGAATTTAAAATATGGCCTCAGATGTTTACTAGCCAAGTGATCCTGGACAGGCCACTTAATTTCTATTTGTCTCAGTTTTCTCAACCATAAAATAGAGATAATAATAGCATCAGCCTCACAGCATTGTTGTAAAGGTCAAATGAGATAATATTCATCAAAGCAAGTACCTGGTCCTTTCTTTCTCTTCTCTTCTCTTCTCTTCTCTTCTCTTCTCTTCTCTTCTCTTCTCTTCTCTTCTCTTCCCTTCTTTTTCATGACACTAGTACCTCCTGGCTTTTGTTCTGTTTGAATATTATTTCTCATTCTGTTTTAATGTTTATCATAGAACATATTCTGTAACTGTGGGTGTTCTCTGAGACTATCCTAGGCCCCTTCTTCTTCTCTCTCTACAATCTCTCTCAGTGACTTCATCAGCTCCCATACATCTCTCTGCCATGATTCCCAGATCTGACTATCTAATCCCACTTTCTCTCCTGACCTGAATCTCCTTTATCATCAGTTGTCCATTGGATATTTCAAACTGGATGTCATGATGCCATCTTAGACTCATCATGTCCAAATCTGAACTCATTATCTTTTTCTCTAAAACCTCCCCTCTTTCAAACTTCCCAGTTTCTAAAACACTACTATTCTTCCTGGGTTTCTAACTTTGGTATTATCCTTTAAATTTTTTTTTTATTTTAATAACAAATTTCTACATAAGTTTTCCAAAGTTATGTGATCTATATTGTTTCCCTCCCTTCTTCCCTCTCCCTCCCAGAGCTGACAAGCAACTCAATCTGGGTTATACATGTATTATCATACAAAACATTTCCATATTATTCATTTTTACAAGCAAATAATCTTATAGAACCAAAACCCCAAAATATATGCCCCAAATAAACAAGTGATAAATCATGTGTTTTCATCTGCATTTCTACTCCAACAGTCTTTATCTGGAGGTCCATAGCATTCTTTTCCATAAGTCCTCAGAATTGTCCTGGATCATAGTATTGCTGTTAGTAGAAAAGTCTATCACACATTTGATCATTCCACAATTTTTCGTTTCTTTGGGTTTATCCTTGACTCCTCATTCCACATATCCAATCAGTTTCCAGATCTTACCACTTTAACTCCCAGATCTCTCACCTCTGATTACTTCTTTCACATTCACACAACACCTTAAGTTCATCCCCTCATCAACTCTTCATTAGATTATTTGAAGGAACTGATAAATGAATTACAAGTTATTATTTTGAATTATGAATTACCAGTCCAATTATATGTATCAAAGATGTAGACCTTTAGAGATTTTATCACCCACTATCCTCATGGACTTAAATACTGCCTTCTTCAGAGGTCTTTTTATTTAGAATTTTAAGATATTTAATTTTGAGAACAGTTCAATTCTACTCTTTCCTTCAAAATCCTCTTTTGAAACCATACCCTGTAATACTTTTGAAGTATGTGGGGTACTTGAAGATATAACAAAAGTAGAGATGTTATCAGACAACATTTAACCTTCTCTGAAGGGATTGATTGGTCTTTTTCCTTTGGCCAGTTCTGTGACTTTTAATAAGAGATGGAGCATGATTATCATTTACTGATTTTGCATTCTTGTCTATACATAAAGAAAGTATTTAAAAATTTTGAGGACATTTTGAAAGATATCTCTGTTGGTTAACAAAAAGCCTCTTTGTGGGTATTCATACCAGCTCAGATAAATTCCTGTTGGAAATTTTGTAGGAGTAGTAATTATATTATTTTTAAGTTAGCCTCTTAGTTTTGCCTTTATCTAAAAAAAACAAACAAACATGGATTGACCAGATTTTCCCTAGATTTTAAGATATGGCCCTGCCAAAAGTACTAGATTTTTTTATTTCCTCTCCTTGACAGTATTATACTAATTTCCAAGTCTTGAAGTTGTTAGATAAATACTTTTAAAAAATAACCCCTGAGGGGCAGCTGGGTAGCTCAGTGGAGTGAGAGCCAGGCCTAGAGACGGGAGGTCTTAGGTTCAAACCCGGCCTCAGCCACTTCCCAGCTGTGTGACCCTGGGCAAGTCACTTGACCCCCATTGCCCACCCTTACCAATCTTCCACCTATGAGATAATACACCGAAGTACAAGGGTTTAAAAAAAAAATAACCCCTGAGAGAATTTTTTCCTATATAACAGAAGCCCAAGAATCAGTATTCTTCTAATAGTCCTTCTTGGACTTATTCCACTGTCCATACATGTCTGTTCTAAGCCTGATGCTTTTGGCATAATCTCTTACAAGAAAACCATCCTATAGAGTGCTGACCATGAAAAAAGTATACACAAAACCTGTATAATGATTATGAGAGGTACTTGCTTGGCCACACACATGACTAGCAAGAGTGTGCTTCCTTTGGTCTGATTTAAATCTTCCTTGTTACACAAAGTGGATGATCCCTTCTTCACATAGTTTTATGAGCTTATCTGTTTTCATAATAAACTTTCTTGTTTACATATCTGAAACTAGCTCTTTCACACTAAATTCTTATTTCTAGTGACTTCAGTCTAAGTATTTTACCTTCATTCAGTCCAATAAATCTTTGAGTAGCTGACCTGGATTGCTATTTTTCCCTCCAGGTTTGTTTTTTCATTGACTTTTTTTCTTTTGAATACACTAAAATTTGGACACCTTCCTCCAACTGTTGTTAACTTTAGTTACTCTCTTATGGTAGTATAGGGCAGTGATGGCAAACCTTTTAGAGATGAAGAGCTAGGCCCGCCCCCACCCCACCTCCCAGACTTAAGTGCTGTGCCACCCTCCCCCTTCACTACCACCACCACCTCTTGCCCCAGATGAGGGAGGAAGGAAGTGCTCTCATTTGTGCACCTGAGCAGAGGGGGTGGGTAAAGTGAGGGGCATGGAGAGGGGGAGGAGAACAGCACCACCCTAGTCTCTCTGGCTTTTCTTGTAAAAAAAAACCTGCAGGCATGCCCCCAGAGAGGGCTCGGCATGGGCTTTTTGGCATACATGGCATAGGTTCTCCATCACGGGAATAGGGTATTGTATTGACCCTAAAAAATATAACTTCCATCCTCAAAATCCTGTCATAATACCTGTTTACAGGAGGTCTCAGAATTCTGTAGTTACCTAAGGCCTTCCATTTCAGGTAACTCAAAAACACTTGATACTTATTTTTCATAATTTGCCTGTAAGGATATTGGCATTGAGTCTTTCATTGTCTGTTTTCCAGATTGAACAAATTATTTATGCCTTAATTTTTCCCAAATGATCATGAAAATTCTGGTATTAGAATTCAAATTCCGTAATTCCTGTATGTTTCTCAGATTACAAAACTAATTATTTTTGGATAGAAGACATAGACCTCATGGATTAAGGAAAAGGATATGTATAGTAAGGAGTTAACTTAGAGATCCAATGGCCACAAAAAAGTTATATATCTTGGCTCTGAGGAAGATGTTCTGTAAACCTTAAATTAAACTCTATAAAAATCAATTAGTAAACACTGATTAAATACCTATCGTGTTCTAAGTACTGTGCTACGTACTGGGGAATACAAAAAAAGGCAAAAGACATCCCCTGCCTTCAAGGAGCTTACAGTCTAAAGATGGAGACAACGTGCAAACAAATATTTGCAAAACAAGCTATATACAGGATAAACAGGAAATAATTATCAGAGGGAAGGCATTGGGATAAAGAAGGGCTGAGAAAGGTTTCTGATAAAAAATGAGACAAGGAAACCAGGAAATCAGATGGAAATAGGATACTGAAAAATAGCATTATCATCTGTGTCTGGTTTAGGCATCAGAAATTTATGTAGCTTAGAAAAACTTCCATTAATTAGCACAACATGCTAAAGTAGGGAAACATCTTACAACTAAAATTCACAATAACTCATTCATTCTCATGGATTTAATGAACTATGCTGATGATTCTCAAATCTACCAATCCTGCCCAAACTCTCTGATGACCTCCAGTTTCACATCTCCAGTTGCCTTTCAGAACAAAGAGATGGAGTGCCTTCTCCTGAAACAGCCAGGAGACCATTGCCACTGGTCTGAAGAGTTTTGTTAGGGAGTAAGGTGTAAAAATTCTGGGACTAGGTTATGAAAGCCTTTAAATTCTAACTGAGTAAGGGAATAACATGATCAAACTAAGAAAATCGCTGGTAATTGAATAGAAGATGGTCTGGATTGGGAAGAGACTTGAGGCAGGCAGACCCATCAGCAGGCTGTTGTTTAATTTATTTTACTTGTCCCAATTTTCACCTGTCCCTCATAAAATAAATGCTTCTATTATTACTCTCCATTTTCCCAAAGTTTTTCCTCATTTATTTGTCCCATTTTTGACCTGTGCCTTTTAGAATAATTGCTTCCTTGTTTGACCTATATTTTTCTTGGATGGATACAAAACCATTTAATGGATATCACCTTATTCATCACCAGATTATTGGAAAATGAGATCTACATTTTATTCATTCAACAAGAATTTATTATGAACCTGTTAGGTGCCAGGAGTTACATAGATGCTAGAAATTCAAAGAAAGACAAAACAATCCTTTACTCTCAAGGAGCTTACATACACAAAGAAAACTAAATACAAAATATACTTATAGTATTATTCAGGGAGGAGGGCAAAGGAAGAGTTAACTTAAATGGCACTTGTGTAGCCACAGGTAAAAAAAAATGGGATAAATAAAATGAATGAGGAAAAAATTTGGAAAGAGCAATAACTTGATGGAGTTCATTCCAGATCTATGCATTCATTCCAATACAGAGTCCGGGGAGAGGGAAAGAAGCAGGGGCACAGAATGGGAGGGGGTGAGACACAGCTTCTGCAAAGACAGAGAAATGAGAGATGGAATGTTCTATACAGGAAATAGCAAGTAAGGGCCAATTTAGCTGGAATGTCAGTTTCCTAAAAGGGAACAAGGTGCAGTAACCCTAGAAAGAGAAAATGGAAAGAGGTTGTAAAAGGCTTTAAAATACCAAACAAAAGAGGACAGTATCCTATAGGCAAGAGGAAGTCACTGAAGCTTCTTGAGTAGGAGGAGATCCCTCAGTTCTTCCTGCCCTCAGATATAGGATATTGCAAGTTTGAGGTATCCCCAGTCTGCCTTTGACTTACACTGAGTTGGGGGTGGGTAACATACAGAAGGGGTTACTTTCTTGTTTTGCATGTACTCACAAAGGCTTTTCTGATCAAATTGTTCATAGGTTTCTGGCTATCTTTTTGTATAATCTTGGGCAAGGTGAAAGTCTTTCTTTCTTATAAACACTTTTACCTTTCATCTTAGAATCAATATTGTGTTTTGGTTCTAAGGCAGAAAATTAACAATGGCTAGGCAATGAGGGTTAAGTGACTTGCCCAGGGTCACACAGTTAAGAAGTGTCTGAGGCCAGATTTGAACTCAAGCAGTCCTGCCTTTGGGCTTGGCTCTCGGGCCACCAAACCATCTGGCTGCCCCGAAGTCTAGTTTCTCTTTTAATTTCTTGATCATTATTGATCAATAAATTTGTGCAACAAATATTGGTGCAATCATTAGGTCTTTGCAGGAATCTTCTGTGACTCTTGACCCAATAATCCTATCCAGAAATCTTTTTAATTCTTTTTGACAGGGTTAAAAAAGAACAACTGGCTGCCATCTTCAAACTCATGAAGGATAATATGGAGACTTTTGGCGAGATGTCTGATGGAGATATGCAGGAACAGCTCAAGCTTTATGATATGTAGGCTTGAAAACAACAGATCTCTAAAAGCTACTGCCTTACCCTGCAACAAGACTCTGAAGACAATTGTACTGTGACTGATATTAGATTAGTAACTCATTTTCAGATTTTTTGTAGGTTTAAATATATATAATCATTTTGCATATGCTATTTATATCTCATCTTAAAGGGATCAGTTAGTACTCCCCACAGAGGAAGAGGGACACACAGATCCTTTTGGCTGAGTTTCCCTGCCTGTTGTTTATTACTGACTTGTAAATTATGTGACATAATTAATACATATTGTCTTCTGACTTGGGCTAAGAAATTATACATGTTAGTCTCAATTCAAACATTAATGATTAGGGACCTGTTTGTCAGATGATATTAGAGTAGGAATAACCTGAACTCCTAACTCATGACACAGTAATAAGCTGTTTTGGAAGATTCAAGCGTGCTGAAGGATATAATATCTTTAGCATCTTTATAAAGCTTTATAGGGTAAAGGTCTATGAGGTTTTTTTGAGGGTTTGAGATTCATTTCTTCCTTGATAGTCTAAAAGTCTGTTTCAAAGACTCATCTTTGGGGGCAGTAAGGTGGAAAAAGCCTGGAGTCAGGTGGACCTGGGTTCAGATATGACCTCAGATACTTCCTAGCCATGTGACCCTTAGCAAGTCACTTAATCCCATTTGCTTAGTTAGCCCTTATCCTTCTGTCTTACAGTTGTCACTAACACAGAAAATAAGGGTTTAGAAAAGACTCATTTTCCTGTTTGGATCAAAATAAAGGTACTAGAAATCATGAGCCTGTAGTATGTTATTCCTAGTCCTTGTTTAATTCAAATATTTATAGTGTTTACAATATGGTAAACCATGTTGGATATACATGATAAGTATTTTTATGGGGAAACACTGGTGGGTAACTTAAATATTATCTGGGTTCAGAGGAAGGTAGGGAAGGAGACAGGACAGGGCAATAGACTGGGACCTAACGAGTTGGGGAAACACCAATCAAGAATGGGTTTGGCAGTTGGAGAGAGTGACAGTTAGGATCCCAACTGCCTCTCAGATCCACCTAGCCATGGAGTCTATGAAATCAACAAATAACTGAGTAATACTGGGACAAAAGGATTTATAAACACAGGTTTAATAATGACTAGGAGTTAGGGATAATGGGGAGAGGCCACACTAACTAAAAGACCAACACAAGGGCTGGGAGATGGGTCAGAGGCTACAGACTAATTGCAGGCTGGAAGGGAATTGGGTCTCTCACAGAGTTTTGTCCACTTCTGCTCCTCTTGATAGTACAGGAAAACAGGTCCACAGGAAAGTAAATCCAGGAAAGTTAAATCAAGGAGGTTGTCTCAGACTGAGATGTCTACCACCCTTAGTTAGATTTTCTTGTTCACTTGATCTTTCACTGTCAGGTCTTCCTTCTCTGTGATAAATCCACACTCCTTGGGCTCCCCACTGGAATAAGTAAAAGCAGCCACTCCCTGTCTCAGTCTTGACCAGAGTCCCCAAAGAAAACAGTTTCCTTCCCTTCATTCCATGGTTGGAACTCTCAGATCTTTAGAGACAGCCTGGGTGTTATTCTACATTAAATATATAACTTTCTAATTTCCTCATAACAGTATGGAAAGTTAATATAATTTATACTCTTTTTGGGCCCCAAACAGATTTTATTTTAAGCTCAAACAATTTGATTTTAGGACTGAATCTTAAGCTGTTTCTCCCTGAGGATATGATGGGTCCTCCCTTCTTTTGTCTAGAAATAAAAAACTGGCCAGGGGAGACCTGCTCTTTGTTTATCTGTAAATAAGAACTCTCTTGGGGGTATTAAGATAAAAATTAATAAAGGCTGATATAATATAAATTAGTATTTTAATTAAAGCCATGCTGATAGATAAAGTCATTAGACCACGCACTTGTAAGAATTCAAAACTGCCGCCTAGCCATAATTGTTACCTCCCATCTCTTCCTGAGTCTGCTAGCCAAGAGGTGGTAGCTAAAGAGGAAGTTCCTCCTCACCCCAGAGATTTAAACTGACCTCTGCGTGGTGACGTAGGCGTCCCCACGCCCAAAGAACAGGAAACAGAAACCCGTTGGACCACGGGAAATGTAGTTTGATAGTTCCCACGTGTCCATAGAAAATATATATACTTTTAGATGGCATTTCCCAAATTTCACTTTTACAGGGGGTAATCAATCAACTAGATAGATATCGTGTTGGAGCCATGGGCCATATGTCAAAGCACAGCGTTGGAAAGACCTGCCACTTTCCAGGAGGAAGCCTCTCGAGTTCATTTCCTGTTTGGCTATTGTCCAATGAGAAACCTCTTAGGCTGTCCTGAGAAGAGACCAAATGATGATATCAGAGGGGTTAAGCTACAGGAAGTCAGCCTTTTTTGGCCAGCCCAGCTGCTGATTTTGCTGGCACTTGAGCCTCTGCTTTCTCTCTTGGAAGCATGGATCCAGCTGCTCAAGCTTGGTCTGGCTGCCTGCTGCCCTCCAAGCTTCTCAGCCAGCTTCTAATTCTATGGAGCCTGTTCAGACTGGAGGGAGCCTATGACTAATTAACATACCTCTCATGAATATGATTGTTCACTCCTTCCTGTTCTGAGCTAAGATCTTATCTGATTCTGGGATGAAGCAAGATCAATGAAAAATAGATTTTATTGATGTCCTTTGTTTTGATCTCACTTAAATTTCTCCTTGTATCACTCCCCACCCTATTTCCAAAGAACCATCTATCAGTGGTTCCCAAACTTTTTTGGCTTACCGCCCCCTTTCCAGAAAAAAATATTACTTAGCCCCCTGGAAATTAATTTTTTTTTAAATTTTAATAGCAATTAATAGGAAAGATAAATGCACTTGTGGCCATCACCACCCCCCTGGATCGCTGCAGCACCCACCAGGGGGCGGTAGCGCCCACTTTGGGAATCACTGAACCTTGCCTGGCCTGTTTTTGTATGGCCTACAAACTAAGAATGGTTTTTACATTTTAAAATTACAATAAATCTTCATTTACACATGTAAAAACCATTCTTAGCTTGCAGGCTGTACAAAAACAGATGGTGGAACAGATCTGGTCTATGGGCTATGGTTTCCCAAGTCTTGCATATAACAAAGAATTTGTTTATTTATTTATTTATTCAGAGATATTTTCTCAATGACATGAAATAACAATTTTCTCCATATGGTTCCTGAAATTATAAGATCCAAATTATAAGATCCCTCACTTCCCTCCCCCCTCTCAGAGATGATAAATAATTTAATCTGGGTTATACATGTATTATCACACAAAATGTACTTTCATATTGGTAATTGCTATAGGAGAATACTCATATAAAACCAAAACCCCAAAATAAAACCGTTAATAAACTAATGTGAAAGATAGTATGCTTTGATCTGTATCTGACTACAACAGTTCCTTCTCTGGAAGCATTTTTTGTCATAAATCCTTCAGAAATGTCCTGGTTGATCATTGAACAATATTGCTGTTACTGCTCTCCCAGTTCTGTTTATTTTGCTCTGTATGTAGATATTCATGTAGATCTTTCCAGCTTTTTTCTGAAATCAACATTTCTTCTATCACCAACTCCATTTTCAGCCATTCCCCAATTGATAGATATCCCCTCAATTTCCAATTCTATATAACAAAGAATTGAAAAAAAAGAGGAAAAAATAAACAACAATCAGTATTGAAAAAAATCTGACATTATATGTAGTGTTCCACACTGATGAAATTCCCACCTATGTAAAAGAGTGGTAGAGAAATGTCTTCTCATATCTCTTCTTAGGAACCACCTTGTTCTTTATAATTTCACACTTATTTTTTGATTGTTTTGTGATAGCTGTTCTTTTCATTGTAGTTGTACAGTAAAAACCAATATTTTTTTCTGACTGTGTTTATTTCACATTTTTAATAGCATAAAAATATTCAGTTACATTCATATAGTCCAGTTTGTTTAACCATTTCCCAGTTAATGGTTATCAACTTCTCCCCTTTCTGCATCCCCAAGGTCTTTGGTACCCCAAAAAGTGAAGTTACAAATGTGGATTCTTTCTTATTGTCAGTTACCTCCTTGAAGCATGAAGTGTTAAGCAATAGACTCTCCAGATTAAAGGGCATGTTCATTTTAGCCATTTTATTCATATAATTCCAAAATGTTTTCCATAATGGTTGTACTTATTCACAGCTCCATTCATTCATGTGCCAGCTTTTCTGCAACCTCTCTGACACTGACTATTCATATTGTTTGCCATCTTTTCCATTTTTCTGAGCATGAGGTAAAACATCAAGATTATTTTGATTTGCATTTCTTTCGTTATTAGTGATTTAGGACATTTTCATATTATTCCATTTTTGAGAACTTCATTAATACTATTTGACTATTTGTATATTGAAGGAAGTTCATTTGCAATTTTGGCATAGTTTAATACATGGAACTTATAAAAAATAAAATAAATATATAGAAGAATAACTTTAGAAATGTTTTTTTAAAGATTTATTAGTGGTCTCTAGAAATTAAAGCCACGTGCCATGCTAGCTTAGTCAGTTTAAAAGGTGTGCCATTGCCTGCTGCCACCATGGTGGATAGAGAGCAAAGAGGAAGTGAAACGCCTGCCCCTCAGTTTTATCCCTCTGTCTACATCATTGCGTAACTACAGGAAGCCAGTGGGCTCATGGGAAATGTAGTTCAAGGACCCCAAAATTTCCAATAACACATTCCCCCCCTGAGAGTCAAGGAAGACTGGTCTCCCTGAAGGCTCTTGTAAACATAACCAACTTTTAAATTACAGCAATTTGGGGATAAAATTTTAAAAAAGACAAAACCAATGATCATTGATCAATGACAAAAAGCCAACTGGGGGACAGTCCCCTTCGGCATAAGAGTGTACAATTAAAACAAATGCATTCAACCCCTCACAGTTCAATCAACTGCACCCCAAAGTTCACTGTGGATCTTCTTTATGCAGTGTAGGGTCTCTGCAGGCATCTTCATGGTGCCTTCTCCAGACAGTTCACTTATCTGGATTTGGAAGGTAGCAAGTTTCTTATCCTGAAATTACTCTCAAAAGAATTTAAACTTTACATTATAGATTATAATACATACATATCCCACTGAAGAGAATAATAACACATTCTCCCCTGAGGAGGATAATGAAAAACACCCAGATCAGTTAAAGATACATGGCTGAGTTATGGGGGTATATTAGTCAATTATCAAAGAAATTCAAAAACATCAAAAAATCCAAATAAAGAGAAGAAATAACTTGTGGATGAAATATAAAATGTCAAAGTCTATGTGCAAAAATGTAAGTAAAGGAAAAATTAACTTATAACAGGTTCTTGAATCAAGGCCCAATTAAAGTGATTTAAGCAACTGTGTATTTGCCCAATCAGTAGCCAAGACTAGAGAAAGTTTACATATTATAAGAGAGAAGAAAGGACTAGATTTTTGTGTAAAAGGGAAATGTCATTCCCTAGTCTGATTTGCCTTCATTTTCAGGGATAATGGGAACCAGGATGATAGCCAACCTTCAGTATTTGACTAGGATGTGGTTCAGGGAAAGTTGGCCTCTAACATGTCAGAATAGCCACTATCCTGAACCCCAAACACTAGGTTCAAGTCCTTTAGTGTTGGCATAGAAATTCATCAGTCCTGCCTGGATTGGTTTGGTCTTTTTTTGACCTTGGGCTTCTAGGCACTGTGTAGATTCTCATCAGTCCACTGGGATTGGTTGATCTCCTTGACCTTGTAATTCTTTGCACTGTAAAATGGCTCTTTTGTTACCTTTTCCTGGAATCAGTCACAAACATTAATCATGGTCCCATAACATTTATCAATAAATGGCAGGTTTCCATAGTCTAAAGCTTTGGGGTATGCATAATATTATAGCAAATATATATTTTATATTAAACTTATATTACTGCAAAATAAAAAAGGATTAATATTGATAATGTGTTTCAAGTATAAAAATGAGAGAAAAACTCAAATACTGTATTGCACATACAAGGGAAAAGAATAATAAAAATAATGTTTTAAAAATCAAAAATATATAGCTTAGAATTGGTGAAAGGCTTCTTACCCCCAAAATGAGATCCATTTCCTTTTTTTTTTTAAACCCTTACTTTCCATCTTGGAGTCAATACTGCCCCCCCCCCACTTCCTTTTAAAACTTGGCCATGAACTACTATAAGTGCAAATGATTTTAACAAAATAACAGATTTATAAAAACAATAATATAGTAGATAATGCACATTCAAAGAGGATACCAAAATTCCCCAAAATTACAATAATACATTTAATGACAATAGCAAACAAACCCATTATTATATAGGACTCACATGAGTTTCTATATAGCCACTTGCTCTGTGATATTTTAAAAATCTATACATGTCACAAATTCAACAGATATAGCAAATCTTTTAACCTTGGCTGAGCTATCTTTAACAAAATCTATTACTGCCATCATCCAAAATGTGGCAGAGCCCAGAAAACACACAAAGCTGATTAAAAAAAAAAACTTTTTGGGTCTAAAATATCACTAAGAAGTTTAGATCCTTCTGGTGGAAAAGTAGAATAAGTTGAAGCTACTATACTTCAGAGAAAATTCTTTACACCTCCCGGATGAGATTACAGGGTAATTAAGCCTCTTGGGCATCTCACTCCCTCTGGTATGGGACTTTAACAGAATGTCCCACCCATTTCATGTGGAGCAGAGAATTAAAGAGTGAAAATCACTTCAGATTTCTCATCCATTACATTTTTATAAATGGGGAAGTGAGGAAAAAATAGTATCATTGCACATCTCTTCAATCACAGTGGATCCTTATTTCTTGTTACAAATACTCTGCCTTCAGAAGCAGGCAAATGATACTAGATATCTAAAATGGCTTCTAAAGATTTCTTAAAACCAATTGAGATATTTAGCTCATTAAATTCTCCAAATGTTTTTAATATAGGTTGTCATATATGTGACAATTAAATAAAAATATAAAAAATAAAAGATAAGGCTGTTAAGCATCATGTGGCTTCAATAGTTGAGATGACAAATGTTAAAATCATTAATCTAGGATAAGTTGGATGCCACCTTGACTGACAGGGATGGCAGTTGAGAGATTTGGAATGTTCCCAGGTACCATGAGCCAGGGGCAAACGTTGGTTGGCCCCCACCCTATAAATACCCGCTAAGAATTGCAGTTGAGAGATCTCAGAACTCAGAGCTGGGATTTGAGAAAACATCTTTGGATCAAGAACTGGGCAGAGGGAGGTGAAGGATGGTTGAAGGGTGGAAGAAAGGGTAGGCCTGAACCTAAACCTATATCCTGTGCTTGACTGAGAGAGCTAATGAGCCATCAATATCATTGGTAGTAGAGCTGAGAGAATACACAGATCAACAATCCATATCTACATCAATAGCTTTCCCTATTCTCTGGCTTGGCTGTGGCCAGGTCAGGTCAGGGATAGTGAGAGGGTGAAGACCTCAAGCCTCTACCAGCCTAGCAATCTCCAGTCCTGATCATCGATTAACTTAGTAGCCAAATATAGCAATAGGGTTTCCAATCCCCAAACCTAGTACCTTGTCATCCTTTCCCCATTAATAGATAATACAGTGATTTAACAGAAAGTACCTTCCTGAATGGTTATTCTATCACAGCCCTTAGGAAGGGAGGATTAATTACGCAGTCAGATATCAATCATTTCCAAAGCCAAGCAATCAATCCAACCTCAGGTTGGGCCTAGAGAGGTTAACCATCTAGCTAACCTCTCAAGGGGTTTCAACCTGGGCAACTGTTAGAAGGAAGTCACCAACCAAACCTATCAGGGAGAAGAGGGATAAATTACAGCATCTGCTAGTGTGAGAGAGTGGGTGTTCCTCCTTCACCAACTGCAGTTGGCTTAGGCCTTGGGCTCTGATCCCTCCTTCATCCATACTATCCCTAAGATCCACATACCAGCCGTCCTCTAATATTTAGAAGGAAGATCTATAGGGAAAGTAATAGCAAGAGAGGAGATATAGAAAGAAAGAAACAAACAAAAAGATCTGATCTCAGATCAAGAGTTCAGATCATATACAGACATACACATATCTCTATCATCATCCTCTCTATTCCTTTTTAACACAAATCTAGGATACATAAAACTTAGGGGCTTTTTACAACTTAAAAAAATTTTGTGTAAGATGTTCATGGGCTTTCACAATGATGATACGTTGTTCAGAACAAGTCATAGGGAAACGGAACAAACAAAATCATGGAACAGAATTGTATCTAATGGCCAAAAACACAGTAGCTTAAATGATTCAGTATAATAGAAAGATATTGATCAGATTAATATATGAACTTAAAACAACAAAATTAAATTGTAAAACAACAAAATTAAATCGTAAAGCAAACAATTAGCAAAGATACAGAAACTTAAAAAAAAAAACAATGGAGTCTGAGAAGGCTTAAAATTCACCTCCACTCTTTAAAGTTCCAGGCCCCATGTGCTATCTCTGTCCCTTCCCCCAGAGGCAGAGCATGGAAGTCTAACTGGGGTGGAGACTGGAAAAGCAGCAGGATTGAAAACCCACGTGGAGGGAGGTTTAAGAGTTAGAAGCTCTCCTCAGGTAAAAGCCCTTTAGGGGGCTAATTATTGTCTAAGAGGAAACACATCTGGGCTTCCAAGGAAGGCATCAAGGAAACTCTCAGGCTGTGCACAATGAAAAAGAAGTGGATTATACTTCCCAAGCCTCAGGAGATTGACTCTAATCAGCAGTGCCAGCAGCAGCAGGAAGGACCAGGATCTCCCCGCACTGTCTGGGATGGTAGCATCAGCAACAACAGCTGGAGTTCATTCCCAGGGAGGGGAAAGATGGGGGTCAGCAGTGAGGGGGATCAGGAACAGCAATCAGCTTGGATCAACAAGAGAAGTGGCTTTTCCCTTTTGGCCAAGCACTCCCAGAAAAGCTACTCAAAGTAAAGCAGCCAGGTGGGAAAAAGGAAAAAAGAGAAAAACAAAAACAAAAACAAAAATACAAAAATGGCAGAATCAGGCCAGCAGCTCCAGAGAGAGTTTAGAATTCTCTCAGAATTCTTGAGGTGGGGCCAGGGTGAAAATCCATGGAATTTGTCTTACCTAGGCTATCTTAAAAAATTGAGAGTTCTTTTTCCATGTGGTCGCTATCAATGTAAAAAAAATTAAATTAATGTATAAAGGATAACTTTAAAAATATTATGTTTTTTGAAAGATGTATTAGTAGTCTTTAGAAATTAAAGTCATGTGCCATGCTAGCTTAGTCAGTTTAAAAGGCACGCCATTGCCTGCCACCATGGTGGATAGAGAACAAAGAGGAAGTAAAATGCCAGGCCTTCAGTTTTATCCCTCTGTCTACCTCATTGCATAATGTCAGGAAGCCACTGGGCTCACAAGAAATGTAGTTCGAGAATCCCAAAATTTCCAATAACACAAACTCTGATTCTGTTTGCTACTTTGCCTTAATAAATGGGATTACTCAACATTCACTAGTTGTCAGAAACTTTTGTGTAACTAGCTTTTAATAGTGGGAAATGGGAAGTGGTAAATGGGAAAACAGTAAGCTGAAGAGTATAACCTGTATAGTCAGAAATACTTTGAATCCCTAAAACTACATTTACCAAACTTCCTTTCTGTATTACCTATAATGCTTTTCCTTTTGTTTACATTTGTGTGGTCATGTTTGTATAAATTCTGAGGCTTGTCCTAGTTCTTTTTTTTTCTCCTGGGAGCAGGCTGGTTAGTATTGTAGCTGGTATTTTTTTTGTTAGTTTATTATTAATAAAACTTTATTAAATATAATATTTAGTTATTGAATATTAATTTTAATCACCACATTTTGACTAACCATGATGGGATAGAATTCTCAAATTTTTTAAAGATAGATTTTCAGTATAGTTAGTAAGTTTGCCTGAGAGCTGAGAGCTGGGGTTTCCCTTTCTCGCCCTACACTCCTGCAGTTTTTTTCATCACTGGCCACCCAGCCCACCTGCTTTTGCCCCATCTCAGCCACTGCAGACTCTACCCACCAACCAGCCTACCTTCACTGCCAGTGCCTTTTCACACCCATCTGCTTGAGCCAGCGTTCTGCACCACTTCCCAGCCCAGCCTGCAGCCTTCCAATTCAAATTGCTTTTCTCCAGTGGATGGGTGAGAACTCTAATCCCTTCCCCCACCACACGTGGATTTTCCAACCTATTCTACCTATTTTTTCATCGGAGGGGAGGGGGGGAAACAGTGTGGAGCAGAAAAAACACACTATCGAGCCACACCCCCCGCACTAGCCATTTTTAAAGCTGAAGTCTTAAGCTGAACCTGGATTCCTGGCTGAGAGAGACTTGCAACTTGGGAATTTTTAATTTCACAGGAAGGGGACTTCTCTGCAGTTTTTCTTTTGAGGGCAGAGATACTAAATCAATCAATTTGAAGTAGAAGTTTTTGGGATTTTGTCTCTACCTTTTGTCTAGTTCTCTCATATGCAAATATCCTATTGTTCTCCAGCAAGATTTTGCCTTTTTGTGTTTAATCTGTAAAAAAACTTCCATTCAGTGGTTTTTCTTTTCTTTTCTTTTTGAGGAATAAAGCTGTTTCAAAGCATGCTTGAAACTGAAACAACAGTTTGACTTGGTAGGGCTAAAAAGTGTAGTTTTGATCTGTTTAATTCTTTTCCTGGAGATTTTTGTGCTGATTGAATACCTTGCAGTTGAGAGCTTGACCAATCTTAAGATTCAGAGGAGAAATTCATCTCCTCACACCCCTTTGGCTTTTTGGTTTACCCATACCCATTATGAGGGTCATGCGCACTATGCTCAGTTCAGAATTCGCTCTCACTATAAAGAAATTTAGAGCTCTGACAAACAAAATCTGAATGGTTGATTTATATGGTGGAGGAGAAATAACCTTAAAAAGAGATCTGGGTTAACCTTTTGAGTTTTGTCTCCCCTCCTTAATAGTAAACAAGTCTATTGGGATTGGTAAAAAGGATTTTTGGCTACACTGCTTGTAACTTGTCATTTGCTTATATTATTGTATTTGCTAATTTCTTTAAGGTTTAAATTTTTTAAGTTTATCTGTATTAATCTAATTAATATCTCTT
This sequence comes from Gracilinanus agilis, assembly GCF_016433145.1. Classification (NCBI taxonomy): domain Eukaryota; kingdom Metazoa; phylum Chordata; class Mammalia; order Didelphimorphia; family Didelphidae; genus Gracilinanus; species Gracilinanus agilis. The sequence goes on from NC_058133.1 coordinate 237,011,573, forward strand.
TGGTTATATAATTCTTTATCTGTACTGTTTCCCTATGATTTTAATGAACAACATATCATTGTAAAAAGCACATAAGTCTTAATGTATCTTGGATTTGTCATCTCAACTATCGAGGTCACATGTTGTTTATAAAACTTTAGAGAATATGATGACTTAATAATTTAAATTGTAATTTTATAAGGGGTCTTTAGAAATAACTTTAGATACCTAGCACCTTCTGAATGGATGATAGGTTTTCATATATATATTAAAGAATGTTGTATTAAAAGGTAGAGAACCAAATAGAAATTCCTACCAAAACTTTTTATATATAAAGCAGGAAGCCAAAAAGAGTTCCTGCATGCATGATATGTTAACTCTTTAGTTTAATTTACTTCCGCCAGAAGGATCTAAATTCTTGGTGATGTTTTAGATCCAAAATAGGTTTTCATCAGCAGTTGCCAAGGTTGAAAGATTTGCTATATCTGTTGAATTTGTGACAAGTATACATCAGTTCATATGTTTTTTAAATATCACACAGCAAGTGGCCCTTTGGGCAGTCCCTTGTTCTTGATTTGTTACTTATTGTCATGTGTGGATAACTCGTCTCCCTTCCCCACTAAGGAAGGTGAGGGTGATGTAATTTCTATGCCTAGGTTAAGTAGGGTTTTGACTATGAATGGCTAGAGTTAATTCCATTTACACAGTTTAAAATACATTTGTTCTGATATTAATGCATGCCCAAAAAGCTTTAATCTGTAGAATTAGCCCTAATATTAATGCATACCCTAAAACTTTAGACTATGGAAACCTACCATTAATTGTTAAATATTATGAGACCTTCATTAATGATTGTGTCTGATTCAGGAGAAAGGATCACAAAATAGTCATTATATAGTGTCAAGAAGCACAAGGTCTAGGAGACCAACCAAGCCTAGAGGGATTGATAAAAATCTGTGCCAAGACAGATGACTTGTTTTGGGGTTTGAGGAAGCAGCTATTTGATGTCAGATGCAGGATTTCCCTGTGCCAGATTCAGACAAAATACTTCAGTTTAGTTGCCATTTTGGCTCCTCTATCTTGAGAGCAAAGGTAAAATCAGACCAAGAAATGCTATTTCCCCATTTACCTCAAAAATCTAGTACCTTTTCTGCCTTTCATAATGTGGTAATTTTCTGTAGCCCTGGATGTTGATTGGATAAGTACATATTGCTGCAAAGGTCCTACAAGCTTGTGGGAAATAAATCACTTTATTGGGCTTATTCTTGCTTACTCAGAATTTTATATACTATTTAATTTTGATTTTTTTTTTCATTTCTTCTATTTGTTTTTTGTGTGTGAGTGTTTTGACTTCCTTTTAACAATTAATTCACAGAACTCATAGCTCAGCTATGTATTCCTGGTGACCCGTGGGATTGTCAACACCCTCCTCAGTGGGAATTGTATAATTGTCATAAAATTCTAGATTTATGAAAATTTTTCTTGTTTGAGAGTAATTTTAGGATAAGAAACTTGCTACCTCCCTAAATGAAGAAAGTGAACTGTTTGGAGAAGGCACCATGGAGATGCCTGCAGAAACCTCACACTGTGGGGGACTTCCAGGTTAAGATGGCGGCAGAGTAGAAGCAGCTTGCTTAACCTCTCCTAACCCACACATACAGGACTCCTCAAGAAGACATAAAAAAAAATCCAGATGAATGAAGGGACCCCACAACAGGGTGCAGCATTGAAGGTACATGGAATCGGGGCATTTCCAATCTAAAAAGGGGTGAAACAGCTCTCACTAAAACATGAGCTGAGCAACCCCTTCCTCCCCCACACCACCTACAGTGCCAAAGCCAGCGCAAAAGACTTAGAGCAAGTTTGGGGCACCCATTAAGTCATTGGCAGCTACCTGGGGTCACCAAGCCCTGCTCCTGAGAGCAGCAAGATTTAAGACCCCAAGAGGCTAAAGAACGTGCGGACTTTAAACACAGACCTTGAGCGCAGGCATGGTTGCAGCTGCAGACTCAGATCCCGAGCACAGGTGCAGACCTTGAGTGGGGACCCAGTGAAGAGGGGTGCATGACTGTGGAAGCAGCACCCTGAGACTGTTAAAGGAGCTCTGGGCAGAGGAACAAGCAAGGGGACCACCAGGAGGCTTGACCCTGAGAACAACTAGACCTGAAACCTCAGGAGCCTAAAGAGCGCGGACAGACCCTGGGCATGAGGATAAAGCTGAGAGGGCACTGGGCTAACAATGGCAAGCCAGAGACAAGAACCCCAGAAGAGAAAGATCAAGAAGAAATCTTTAACAATCGACAACTTTTACACATAAAAAATTCAGACAACAGAGCAAACAGAAGAGGAGAACAAACAAGCAATCATATTCAAACCTTCCCAAAAAAACTAAAACTGGTCACAAGCTACTGAAGAGTTCAAATCTGAGATTATGAGAAAGATGGTAGAGAACTGGCAAGAAAATAACAGTTTAAAAGGCAGAATTTTGCAATTAGAAAGTGAGGCTCAGAAATCAAATGAATTGATAAGCAAATTGAAGACCAGAAATGACCAGCTGGAAGCTTGAAGAACCAAACAGACCAGATTCAAAAGGGAAACCAAAAGATTATAGCCGAAAACCAGTCTCTAAAGGCTAGAATTGAGCAATTAGAAAAAAATGCCCCCAAATCAAAAGGATTAATAAGCAAATTCGAGACCAAAATCAAACAGCTGGAAAACAAAATAGATGAAATCAAAAAGGAAAATCAAAAGATTATAGCAGAAAACCAGTCTCTAAAGACAAGAATTGGGCAAGTAGAAGCCAATGATCTCTCAAGACAAGAAGAACAAATAAAGCAAAGTCAAAAGACTGATAAAATAGAAAGAAACATGAAAAATCTCACTGAGAAATTGACAGATCAAGAAAATAGGTCTAGAAGAGATAATCTGAGAATCATTGGTCTTCCTGAAAAAGCAGAAATTAATAGAAATTTGGACTCCATACTAAGGGAAATTATTCAGCAAAAATTGCCCTGAAGTTCTACAATAAGAGGGCAATAGAGACACTGAAAGGACCCATAGATCACTCTCTACACAACCCTGAAAAGATAACCCCCAGGAATATAATAGCCAAATTCAAGAGCTTCCAAGTAAAAGAAAAAAATTTTACAAGAAGCCAGGAAGAGATAATTCAGATATCAAGGAGCACCAATCAGGATCACACAGGATCTGGCAGCCTCCACACTAAAAGACCGCAAGGCTTGTAATATAATATTCAGAAAGGCAAGAGAACTGGGTCTACAACCAAAGATCACCTACCCATCAAAACTGACTATATACTTCCAGTGGAAAGTATGGGCATTCAACAAGATAGAAGATTTCCAAGTATTTGCACCGAAAAGACCAGGACTAAATGGAAAATTCGATATCCAACCACAAAAACCAAGTGAAACATGAAAAGGTAAATAAGAAACAGAGGAGAAAGAAAGAAAACTCTTATTTTTAAAGTTGCCTCTTTAAGGGCTTCAACAAGATCTAATTATTTGTATTCCTATATGGATAAATATTATGTGTAATTCTCTGTAGTGAACTCTATTCACTATTATAGTATCCACTATTATAGTAATTAGAAGAATTATTCATAGGGAGAGGTTGGAGTACTAAATGGTCTAAGATGATAAGGGGGGGGGGGAATGAATAGTAGAGGACACCAAGAGAAACTTGAATGAATGAGAAAGATAGGATATTCTCTTACACACAAAGAGGGCATGTGAAGGGGAGAGGATGAATGCTATTATAAGATGTAGAAGAAGAGAGCATTAAGAGGTAATATGTAAACCTTACTCTCAGTGGAATTAACCCTGAGAGGGAAGAGTAGCTATATCCATTGAGATATAGAAGTCTATCTAACCCTATTGAGAAAGTCAGAAGGGATAAACCAAGGGGAGCAGAGGAGAGGGAAGGAGAAGGGAGAGGGAATTCATTAGGCCTTAAAAATAAAAAGAGGGGAACAACAAGGGAGGGGGTAGAAAGGGAAGTAAATCAAGGGAGGGGACAAGGGTTACTGACTTAAAACAAATCATTGGTTTAAAAGGAAATAGCCTAAGAAGAAGGGGTAGAACTAAGAGAGGATACCAAAATGTTGAAGAATACACAACTGATAATTATAACTCTGAATGTGAATGGGATGATTGATTATACTAAATTAAAATGCTTTTGTACAAACAAAAACAATTCATCCAAAATCAGAAGGGAAACAACAAATTGGAAAAAAATCTTTATAACAAAAAACTCTGACAGGGGTCTAATTACTCAAATATACAAGGGGTTAAATCAATTGTATAAAAATTCAAGCCATTCCCCAATTCATAAATGGGCAAGAGACATGAATAGGCAATTTTCAGGTAAAGAAATCAAAACTATCAATAAGCACATGAGAAAGTGCTCTAAATCTCTAATAATTAGAGAAATGCAAATCAAAACAGCTCTGAGATATCACCTCACACCTAGCAGATTGGCTAAAATGAATGTAGGGGAGAGTAATGAATGTTGGAGGGGATATGGCAAAATTGGGACATTAATGCATTGCTGGTGGAGTTGTGAACTGATCCAACCATTCTGGATGGCAATTTGGAAGTATGCTCAAAGGACTATAAAAGAATGCCTGCCCTTTGATCCAGCCATACCATTGTTGGGTTTGTACCCCAAAGAGATCATAGATAAACAGACTCGTATGAAAATATTTATAGCTGTGCTTTTTGTGGTGGCAAAAAACTGGAAAAGGAGGGTATGTCCTTCAATTGGGGAATGGCTGAACAAATTGTGGTATATACTGGAGATGGAATACTATGGTGCTCAAAGGAATAATAAACTAGAGGAATTCCATGTGAACTGGAAAGACCTCCAGGAATTGATGCAGAATGAAAGGAGCAGAGGCAGAAGAACACTGTACACAGAGACTGATATACTATGACTAAATAGAATGTAATGGACTTCTGTACCAGCAGCAATGCAATGACCCAGTACAATTCTGAGGGACTTATGGAAAAGAACACTATCCACATTCAGAGGAAGAACTACAGACAGAAGAAAAGCAACTGCTTGAATACATAGGTTGAGGCGAACATGATTGGGGATGTAGACTTGAAACTACCATACCAATGCAACTATCAACAATTTGGAAATAAGTCTTGATCATGTTAAAACCAGGGGAAGTGTGCATTGGCTAAGGGGGGGGGGGAGGTCGGGAGATGAAGGGGAAAGTAAGAACATGAATCATGTAACTATGATAACTCTTCTAAAAAATAAAAATTATTTAAAAAAAAAGAAAAGAAATCTCACACTGTTCCAAGGGATCCAGAATGAACTTTGAGATATTGATTGCAATGTGTGGGCTGGAGGCTTTACTCAAATGGGTTCATTTTTGTTAGATAATTAGGTTTGAATTTCTATTTCTTTTAGTCTATTTTCTTTCTACTTCAAGTGATTATTAATAAACTTTATAAAATATAATACTTGGAGTTATTGATATGTAAGGATTAAATTTTAATGGTTTGGCTAAAATATATGAAGATTATAAATAATAGTGATGGTTGCTGATTCAAAGTATTATTGCTCAAAGTAGAAATGACTTTAATAGATTTTATTTACAAAAGAGGTGGAAAGAGTGAGCAGAGAAATGCAAAAGGGTAAAGAAGACATTAGCCTATCTAACTAAATATCGCTCTGGTGCTTGACTTAGCCAGGACTTGTTGACCTTCAATAGCAATTAAACTCTTTCCAGAAGTTAGGAAGGGAAAGCCAGCTATCCACTCACCCAAGTTCCCTCCAAGAGGCAGGTCAAGACAATGACTCAAACTGAAGGTGATTCTTGAGACTGACTTTCTTTCTTGAGCTGACCTTCTTCTTGAAGCTGACTTCCCTCTTGAAGTCCATCTCATTCTTGGAGTCAACTTCCTTCCGTAGCCCCAGAAACTCAGGACCTTTTATAGTGGGTTTCTGTCTCTTCCCTTTTCACAGGGGCCAATCACAGCTTCCAAATTGTCTAGCAATGCCCAGGGGGCAGTGTTTGTGGGAAATAGTTCTCACCTTCTGGAGGGGTGAATACTCATCAAAAGGGTTCACAGATTCCTGGCTGATTGAGTTTCTGAGGTTGTGAATTCTCTAAGTGGTTTGCAAGCTCCTCCACCTAGTCCAAGCTTTTGTTCATTCAATCAAAAGGTAGACAAAAGAGAGTTAATCCTGCCTTCACAATCTAGTGAAGTACTAAGTAGAAGCACTTAACCAAAGTGTTAGCTCCAACTAGGCAAGGAGAATAAGGGATTCCCTTTCTCAAGTGTAAACTCAAAGAGAACAAAGAATTCCCTTTTACAGATATTAATTGAAATCTTACATAAACAAGTGATAAATCATATATTTTCACCTACATTTCTATTCAAAAAGTTCTTTCTCTAGAGGTGAATAGCATTCTTTTTCATAAGTCCCTCAGAATTATCCTGGATCGTATTGCTGTTAGTAGCAAAGTCTATCACATTTGATGTTTCCACAATGTTTCAGTTACTGTGTTTAATGTTTCCCCAGTTTCTCCTTATTTCACTCTGCATCAGTTTGCATGGATCTTTCCACCTCTTTCTGAAATCATCTTGTTCATTATTCCTTATAACATAATAGTATTCCATTATCATCATATACCACAATTTGTTCAGCCATTCCCCAATTGAGGGACATCCTTTTAGTTTCTAATTCTTTGCCACCACAAAAAGCTGAGTTATAAGTATTTTTGTACAAACAGATCCTTTCCTTGCTTTTTAAAAAATCTCTTTGGGATACAGGCCTCATAGTGGTATTGCTAGATCAAAAGGTATGCATTCTTTTAAAGCCTTTGGACATAATTCCAAATTGCCTTTCAGAATGATTGGATCAATTCACAACTCCACCAGTATTGCATTAGTATCCCAATTTTGCCACATCTCCTCCAATATTTATTATTTTCCTTTACTGTCATATTGGCCAATCTACTAGTTATAAAGTGGTGCCCCATAGTTGTTTTAATTTGCATTTCTCTAGTCAAGAGGGTTTTGGAACATTTTTACATGATTATTGATAGCTTTGATTTCTCCATCTGAAAATTGCTTATTCATATCTTTTGACCATTTATCAATTGGGGAATGGCTTGGTTTCTTATAAATTTGACTTAGTTATTGATATATTTGAGAAATTAGATCTTTATTAGAGAAATTTGTTATAAAGTTTTCCCTAGTTTTTATTTCCCTTCTAACCTTGGTTGCATTGGGTTTTTTTGTACAAAACCTTTTTTATTTAATATAATCAAAATTATTCATTTTACATCTTGTAATGTTCTCAATCTCTTGTTCTTAAATTCTTTCCCTCTCCATAGATCTGACAGGTAAACTATTCTATATTCACCTAATTTACTTACGTCACTTTTTATGTTTAAATCATATACCCATTTTGACCTTATCTTGGTATATGGTGTGAGACATTGATCTAAACCTATTTTTTTGCTGTATTATCTTCCAATTTTCTTAGCAGTTTTTGTCAAATAGTGAGTTCTTATCTCCAAAGCTGGGATCTTTAGGTTTATCAAACACTAGATTGCTAAAGTAATTTACCCCTAGTCTATTCCAATGATCAACCCTTCTATTACTTAGCCAGTTCCAAATTGTTTTGATGACCACTGCTTTATAGTCCAGTTTAGGATCTGGTACTGCTAGGCAGTACCATATTTTATTCTAGCGCATATTTTTTCATCAGTTCTCTTGATATACTTGATCTTTTGTTCTTCCAGATTGTAAGAGGGGAGACTAGATATTTAAGGTATGGTGGCCAGAAATCGATTAACTTGATTTCAAAATAAAATAGACCCAAGTTAGGATGACTTTTATGGTGGTTTATTTACAATTAGGAAGGTTGAAGGTAGGGAAATTGAGAGAGAGGAACTCTGGCCCAGACCAGAAGCCCGAACCAGGTAGGAATTTAGAGGCCCCAGCAGGGGGGCACTGAGGTTAATTAAACAAAGCTTTTAGCCACGAGGCCTCCTCCAAGAAGAGAGGCCTCCCTAAGGATAGAGCCTCCAGGGATGCCAAGAGAAGAGAAAGAGAGTCAGCCTAACTTACCCACATGACAGTTCAAAGGGAAGCAGTCTGAGGTCTCACCAGAGATCCTTCAACACCAAATTAAAAAAAAGACCAACTGCCTCCAAAAGAAATTACCATCATATTTAAAAGATAACATCTTTCATCACTTCCTGCATCCACCTCCAATTTCAAGAGGACAAATGGCAGCCTCGATACTGTTTTGGACTGCCCAAAGAGCAGTCCCTTGTTTTTGATTTGTCACTTACTATCACATGTGAGTCACAGACCTCCCCTTCCCCACTTAATTCTAAGTTGGGTGAGGTGACATTATTTCTGGTGGCTAGAGTCTACACAAATGAATGAGGGTGAGCTAATTCCATTCACACAAGATGAATTCTGTTATTATTTTTTCTAGTTCTACAAAATAGTTTTTTGGTAATTTGGTAAGTAGGCACTGAATAAGTAAATTAAGTTAGGTAGGATTTTCATTTTGATTATATTAGCTTGACCTACCCATGAGTAATTAATGTTTTTCCAATTGTTTAGATCAATTTTATTTGTATGAAAAGTGTTTTGTAATTGTGTTCATATAATTCCTGTGTTTGTCTTTACAGATAAATTCCCAAATATTTTATATTGTCTAGAGTGATTTTAAGTGAAGTTTCTCTTTTTAACTCTTGATATTGATTTTTGATGGAAATATATAGAAATGTCGATGATTTATGTGGCTTTATTTTGTATCCTGCAACTTTGCTAAAGTTATTTTTTCTTTTTAGTTGATTTTCTAGGATTCTCTAAATATACCATCATATCATCTGCAAAAAGTGATAATTTAGTTTCCTCATTGCCTACTTTAATTCCTTCAGTTTCTTCTTTAATTGCTACAGCTAGCATTTCTAGGACAATATTAAATAATAGTGGTGATAAATGGATGTCCTTGCTTCGAAGGGTTCTAACTTATCCCCATTGCAGATGATACTTGGTGATGGTTTAAAATAAATACTAATTATTTTGAGGAAAGACCCTTTTATTCCTAAGCTTTTTTAAAATTTAGAATATTTTTCCATGGTTACATGATTCATGATTCTGACCAAACCCTGGAGTTGACAAACAGTTCCTCTGGGTTATACATGTATCATTGTTGAAAACCTATTTCCATGTTATTCATCTTTGCATCTTTGCATCTTTTAATATCAAAACCCTAATCATATCTCTATCAAACTACATGATCAATTATATATTTTTCTTCTGTGTTTCTGTTCCCATAGTTCTTTCTTTGGATGTGGATAATCTTTCTCATAAATTCCTCTGGATTGTCCTGGGTCATTGCAGTGCTGCTAGTAGAAAAGTCTGTTAACATTCAATTATGCATAATGTATCTGTCTCTGTAGTTCTGTATCAATTCCTCAAAGTTGTTCCAGTTCATATGGAATTTCCCCAGTTCATCATTCCTTTCAGCATAATAATATTCCATCACTACCATATACCACAATTTGTTCAGCCATTCCCAATCGATAGATACCCACTCATTTACCCATTTTTTGCCACCACAAAGAGCTCAGTTATGAATATTTTTGTACAAGTATTTTCCCTTATTATCTCTATGGGGTAGAAACCCAGCAGCGGTATGGCTGGGTGAAAGGGTAGTCATTCTTTTATAACCCTTTGGACATAGTTCCAAATTGCCCTCCAGAATACTGAACCAATTCACAACTCCACCAGCAGTGAATTAGTGTCCAAATTTTGCCACAATTCCTCCAATATTTATCACTTTCCTTTGCTGACATATTGGCTAATCTGGTAGGTGCAAGGTGGTACCTCAGAGTTGTTTTAATTTGAATTTCTCAAATCAGGAGGGATTTAGAACACTTTCTAATGTGTTTATTGATAGTTTTGATTTCATCATATGAAAACTGTCTATTCATGCCCCTTGGCCATTTGTTGATTGCTTGATATTTTTTAAATTTTACTTAGTTGCTTATATTTTTGGGAAATTAAACCTTTGTCAGGGAGTTTTGTTATAAAAAGGTTCTCCCAGTTTATTGTTTTCCTTCTAATTTTGGTTGCATTGGTTTTGTTTGTACAAAAATTTTTAAATTTGATATAATCAAAGTTATTCATTTTCATTTTGCAATGTTCTCTATCTCTTGCTTAATCTTAAATTCCTTTCTTTCACCGGGATACTATTCTATGTTCAACAAATTTTTTTAGTGATTTCACTCTTTATATTTAAGTTATTTACTCATTTTGAATTTGTCTTTGTATAGGGTGTAAGATGTTGATCTAAACTTAATTTTTCCCATGCTGTTTTCCAATTTTCCCAGCAGTTTTTGTCAAATAGTGAGTTCTTGTCCCCAAAGTTGGGATCTTTGAGTTTATCGAACACTAACTTGCTGAGGTCATTTATTCCTAGTCTATTCTATTGATCCACCCTTCTGACTCTTAGCCAGTGCCATATTGTTTTGATGACCACTGCTTTATAGTACAGTTTAATATCTGGTACTGCTAGGCCCCCATCCTTCACTTTTTTTTCATTATTTCCCTTGATATTCTCGATCTTTTGTTCTTCCAGATGAACTTTGTTATAATTTTTTCTAATTTTATAAAAAAAGTTTTTTTGGTAGTTTGATAGGTATAGCACTGAATAAGTAGATTAATTTGAATAGGATTGTCATTTTTATTATGTTAGTTCATCCTAACCATGAGCAATTAATATTTTTCTTTTTACTTAGATCTAGTTTTAATTGTGTGAAAAGTGTTTTGTAATTATGTTAATCTAATTCATGTGTTTGTCTTGGTAGATAAATTCCTAAATATTTTATATTCTCTAGAACAGTGATGGGCAAACTTTTTGACCATATCAACAATCTAACAAACAAAAATCACATGATTATCTCAAAAGATGCTGAAAAAGCCTTTGACAAAATACAGCATCCATTCCTATTGAAAACCCTGGAAAATATAGGAATAGAAGGACCTTTTCTAAAAATAATAAACAGTATATACCTAAAACCATCAACAAGCATCATATGCAATGGGGATAAATTAGAAGCATTTCCAATAAGATCAGGAGTGAAACAAGGATGCCCATTATCTCTATCATTTAACATCATACTAGAAACATTAGCAGTAGCAATTAGAGAAGAAAAAGAAATTGAAGGTATCAAAATAGGCAATGAGGAGACTAAGCTATCACTCTTTGCAGATGATATGATGGTCTACTTAAAAAATCCTAGAGAATCAACTAAGAAACTTGTAGAAATAATCAACAACTTTAGCAAAGTTGCAGGATACAAAATAAATGCACATAAATCATCAGCATTTCTATCTATTTCCAACACATCACAGCAGCAAGAGGTAGAAAGAAACACCATTTAAAATCACCCTAGACAATATAAAATACTTAGGAATCTATCTACCAAAACAAACACAGCAATTATATGAAAACAACTACAAAACACTTTCCAAACAATTAAAACTAAACCCAAAGAGCCCAACTTTTGGGTCAAAAATCCACTATTTGACAAAAACTGCTGGGAAATTTGAAAAACAATATGTGAGAGAATAGGTTTAGATCAACATCTCATACCCGACACCAAGATAAATTCAGAATGGGTGAATGACTTGAATATAAAGAGGGAAACTATAAATAAGTTAAGTGAACATAGAGTAGTTTACTTGTCAGATCTCTGGGAAAGGAAAGATTTTAAATAACTTATTCTTAAAGAATTGGTACATCATTTAAAATCACCCTAGACAATATAAAATACTTAGGAATCTATCTACCAAAACAAACACAGGAATTATACGAAAACAACTACAAAACACTTTCCAAACAATTAAAACTAGATCCAAACAATTGGAAAAATATTGACTGTTCATGGGTAGGATGAGCTAACATAATAAAAATGGTTATTCTACCCAAATACCTATCAAACTACCAAAAAACTTTTTTTACTGAATTAGAAAAAAACTATAACAAAGTTCATCTCGAATAACAAAAGATCAAGAATATCAAGGGAAGTAATGAAAAAAATGTGAAGGAAGGGGGCCTAGCAGTACCAGATATTAAACTATACTATAAAGCAGCAGTCATCAAAACAATATGGTACTGGCTAAGAGACAGAGGGGAGGATCAGTGGAATAGACTTGGGGTAAATGACATCAGCAAGACAGTGTATGATAAACCCAAAGAGCCCAACTTTTGGGACATGAATCCACTATTTGACAAAATCTGCTGGGAAATTTGGAAAACAATATGGGAGAGATTAGGTTTAGATCAACATCTCACACCCTACACCAAGATAAATTCAGAATGGGTGAATGACTTGAATATAAAGAGGGAAACTATAAATAAGTTAAGTGAACATAGAATAGTTTACTTGTCAGATCTCTGGGAAAGGAAAGATTTTAAAACCAAGCAAGAGTTAGAGAAAATTATAAAATATAAAATAAATGATTTTGATTATATCAAACTAAAAAGCTTTTGTACAAACAAAAACAATTCATCCAAAATCAGAAGGGAAACAACAAATTGGAAAAAAAATCTTTATAACAAAAAACTCTGACAGGGGTTTAATTACTCAAATATACAAGGAGTTAAACCAATTGTATAAAAAATCAAGCCATTCCCCAATTAATAAATGGGCAAGAGGCATGAATAGGCAATTTTCAGATAAAGAAATCAAAAGTATCAATAAGCACATGAGAAAGTGTTCTAAATCTCTAATAATTAGAGAAATGCAAATCAAAACAACTCTGAGGTATCACCTCACACCTAGCAGACTGGCTAAAATGAAAGAAGGGGAGAGTAATGAATGCTGGAGGGGATGTGGCAAAATTGGGACATTAATGCATTGCTGGTGGAGTTGTGAACTGATCCAACCATTCTGGCTGGCAATTTGGAATCATGCTCAAAGGGCTATAAAAGAATGCCTGCCCTTTGATCCAGCCATACCATTGTTGGGTTTGTACCCCAAAGAGATCATAGATAAACAGACTTGTACGAAAATATTTATAGCTGTGCTTTTTGTGGTGGCAAAAAACTGGAAAAGGAGGATATGTCCTTCAATTGGGGAATGGCTGAACAAACTGTGGTATATGCTGGTGATGGAATACTATTGTGCTCAAAGGAATAATAAACTGGAAGAATTCCATGTGAACTGGAAAGACCTCCAGGAATTGAAACAGAGTGAAAGGAGCAGAGCCAGAAGAACATTGTACACAGAGAGCAATGCACTGTGGTAAAATAGAATGTAATGGACTTCTGTACTAGCAGCAATGCAATGACCCAGGACAATTCTGAGGGACTTATGGAAAAGAATGCTACCCACATTCAGAGGCAGAACTATAGGAGTGGAAACAGAAGAAAAACAACTGCTTGAACACATGGGTTGAGGCGGACATGATTGGGGATGTAGACTGGAAACTACTACATCAATGCAATTATCAACAATTTGGAAATAGGTCTTGATCAATGACACATGTTAAAACCAGTGGAAATACGCATCAACCATGGGGGGGGGGGTGGAGCTCAGGGGGTGAAGGGGAAAGTAAGAGCATGAATTATGTAACCATGTTAACTTTTCTATTCTATTGATCCACCCTTCTGACTCTTAGCCAGTACCATATTGTTTTGATGACTGCTGCTTTATAGTACAGTTTATTAAGATCTGGTACTGCTAGGCCCCCATCCTTTTTTTTTTTTTCATTATTTGCCTTGATATTCTTGATCTTTTGTAGCATGTAACAAAAATAAAAAACTAGAAAACCCCATGATNCCCTACACCAAGATAAATTCAGAATGGGTGAATGACTTGAATATAAAGAGGGAAACTATAAATAAGTTAAGTGAACATAGAATAGTTTACTTGTCAGATCTCTGGGAAAGGAAAGATTTTAAAACCAAGCAAGAGTTAGAGAAAATTATAAAATATAAAATAAATGATTTTGATTATATCAAACTAAAAAGCTTTTGTACAAACAAAAACAATTCATCCAAAATCAGAAGGGAAACAACAAATTGGAAAAAAAATCTTTATAACAAAAAACTCTGACAGGGGTTTAATTACTCAAATATACAAGGAGTTAAACCAATTGTATAAAAAATCAAGCCATTCCCCAATTAATAAATGGGCAAGAGGCATGAATAGGCAATTTTCAGATAAAGAAATCAAAAGTATCAATAAGCACATGAGAAAGTGTTCTAAATCTCTAATAATTAGAGAAATGCAAATCAAAACAACTCTGAGGTATCACCTCACACCTAGCAGACTGGCTAAAATGAAAGAAGGGGAGAGTAATGAATGCTGGAGGGGATGTGGCAAAATTGGGACATTAATGCATTGCTGGTGGAGTTGTGAACTGATCCAACCATTCTGGCTGGCAATTTGGAATCATGCTCAAAGGGCTATAAAAGAATGCCTGCCCTTTGATCCAGCCATACCATTGTTGGGTTTGTACCCCAAAGAGATCATAGATAAACAGACTTGTACGAAAATATTTATAGCTGTGCTTTTTGTGGTGGCAAAAAACTGGAAAAGGAGGATATGTCCTTCAATTGGGGAATGGCTGAACAAACTGTGGTATATGCTGGTGATGGAATACTATTGTGCTCAAAGGAATAATAAACTGGAAGAATTCCATGTGAACTGGAAAGACCTCCAGGAATTGAAACAGAGTGAAAGGAGCAGAGCCAGAAGAACATTGTACACAGAGAGCAATGCACTGTGGTAAAATAGAATGTAATGGACTTCTGTACTAGCAGCAATGCAATGACCCAGGACAATTCTGAGGGACTTATGGAAAAGAATGCTACCCACATTCAGAGGCAGAACTATAGGAGTGGAAACAGAAGAAAAACAACTGCTTGAACACATGGGTTGAGGCGGACATGATTGGGGATGTAGACTGGAAACTACTACATCAATGCAATTATCAACAATTTGGGAATAGGTCTTGATCAATGACACATGTTAAAACCAGTGGAAATACGCATCAACCATGGGGGGGGGTGGAGCTCAGGGGGTGAAGGGGAAAGTAAGAGCATGAATTATGTAACCATGTTAACTTTTCTATTCTATTGATCCACCCTTCTGACTCTTAGCCAGTACCATATTGTTTTGATGACTGCTGCTTTATAGTACAGTTTATTAAGATCTGGTACTGCTAGGCCCCCATCCTTTTTTTTTTTTTTCATTATTTGCCTTGATATTCTTGATCTTTTGTAGCATGTAACAAAAATAAAAAACTAGAAAACCCCATGATATTATGTAATCAATGATTGGCTTAGCATTCTATGGTCAATATTTTAACTTGCAGTATATAAGTAATATATCTGAATATATTCATACATGCACGCACATATACATGTAGAGATTCACCATCTATAGGCCTTTTGCTTCCAACCTGTATTAGTCCAACTTCATTCATCCAGCACTCTGACGGATAATTTAATCTTTTTTTTCTTCTTGTTCTTTGGGACGGAATTCTGGAAGGATTCTGATGTAGTGGTAATAATAACAACAACAACAATAATAACATATGGTTACCTACTATGTACCACTTAGTTTGTAAATAACCTACTATGTGCTGCTTAGTTTGTAAATTTGCAAATATCTCATTAGATCTTCACAACAAATCTGGAAGGTAGATGCTATATAATTATCCTTGTTTTTACAGTTGAGGAAACTGAGAAAAAGAGAGGTCAAGTAACTTGCCCAGAGTCATACAGCTAAAGTCTGAGAACAAATTTGAACTCAGGTCTTTCTCATTCCAAATCCTGTGCTCTATCCATTGTGACACCTAACTACTTTTTAAAAAATGCATTTATTTTATAATTATGCATTATTATAATCTTATACACTAGTCACTTTTCTGAATATGTTACAAATATCTCATTTGACTCTCACAACAATTCTAAAAGATAGGTGCTATTATTTTCCCCTTTATATAATTGAGGAAACTGAGGCAAATAGGTTAAGTACTTTGCTCAGGGTCACACAACTAGTAAGTGTCCGAGATGTTAATTAAACTTAGATTTTCCTGATTCCAGGCTCAGTGTGCCATTTGTTGGTAGGTCCTTAGACATGCTATGGGTTTTCCTTGATATCATCTCGTAAACTTCTGCTCTGCCTATCTCCTCGTCCTGACTCCTCAATGAAACTATGGTCATTACCTTGTCTTGAGTCCTAAAGGCCTGTTCCTTGTCCATTGTCATCCTTTCCATAATGGCTTCCAGATATTTGGCACTTGTGGCAGCACTGAAGGCTGCATGTTAGAGTTGTAATAAGTGAATAAAGCAAGTGGATGGGGTTTGTGAGTCCCTAAGTCAGTAGATGAGAAAAGAGGGTACAATAGTGGAGGCAATAGATTGAGGTGGCAGGAGAGATGTAAGGGAATGACTGAGTTTAGGGAAATATAAGACATTGAAGTATAAGGAGTGGCAAGGGGAGAGGATGAGGTAGT
The DNA here is from genome assembly GCF_016433145.1 of Gracilinanus agilis. Classification (NCBI taxonomy): domain Eukaryota; kingdom Metazoa; phylum Chordata; class Mammalia; order Didelphimorphia; family Didelphidae; genus Gracilinanus; species Gracilinanus agilis. The sequence continues at coordinate 237,028,093 of NC_058133.1, forward strand.
TGGGCAGGCAGCTGCAACAGGGAGACACAGACTGGGTACACAGGCTTGAGACAGAGGACACTGAAGGGAAATAGGCTGAACCCTTCCAGGTTGGAAGGGCACTTCTACAGACAAAAGGTTAAGGCCGGTCAGAAATGGTTTGAAACTAACTAGAGGGCTTTCTAGTCAGTTTCTCAAGTTCACAAAGACAGAGTCCCAAGGCTCTTCCCTGTCTGTGAAATAGAAGGCTTCTCAGATAAAGTATAGAGATCACCACTTCCTCCAAGATGGACGCCTCCAAATCCCCTCAGATCCCAAAGAGAAACAATTCCTTTCTCTTCTTATCCCTCTTTTATCATTCAACCAATGATTTAGCAAAAGGTTTGATTAAATGACAGCAGGGTTTATTAAGTTTCAGGGTTGATTATAAAGGACAGAGAGATACAAGGTTTCTCTAACTATGGCCTAGGAAGAAGCTTCAGGTGGGAGAGGGACACAGGATTGGGGCAGACTGAGCAAGAGCCTGCTTCCACTTAACCGGGGAGGCTTTGTTGCCTTTAAGGTTAGGGAAGTTATACACAATGAATCAGGAGATAATTTGTATCAAGGGTAAGCCCTACTTGACTATGGGGAAAAACTAAGTCTTCAAAGTTTGATTGCTACCACCCAAATCCGGGCTTCTCCCAAAACCCACAGGAAATTGGGAAAGGAAATGGGGATTGAGATAAGGGAAGGTCAGAGAGATCCAGAGGAATTAGCTAAGCTACAAAATCTCAAAAGAAAAGGCAAAGATTCAAGGCCAGGTTTCAACCCAAAGACAGAGCTCAGTTGGCCCTTCCACTCTGTCTAAGCCTCCGGGATCAACTGCCCATAGTCAGGGTTCTAAACCCTCTTAACTGCCAGAAATTCTGCAGTTAGCCTTTTGCAGTGTTGATTGCACCTCTGCACTATAGAGTTTACCCTGTGACTGTACACTAACTTAGTCTTTACTGGAGACAGCCTTAAAGCTCTGGGTTTGGGAGCAGCAGGGCAGACACATCCAGTGTTTATCCTTGTGCCTGGGTCAAGTTTCAGACCAGTCTCAGTAGGAAGTAAAAAGGTGTTCCTGAAATTAATCAGATTTCATGCATCCTTTCCTATGGTGGAAGATGTGTGTATTTCATTTTGCCTAAAAGGAGGGCAGAACATGACATTATTAAGGGGTTCTGTTAATAAGAAACTACTTTTGGAGGGTTGGGCCAGGCCTAGAAAGAAGAACCAGCTGCCCTTCATAACTGGAATACTCTCTCCTAAGGTTTGCTTCAGTTCACTTTCTACCTTCTACATGACACCTTCCTACTTTCCTCAGCTGTCAGTGTCTTCCCTTTGTTGGATTTAAAAATCAGTCTGGCAGTCTACTGAACTATTTCTGGCCTGGGCTAGCTACCCCCAGCCCCCAAGGTTTCCCAGCACAGTCTTCCTTATCTCCCCCTATCATAAACCTAAAACTGAAGCTATCTTATCTGATGGATATTAACCTTCTTGAATGTTTGTCTATGTTAGCCTGCTTTACAATATTTGCCTACTTAATGTATATTTGCCAAATGCTTCCAGACCCCTGACCCTGAAACCTCCCCCTCCCCAGATGCTTCCTGACCACCTGTCCCTGACACTACCTTGATGTACCAACCCCCTTCCCCAAACATTTCTATATAAACTCTTGGCTGAGAATTCCAAGGGGTCGTTCAGGCGTGCCTCTATTATTGCTAGTAAAGAATGAGCCTCTTCTTGCATATTGCATTGTCAGTGTGATTCTTCCTTCGGCCATGAACCTGGGTTAGGTATTAAAATTTGGGTACAACACCTTAACCACCATGCTTGTCCATGTTCACCTTGGTTTTTTTTAGATTTTGTATCTACTAATATGCATATATGTTGTTTTTCTGTGAGCCAGAGACTGTTTAATTTTTGTCTTTGTATTTTCATAAACTGTCCCAGTGCCCAGCATATAATACTGTGAAATACAGTAAATGTTTTTACTTGAATGATTTATTTAAAATGACAAATATGAGGCTACAGAGAGTGAAATGCAGAAAGTGTCTCCCTCCAAATCCTCCAACTAAACTAAAGCAAAAAGAGCAGAACTAGAAAGTTTTATATATTGTTAATGCAGTTCTTATATAATGCAGTATTCCCACCCACCCAATCACTTTATATGTATATAGATATCATGGAGGACTGGAAGAGGACATAGAGTTGATAAATAGCTAGGTGGCCCAGCTAAGTGTAGGGCTTGGAGTCAGGAATATCTGTATTCAAATCTAGCCTCAGATGCTTACCAGCTATGTTACTCTGGGCAGATCACTTAAGTTCTGTTTGCCTCAGTTTCATTATCTGTAAATGGAGATAATAATAGCATCTCCCTCCCAGAGTTGTGAGGATCAAATGAGATGATAATTGTAAAGTGCTCAGCACCAAGGACTGGCACATAATGAATGCTATATGAAAGTTCGCTATTACTATTTTTTAGTTAAGTACATTTTTGTTGTAAATAGGGAAGCAGCTGTTAGGGTCCGTTTTCCGTGAGCCCACCCCACAAACAGAGACCGACACTGCAATTCACAAGGAGGTTCGTTTATTGAGCTGGTGCACCAGGGGAAGCTGTAAAAGTAGCATTCCCCTCCTCCCCCCCCAGCCGCCAGCAGGATTCTTTTAAAGTAACTGGAATGGGGGAAGGGATAGGAGTTGGAATTTTGGCGGGCTTAATCAGTCGTTCTTATCTCGACATCATCCCAGGAAAGTTCTAATCCAGACAGTCAGTATATTGTAAACCATTGCGAAACCACCAGAGGTCCTGACCAGTCCTTTGGTCTAGATAAAGTTAATACTGGAAACAGTCCTTCTTCACAGCTTGGAATAGTGGATAGAGAGCTGTCCTTGGATTCATTAATACTCCAGTTCTTGTCTTGCCTTCATTAAACTGGAAAAAACACACAACTATTAAATATACAGAAAAAGCACTTTTTAAGGAAAAGGGTTCAGTGTTTTCTTCTCAGGCCTCCACATAGAGCTGTGTGCTACACACCCACACAGAGCCCTGAGACACTGGTTGTTCTGGTCTCTGACCCCTGGGAATGCCAACCACACTACATTGGACAATTCTGTAGAGCCATGAAAATTGGGAAGCTTATATACCCTTTTAGGGGAATTGGGGACTGAGGATGAGAGAATATAGTTGATTGGCTTTTCAAAGAAAATGAGGAGTTCTAGACAGTAGTATCTGGAAGAGGCTGATGCTTTACAATGGAAACAAAAGGGAAAGATCCAGCCGTGGACAGGGCTACCTTGGTGAAGGACTTTGGCCTAAGGGGAGAAGCCATTGGGACAAAAAGGGTACTTAACACCAAATGGGATTTGCCAGCCCCACCTAAACTAATTTAAAGTCTATTGTTAATCTGAATTTGTGAAGTTGGGTTTTTCCCTCAGGGAAACTCTTGTGACTAAGTCAAACTTGAGGTCTTCACCTTCAAGCTATCTAAATTGGGGGATTATCAGACCTCATGAGGCTATAAATTGGGGGGGGGGGTTCTAGCTAGATTCCATATAGTTACCTCTGATGCAAAAAGGTGTAAGGATGGAATTTGTGCAAGGGGAATGGGACAAAAGGAGCCAGAAGAAGACCATTGGTAATAGTTGAGACCAGGGGGATTCTGGGAACCGTCCAAAGGAAGGAGGAGGAAAAAAGGACTTCTGGCAGAAGACTGAGAGAGGCAGGAGGAGAACATCTCAGCTAGAATCCAGTCCTGAACACTTCCTGAGTATCTTCCTTTGGACATTGAAACCCTAATGCTTATCACCCAGCAAGACTTCAACAATAGTCAGAATTTCTTACTCTCCTCCCATTACCCAACTTTGCTGAGAGACCCTTTCCGGTTTGACTTGCAATTATAGAAAAGGATAGAAATAGGATATAGAAATAGAAACTGAAGAAGAAAGGGTGAGGGGAGACGCTTAGGAGTAGGAACCTCAAAGCTTTGCACCTGAGTGATGGACCCCATAGAAATAGAGAAGAGGGCACCCCCAATCCCACTGCCCTTCACCCCTTTCCCCAACCCCTAATTTGTGATTAATAAAAGCCATTCATTAGTCAGATAGCATTCCAGAGTGTTTGAGAGACATCGAGGGGAGGGGAACAACAGCTTGGTCCAGCTGCTTCCATCTTGGAGCCAGACCACCCGCTGTGAAGTTGACTGAACTCAGGGGAGGTTTGCATGAACCCTGCCCTCATTCAGAATTGGATTAGGGTATCCCATACCTCATCTTACAGGGAAACCTTGCCCCCAACTCCTTTGGGGTGGCATGACCATCCAGATCACCCAGTTTCAGAGTGACACCCCCTTAAAGTCTCCCAGAGTATATTTAGTGGGTGGGGAGAGCTAGAAGAGAGTCTCACCTCATCGCCGCTCTCTCTCTCTCTCTCTCTCTCTCTCTCTCTCTCTCTCTCTCTCTCTCTCTCTCTCCCCCTCTATCATAACATTGGTTTACTTGCTCTCTTTATTATTACAAAGGGGATGTGGGGACAGCTGGGTGGCTCAGTGGATTGAGAATCAGGTCCAGAGACCTGAAAGTCAGGTCCAGAGGTCCTGGATTCAAATCTGACCTCAGATACATCCTAGCTGTGTGAACCTGGGCAAGTCACTTAACCTCCATTGCCTAGCCCTTCCTGCTCTTCTGCCTTAATCAACACACAGTGTTGATTCTGAGATGTAAGGAAAGGGCTTAAAAAAAAAAAAAAAAAAAAGAAAAGAAGAGGAGCTGTGTAATCTGGGGCAAGACTAAATTTTAGGAAAAGGGGTTTTCTTACCAAGAATTCCCTTGTTAATGATAATTACACATCCAATCACAGCTACTGCTTTTCTGGGGCCTTGAGGTTAGAAAAGGACCTTTGTTTTTATCAACACAAGGAGTTCTATGTGAAAACTGCTCTGTACAGTTGTAGAGTAGTTCCTCTTTAACTTAGTCTTAGAGTTGCCTGAGGCACTAAAAGGCTAAACTTTACCACAGTCACACAGCTAAAATGTACCAAAGGCAGGATATGAACTTTCATCTTCTTGACTCCAAGGTCCACCTTTCCTGCTTTTTAAAAGATATTTAAAAACTTTTTTTTTGCAGTTTATACATATCTTTTTAAATAGGGAAAAATGTCACATGACCACCAAGATGGAGGATTAGATATTTCCTCCAAGTACTCATTAACTCTCAAAAAAACCAAACCAAAACAACAACCAAAAAACCCAAACCCCAAACCAAACAAATAACAAACTAACAAATCCTGAACAGGAATTATGTGTCAGAATCAAAGGAATTAGAGCTATTTCAATGAAACAAGAAAGCAAGAAGTTCAGTAAGGTATGAGTATGAGTAAAAGGTGGAAGAACACTAATTTTTAAAGGCAGCACCCTTTCTTCTGTTAAACTGGAAAAAACCATAGAACTATTAAATAGTCATAAAAAGCATTCTTTAATTAAGGAAAAGGGGTTCAGTGTTTTCCTCTCAGGCCTCCACACATAGCTATGTGCTATACACCCACACAGAACCCTGAGACTCTGGTTGCTCTGGCTACTGTCCAACATGCTAGATGATAGCTCCAAAGAAACAGAAGGACAGGGAAACAAGATGGACTGACATGACCATGGCTACAGGGAAATCAGGGTGGATTCTAACAAGCTTTGGTGAACCTTTAACTAGTTTGAGTGCCCAGAGGCAAATTCAAGCAGTCTGTGAACCCCTGCATACTAGAGAGAGCTGAGGAAGAAAGTGCTTGCTTTGGGCTGTTCAGCGGGGTGGGGCACAAGAAAAAATGTCTTCTGGCACTGGGAAGAGGGGAAACAGCAGCTCCCTGAGTGCAGGCTCAGCATCATGCCACATCTTAACCAACATGAGCCCCCCTAGACCATAGGGTTCACTCTTCCTGCAGCCTGAAACAGTTTCAAATGTAATTTAGATATGTTAACAAAATAAATAAAAATATCATACAGCACAGATAATGTTAATATGTGATTTGCCAAGTCAATATGAGGCCATCAAGGATCCATTTCATTTGAGTTTGATGCTATTGATTTAGAGGAAAAGGAGTGAAAAGCAATAATATTAAAAGAACACAATATCTATAAGTGAAACACATTGATTGTGATGACAATTCATAGGATCTTGAAGAAAAATTACAGTTCTCAGTATCCTTTTAGAACATAACAAAACAAAAAACCTGAACACTGATGTAAGAAACAACATAAGAAAACATCCTAGAACTTTTGAATAAAGAGAACAAAGCACAAATTGAAAGAATCCACAAATCACCTTCCTAAAAAGAGTCTTGCTTCAAACTCCAAGATAGAGAATGGTCATTTTTAACAATTCCAGTGACAAAACAATGAATTTTGCAAGTGATTAGGAGAAAGACCTTCAAATATAAAGGAAAGTAAATTCAAATAATATAAGACTGTTCTTTTTCCATCAGAAACCATAGAAGAAAATGGAATAATATCTTGTGAAAAGCAAAGAATTCAAGAATTCAAAAGCAAATATGCAATTCAAAATGACATTCCCTGTCAATGACAAAAGATGGGCATTTAATAAAAGAAAGCCATCTGAAGAATTACTGCCAAAAAAAAAAGAAAAAGAAAAATGATGTGAAATTATTCAATTTGTAAATATAATCAATCTTCAACATTTCTGTACTTAATTTTCAAGACTTCAAGCATTCATGTGATTTTGTTAATAACCTCTTTTCACTTTAATATTGGTAACCACACATTCAGTGATTGTGTGCAGTAGAAGCAGAGCATCAGAGTGTCTGAGGTGATGAGAAGATTTCTCCAGTCTTTCTGGGTCTTCTGATAGCAGTGACTAAAGCAAACTTTCCCTTGGTTTTCAAAGAGCAGTTGAAGTAAAGAGGATTAAGTAATAAAGCATAAAATACAATACTCTCATAGTACCATCTGACAAAATGGAAGGTAAGAGTCAGGTTAAAAATGTTTTAGTTTTAAAAGTTTTATTTGTTGTATAATTTTTATGCTATTTCCTGTGTGATGAAAAGTGAATGTTGTCTGAAACCAACTTTAAAAAAATTGAGATATTAATAGAAATATTACAGCATTCTAGAGAATTACTAGAGAGAAAAATGTTTTCAATTTTATTTTGCATGCTGTATTTTGTGGGTTATTTTATGGTTATAGAGTTAGGAAAAATGCATATTATCAGGATTAATGTTTTATTATGAAGAATTGTATGCAGAAAAATATATTTTCTGGAAATTCTAAAGAAAGATTATAGTTTTGGTTGGTCATGGAAACCTAACCTCTCTTTCCTAGAGGTTCAATGAATTAACATTCCTGTTTTTGACTTTCACACAGTTTTCTAGGAATGTTACCCCAGGAAAGTTCAGAATTGAATGTAATTGGAAACTAAGAAGGATGCAGAGTATGCCTATCAAATAAGGAATATAAACAGTTTTCACTGTAAATGAACAGTTCTACAGACCTCTATTAATGTAATTCAAATTTGAGTTTGTTTTAATGTATATTTCTCTAATTATTCAATGAATTGGAACATTTTATATCCTTTGGCCAGGCGGGTTTGGTTGCCATTCTTATATGTTTGAATCAGTTCTTTTATGTCTTGGATATTAAATCTTTGATATCAGATCAGAGAAATTTGCTGCAAAGATTTTTTTCTCCTACTTAATTTTATGATTTTAACTGGATTGATTTTGTGCAGAAAATTTCAACTTTATTGTAATCAAAACTGCCTATTTTAGGGGGCAGCTGGGTGCCTCAGTGGATTGAGAGCCAGGTCTAGAGATAGGAGGTCCTAGTTCAAATCTTACCTCAGATACTTCCTAGCTATGTGACCCTGGGCAAGTTGCTTAACCCCCATTGCTTAGCCCTTATCACTCTTCTGCCTAAGAACTAATACATAGTATTGATTCTAAGATGGAAAGTAAGGATTTAAAAAAAACAAACAACCAAAACTGTTTATTTTATTTCCTATTATCCTTTATGTTCCTTATAATGGCATGAACTCTTCTTCTGTCCATAGTTATAAAGAGCATTTTTGTTCTTCCTTTAATTTGTTAATAATGCATACTTTTATTGTTTTGTTATTAATATGGTCCATTGTGTTTTTATTTTTTCTTATATTGAAATAACCTTATACTTATGTTATAATTCCAATTTGGTTTGAATATATAATCTTTAACTTCTGCTAACATTTTATTCACTATTTTTCATACATTAGATTATAGTTCTGTTTCTCTTCTTTATCTCTCTGTATTTTGTATCTCCCCGTATTTATTGAATTGGGCGACTGTGGTAGGACCCCTTTCCCTGCTTTTTGTAAACTATACACACACACACACACACATATATGAATTAATAATTGTTCTTTGAATGTTTGATAGAATTTACTTGTAAATCCACCTAGTTGTGGAACTTTTTTTCTTTGTGAATTTTTTTATGACTCAAATTCTTTTCTGAAGACTGAGTTATTTAAATTGTCTACTTTTCATAAATCTAAGTATCTTGTATTTTTGTAAATATTTATTAATTTCATTTGTTATTAATTTTGTTCAAATACAATCGAGCAAAATGTTCTGAATATTATCTTTTATTTCTTCTTTACTGTGAATTCTATGTAAAAATTTTTGATATCAATTTGGTTTTCCTCTTTTATTTTTGATCATGTGGGTTAATAACTAAAAAAAAAAAAAGGCCTTGCCTTCTGTCTTAGAATCTATATTAAGTATTAGTTCCAAGACAGAAGAGTAGAAAGGACTAGGGCAATTGGGATTAATTGGCTGAGGGCAACACAGCTAGGAAGTTTCTGAAGCCAGATTTGAAATCAGGATCTCCCATGACTCTCTATTTATTGAGCCTCTTAGCTGTCTGGCAAATATATATATATATATATATTAAATTAGCTACTTAATTCCCAACCTAATTCCCAGCCCCCACTTTTATTAATGTTCTTTTGCTTTCAATATTTTTTCCCCTTGCTTTTTTTCTTCTATTTATGTCCAAGATTTCTATATTTGTGTTTAGGTGATATTTTTTTTGTTTGTTTTTCTAGGTTCTTTCAATTACATGCTTAATTAACTAATTTATTCTTTTTTTCTGTTTTGTTGATGAAAATGCTTAGAGTTACATATATTTTCCTTAAGGACAGTTTTGTAGTCTCTTTGTTCACATTTTTTCTAATGAAATCGTCTATTTCTATGACAAGTTCTTAGACTCACCAATATTAAGGACTAAATTATTTAGTTTTCATTTAAATTTTGGTCATTTCCTCATAGACCTTTTATTGATTATAATTTGCATTGTCCTATTGCAGGTAAAAGATGTAGTTCACACTTTTGTGCATTTTTATGAAGTTTTTAATGCATTGGCACAGGAACAGTGTCATAGTAGTCAAAATATGGCACTGGGTTGATGAAAAAAATAGTTTCCCCCTCACCTCTGATGAAAAAAATGAAAAAAAAAAGTATTTTAAAATTGCTTTTATGTGCAAAATAATTCTCTAATTCCAGAAGCTATGCTTTTCTTAATGAAGGCCAAAACTGTTTGGTTAGATGTCCTTTAAATTCTCTTTTGATTCTAAGAATGATCCTGTGAATCTATGAGCATATAACATAAACTGCAGTTGAATATTCAATCTAAATATTTTTTACTTCGCTACGATATTCCCAGGCATTGTCAATTGGGGATTTAATGCAGGAAGTGTTATGTGGAGATGCAAAGCATGGAATCCCTGCAAAGATACAGGGACTGCCTCACCCAGAATTCCAGGGGACACCCCTGGAGAACTCTGGGTGAGGGGGCAGTTGAGAAGGGTTTGAGACAGTTATTTTGTGGAGGTTGAAGTGAGCAGACACCCTGCTTACTACTACACACTTGGGGTTCACTTGAGAAGCCATAGTGGCATAGCCAGTGTGGTTACTATTTAAAGATTAGCCTGTTTAGTAGGGTTAGTTTATATCAACTTCATTACAATATATATTTAGTAGATATTCATCAATAGCAAGAGAGCCAGGTTTGGTTAAGTGCCTTCATCCCCTCCTGTGAAGGAGCGGGGAAGGGTAGCTTCAATCTCACAGTTAAGGGTCACCTTTCATTATCCTAAAACCTCCATTAACCTCTCTAGTTTCCCTTGTTATTACTTAATATAAGCTTTACCTTCAAAACTGTGCCTGATAATTATTTGGGAGGATACTCACAACTCAGACTGGACATCTAGTTTGAATCCTGTCTGCTGCCAGTTTAAGAAGATCTTCTCTGTCCTCAACAGTTAGATAGCTAGCTTTTATATACTCATCTAACTGACCTGTGAGGAATATAAATTAAAGAAAAGGAACATCATTGGGGTTTCAGCCAGAACAGATACTTACCTGAAGAATCTCATTCCTGTCTTCATTACCAACTGAAACCAGCAACTGTTTAGGAGGGAGGGGTTTGAGAGCCAGGAGTGTTTAGCCCCCTCCTTTCCTCACTGAAGCCTGTCAATCTCTCGCTCTTGACTTGAAGCTCTGTTTGGCCCAGACACATTACCTGCTTCTCAAAATTATCTGTAATTATCATCATAACAGAAATGACCTATGGATTCTTTCAATCTCTACCCTCTTGTTCAAGAATATCAGGGCAGTTTTCTTGGATAATTTCATTTAGAATGATGTCCAGCCATTTTCTTTGCCATGATTTTCTGGTAGTCCAATAATTCTTAAATTGTCTCTCCTGCATCTATTTTCCAGGTCTGTTGTTTTATCAATGAGGTGTTTAATATTTTCCTCATTTTTTTGATTTTGTTTTATCAACTTGTGAAGCCATTTGCTTCTAGTTGTTCAATTCTAATTTTTAAAGACTGAATTTCATTCCTGGCTTTTTGATCCTCCTTTTCCTTTTTATTTATTTTTCTTTGCAGGTCATCTTTTACTTTCTTTGCCTTGTTTTCAAGCTGGTCAATTCTGTCTATTTTTTTAAAACATTTATTAATATTTATTTTTAACATGGTTACATGATTCATGCTCCTACTTTCCCCTTAACCACCCGCACTCCCTCCACCTGTGGCCAATGCACATTTCCACTGGTTTTTAACATGTGTCCTTGTTCAAGACCTATTTCCAAATTGTTGTTAGTTGCATTGATGTGGTAGTTTCGAGTCTACATCCCCAATCATGTCCATCTCAACCCATGTGTTCAAGCAGTTGTTTTTCTTCTATATTTCTTCTCCTACAGTTCTTCCTTTGAATGTGGGTAGTGTTCTTTACCATAAGTTCCTCACAACTGTCCTGTGTCATTGCATTGCTGCTGGTACAGAAGTCCATTACATTCTATTTAGTCATAGTATATCAGTCTCTGTGTACAGTGTTCTTCTGCCTCTGCTCCTTTCACTCTGCATCAATTCCTAGAGGTCTTTCCAGTTCACATGGAATTCCTCTAGTTTATTATTCCTTTGAGCACCATAGTATTCCATCTCCAGTATATACCACAATTTGTTCAGCCATTCCCCAATTGAAGGACATACCCTCCTTTTCCAGTTTTTTGCCACCACAAAAAGCGCAGCTATAAATACAAACACAACAATGGTATGGCTGGATCAAAGGGCAGACATTTTTTTATAGTCCTTTGAGCATACTTCCAAATTGCCATCCAGAATGGTTGGATCAGTTCACAACTCCACCAGCAATGCATTAATGTCCAAATTTTGCCACATCTCCTCCAGCATTCATTACTCTCCCCTTCTTTCATTTTAGCCAATCTGTTAGGTATGAGGTGATACCTCAGAGTTGTTTTGATTTTCATTTCTTTAAATATTAGAGATTTAGAACACTTTCTCATGTGCTTATTGATACTTTTGATTTCTTTATCTGAAAATTGCCTATTCATGTCTCTTGCCCATTTATCAACTGGGGAATGGCTTGATTTTTTATACAATTTGTTTAACTCTTTGTATATTTGAGTAATTAGACCCCTGTCAGAGTTTTTTGTTATAAAGATTTTTTCCCAATTTGTTGTTTCCCTTCTGATTTTGGCTACATTGTTTTTGTTTGTACAAAAGCTTTTTAGTTTGATATAATCAAAATCATTTATTTTATATTTTATAATTTTCTCTAACTCTTGTTTGGTTTTAAAATCTTTCCTTTCCCAGAGATCTGACAAGTAAACTATTCTATGTTCACTTAACTTATTTATAGTTTCCCTCTTTATATTCAAGTCATTCACCCATTCTGAATTTATCTTGGTGTAGGGTGTGAGATGTTGATCTAAACCTAATCTCTCCCATATTGTTTTCCACATTTCCCAGCAGATTTTGTCAAATAGTGGATTTTTGTCCCAAAAGTTGGGCTCTTTGGGCTTATCATACACTGTCTTGCTGATGTCATTTACCCCAAGTCTATTCCACTGATCCTCCCTTCTGTCTCTTAGCCAGTACCATATTGTTTTGATGACTGCGGCTTTATAGTATAGTTTAATATCTGGTACTGCTAGGCCCCCTTCCTTCATATTTTTTTTCATTACTTCCCTTGATATTCTTGATCTTTTGTTATTCCAAATGAACTTTGTTATAGTTTTTCCTAATTCAGTAAAGAAGTTTTTTGGTAGTTTGATAGGTATGGTGCTAAATAGGTAAATTAATTTGGGTAGAATGGTCATTTTTATTATGTTAGCTCGACCTACCCATGAGCAATCAATGTTTTTCCAATTGTTTAGATCTAGTTTTATTTGTTTGGAAAGTGTTTTGTAGTTGTTTTCGTATAATTGCTGTGTTTGTTTTGGTAGATAAGATTCCTAAATATTTTATATTGTCTAGGGTGATTTTAAATGGTGTTTCTGTTTCTACCTCTTGATGCTCTAATGTGTTGGAAATATATAGAAATGCTGATGATTTATGTGCATTTACTTTGTATCCTGCAACTTTGCTAAAGTTGTTGATTATTTCAAAAGCTTCTTAGTTGATTCTCTAGGATTTTTTAAGTAGACCATCATATCATCTGCAAAGAGTGATAGCTTAGTCTCCTCATTGCCTATTTTGATACCTTCAATTTCTTTTTCTTCTCCAATTGCTACTGCTAGTGTTTCTAGTAAGTACTATGTTGAATAATAGAGGTGACAATGGGCATCCTTGTTTCACACCTGATCTTATTGGGAAGGGCTCTAATTTATCCCCATTGCATATGATGCTTGTTGATGGTTTTAGGTATATACTGTTTATTATTTTTAGGAAAGGTCCTTCTATTCCTACACTTTCCAGGGTTTTCAATAGGAATGGATGCTGTATTTTGTCAAAGGCTTTTTCAGCATCTATTGAGATAATCATGTTATTTTTGTTTGTTAGATTGTTGATATGAACAATTATGTGGATGGTTTTCCTAATGTTGAACCATCCTTGCATTCCTGGTATAAATCCCATCTGATCATGGTGGATGATCCACTTGATTACTTGCTGAAGTCTCTTTACTATTATTCTATTTAAGATTTTTGCATCTATGTTCATTAGGGAGATTGGTCTGTAGTTTTCTTTCTCTGTTTTTGATCTCCCTGGCTTTGGAATCAGTACCATATTTGTATCATAAAAGGAATTTGGTAGAACTCCTTCGTTGCTTATTATATCAAACAATTTGTATAGTATTGGGATTAGTTGCTCTTTGAATGTCTGATAGAATTCACTTGTGAATCCATCAGGCCCTGGCGATTTTTTCTTAGGGAGTTCTTTGATGGCTTGTTCAATTTCTTTTTCTGATATGGGATTATTTCTTCTGCTGTTAATCTAGGCAGTTTATATTTTTGTAAATATCCATCCATACCTCCTAAATTGTTATATTTATTGCCATATAATTGGGTAAAATAGTTTTTAATGATTGCCTTAATTTCCCCTTCATTAGAGGTGAGGTCTCCCTTTTCATCTTTGATACTGTTAATTTGGTTTTCTTCTTTCCTTTTTTTATTAGATTGACCAAGTACTTTGTCTATTTTATTTGTTTTTTCAAAATACCAGCTTCTAGCCTTATTTATTAATTCAATAGTTCTTTACTTTCGATTTTATTAATTTCTCCCTTGGTTTTTAGTATTTCTAATTTAGTTTTCATCTGGGGATTTTTAATTTGCTCAATTTCTAGTTTTTTAAGTTGCATGCCCAATTCACTAATCTCTGCCCGCCCTAATTTGTTAATATATGCACTCAAGGATATAAATTTCCCCTTGAGTACTACCTTGGCTGCATCCCACAGAGTTTGATAGGATGTCTCTTCATTGTCATTCTCTTCAATGAAATTGTTGATTGTTTCTATGATTTCTTCTTTGACTAGCTGGTTTTGGAGAATCATATTATTTAATTTCCAATTAGTTTTTGATTTGCCTGTCCAGGTGCCCTTACTAATTATTATTTTTATTGCATTATGATCTGAGAAGGTTACATTTATTATTTCTGCTCTTTTGCATTTGTTTGCAATGTTTCTATGCCCTATTACATGGTCAATCTTTGTGAATGTACCATGTGCAGCTGAGAAGAAGGTGTATTCCTTTTTGTCCCTATTTATTTTTC
>NC_058133.1:237052595-237194885 GCF_016433145.1 Gracilinanus agilis
TTCTTTCCCTCTCCCCCAACTCCCCAACCCCAGTTAGCCGGCGTACAATTCCACTGGGTTTTACATGTATCATTGATTAAGACCTAATTCCATATTATTGATAGTTGGACTAGAGTTATCGTTTAGTGTCTTCATCCCCAATAATAGGGGATCTTGGATTTTTAAAAGCAATGCCAAGTACTTCCTAGCTGTGTGACCCTGGGCAAGTCACTTAACCCCCATTGCCTAGCCCTTACTACTCTTCTGCCTTGGAACCAATGCAGTATTGATTCTAAGATGGAAGGTAAGGGTTTAAAAAAAAGCAATGCCAAGGGAGCTCTTGATGGGGCAGATCCTACCAGGTTGGAAAGGCTTCAAAAACCATACATGTCCATTGCTTACTTTAGAGTCAGGAAAACTTAAATTCTAATATGTAAAATAGGAATAATCATAATACTTAAGAGAAAATATGTAAAGTACGCTGTAAACTCTGAGGTACTATATTAAGTATTAATTATTATTGTGTACCCAGCAATGGATTGTATATCTATCATTTGAAGACCATATTAACTCAATTTGGAAAGACCTATTACCAGGTTTACTAAAAACAGAAAATTTTCAGCTTCTGTCTCAAATACTGTCTTGTAGTAAAGGTGTTCTAATTATTCACTGGTAAAGGAAATGCCAGATCTTTGAGGAATCACAATTTAATGTTTTCATTGATTATGCTAAAGGTCACTCCATTTATTCTCTTAAAAAAAACCCAGAAGGTATATACTTTTATTTAAATAATTCAGTAGTGCTTTTTGTCATTTACAAAACAACAACCAAGGAGCAAACTCAGTTACTGCTTACTAATAGAATCATTCAGAGGAATTGCATTTGCAAAGCAGTTGGCATTACAAGGTGTACTGTTGTCATTTGGTCTGAAGCTATAGCTCTGATCTCACTAGAAATGGGGATCTATAGAATATCTATCTGGACCTGAGATAATGACAGCCCTTACCCTTGTAACATTTTGAACATTTTGAGAGTAGCTTAATACACCAGATGGTGCTGTGGAACAAGTTAAGCTGAGCTGTCAATCACCACTGAACCAGATGGGTATCTGAGCATGCCCAGGGAATTTGATCCCCTCATGTGGGTGGAGTTTTGTTAAAAACTCAATCCCTTTCAGAGGCATTTTCTTTTCTAAGCCAGTATACTCTGCTTTCCCAGGGAGTGATACATTCCTTAGCTTGCTTCCAGGCTAGGTCTTTGATTCGTATATATTTTTTAAAACTACTGTTATCTGAATCCTGAATTCTTTTGTCAGGCTTGTAAAAGTCCAGTCCCAGTCTCCCTACTTTGTCCTAATAGTTCCACCCCTAAATCTAGTCACTTCCACGTCTGGATTAAATATTTCTGTCTCTAAAGAAGGGAATGTTTTCTCCTTTTCATCTAGATACACAAAGCAATAAGTGAGATATAACAAATAGTTTAGATTTATGTTGGCCAACTTTTTTTTAATCACAGATTTAAAAAACTTGGAAACAAAAGTAAGTCTTTAGAACAAAGGCCAAGGCCTCCCAAGTTCTAAATGAAACATAGACTTAAAGGGAGTAATAACTAATGGGGATATTTGGCTTCCTCCTTTAAAGAAAGAGGAGGAAAAAAAAAATATGTCACCAGTTTCTCAGTGTTTCTATCCTGGCTCCAGCCTCATCCCATGCACTCATGCTAGGAACTAAATCTTCTGCTTTCCACAGATCTGCATTTGTGTCTCTTGTTTGTAATGGTCTCTGCAGGGGAGGCAGAGCCTGGGTCTGGACACTACTCACTCACAAGGTAAAATCTGTCCCTCCAGGTTGTTGCCAAAGATAGATGGCACATATCAGATGAACCTTAAATCCCCTGTCATTACTGATATCTATCACCTCTCCATAAGCCTTGTATTTCGTTCCAAGATGTGTACTCTTAACAGATATGATTTTTTTTTAAAGCCCTTACCTTCTGTCTTTGAATTGATACTAAGTATAGAGGCTAAGGCAGAAGAGGAGTAAGGACTGGGCAGTGGGGGTTAAATGACCTGCCCAGGGTCAGACAGCTGGGAAGTATATGAGACCAGATTTGAAACTGAACAGATTTGTGCTTATGCACCTATCTGAGGCCTGCCCCCAATCCAGTATAGACACTCTTTGACAAGACTTGTCAGCACCTGAGACTGGGTATACTGGCACTCATTTTCCTTACTTCTTAACCAGGTAGTTGCTTTTTCCTCTGAGAAGTTTTTAGCTTGAAGCATGAAACAATCCCAAACCTCTGTAAACATCATAAGTGAAAAGTGTGCTTGAAGAAGATTTTTACCCAGTCAGACCTTTTATTATACTATGCTTTCAGAAATTGGAGTGCCACTGAATCCCACAAGAGAGCAAAGTGCAGGTCAGGAGACATTTAGAGATGGAAGCTTGGAACAGGCAATAGCAGAGGATGGATTTTTATTGAGATCCTTGAAGCTCCATTAATCAGCTAATCAACACATGAATTATAGGTAGCTATTACATTCTGTTCTTTATGGTACAATAATAACAACAACAACAACAACAATAATAATAGCATTTATATAGCCAGGAACTCCAAGTCTGAAAAATGTGATTGCTGAAAGCATGTGACCTGTTCATCAGGTGCATGCTGGCAGGAGGCATGACTCCCTGGACAAAAATGAAATCTATCCAGTAGACACTGATGGTCCATAACCAACTGGTGGTCCTTCTTGGAAGTGGTCTATCAGCTCTATCTCCTCAGTATTGAAATGCCGATCGCAATTGGTGTCTAATTTTGTAATTATCTTCATCAGATTCTTGATGATCTTTTGGGTCTCCCTGTGGTTATGGGTTGTTTGGAATTCTTTCTTTCCGTACCTTTGCCTCCTATTTTCCTTAAAGTTTCAGCTAAAATTTTACCTTCTGCAAGGACACCTAGGTGGTACAGTGGATAGAGTGCCAGACTTGGAGTTAGGAATGCCTGAGTTCAAATTTAGCCTCAGGTATTTGCTGGCTGGGAAAGTCATTTAACCTTTTTTGCCTCAGTTTCCTGATCTGAAAAATAAGCTGGAGAAGGAAATGGCAAACCTTTGTCAAAAAACCCTAAATGGAGTCACAAAGAGTTATCTGTGTCTGAACCACAGCACACTCTCATTCATTCTCTCTTTTTCTCTCTTTCTTTTGCTCTCTTTCCCCTCTCCTATATTTATTTTATCAATCTATATCTATTTAGTTAGTTTGTACAGTTTTGTTTGCCTATTGCCTCCCCCCACCCCCATTATACTGTGAACTCCTGGAGGGCAGAGACCATTTTTTACTTTCTTTGTGTACCAAGTACTTAGTACAATGCTCGGTACATAGTAGGCATTTAATAAATGTTTGTTGTCCTGACTATTAGAGAAAAAAATGAATCTTTCATAGAATTAGTGATTTTTGTGCATTCTTATTGAGAAAAATAGATGTAGTAGAAAAGAGAAAGCTCAAAAGGTAAAAAAAAGTTTGAGTAACTTGAAAGGACTAAAAAATGATCAAATTCTCATGTTGTATTTGAAAAGGGGAGAGGAGATAATTGTTTTCTCTTTAGAATCCTAAGATATTCAAGCATCAAAGAGGGACACACAAATTCAAAACCTGAGGTTTTTTTTTTTTCCTGAGAGAGAGGGAGAGAGAAAAGAAAGGGGGAGGGGAGGAATACAACAAAGAAGGAATGAGGAGAAGTTGGAATAACTGGATCTTCCTCATAACTATCACATGACAGAAGACTGAATGGAATGGAGACACTGGGTATCATATGAACCTCATTCTTATCTTGGTTGGGAAAAAGTTTGGGTGGGGAGGAAGAGTGGAAATACAATGGCAGAGAAATAAAGGGAGAGTGAAGAAAAAGTTTGAAAAAAGTGATAAAGGGGGTGGCAATAGTCACAAAAAATAAAGGGATGAAGGGAGAAAATTAGGTTTTGGAAAGTTCCAATCAGATGTTATTATTATATTATTCTAATTCCCTTTCTATCTCTACTTTCCTTTTCCTTTTGGACAGAGGGATGAGCAACAAAGTAGAGGAACTTTAAGATATGATAAAGAGAAAAATAAAATTAACAGTCAAATCTATGAATGTGATTGAGAAAACTTCATTAAAAATGGAATAGAGTAGCAGAATGAATCAGAAAAGAAAACCAAAATATATGTTGTTCACAAGTACCCTACTTAAAGATTCACACCTTCAAACATGGCTTAGAGTAGAATATGTTACATTTCAGCTGAAAAATTTTAAAAAATCATGAATGTAAATCATGACTTCCAATAAAGTAACAGTGAATATTAAATGTGCTTAAAGGATTTAACCAGGGAAAATACTTTATTATTCTTAAAAGCATTATAGATAATGAAATATCAATACTAACTATATATTTACTTATTTATTGAATGGAATAATATCTAAGTAATTAAAGGAAATTTAATTCAAACTACAGGGAAAATTGTATCACAATTTTTGTTTTGAACTTCAACCTACCCCTTTCAGACCCAGACAATTCTAATAGAAAGATTGAAAAAAGAAAGACATTAAGAACCTGAATAGGGAATGAATCTTTCTGAGGGCATATAAAAATGAGAATTAGAAGGTTTTAAAATGATATTAGGGATCACCAAATTCTATCCTATGATCCAACCCTATTATTTTACTGAAGAGAAAACTGAGTTCAAGAGAGGATTTGCCCAAAGTTACACAGGCTACTACTAGATACCAAATCTAGTGGTCTTTCTACAACACCAATGTATGATGTCCAACAAATAAGACAACCTGTTCTCCCCTGGCTATTTTGACATGCAATAAGTCTATTCTCATACTCCAGAGACCTGTGTGTGAAGCAGGATGTCCTCTTTCATTCAGTGTCAAAAACACATATATTTTTTCCTCAAGGTTACATGATTCATGTTGTTCTTCCCCCCTTCCCTCCACTTTCCCATAATTGACAAGCCATTCCACTGGGTTTTACATGTATTATCACTCAAAACCCATTTCCATGTTGTTCTTTTTTGTAAATAGAGTAATCTTTGAAAATCAAAACCCCACATCATATACCCAAGTAAACAAGTAATAAATCACATATTTTCTTCTGCATTTTCACTCCAAAAGTCCTTTCTCTAGATGTGGATAGCATTCTTTTCGTAAGTCCCTCAAAATTTTCCTGGATCATTGTATTGCTGTTCGTAGCAAAACCTATTTCATTTGATTGTCCCACAATGTTTCAGTTACTGTGTATAATGTTCTCTTGGTTCTACTTATTTCACTCTGCATCAGAGGAACAAATATTTTTGTCAGAGGAAATCAATCTGTATTGAACCCATTTTGTGTCACTTGTTTACTTAATGTCATTCTAGAGATATATGTGTGTAATTATTTGTATATGTATATATGTATTTAATACTCAGTTATTTAAGATTCAATGGATTTATGATTTCATCTTTTTGGATGTCCTCTTTAATAATGTAGCTTGAAACCTAGCCATGCCTACTTACCTTACCAATTCTTGTTCATGGCTTCTGATAAGTTTACCACAGGGCATCCAATAGGCTGGAGACCTTCCTTGTTTGCTGCTGACATCATGTATATGATAGTGGAATAGGCTGTTTGGTTGGTGAAATTCTGATTATATCTATTCTGATTATATATTTTTGAAATAATATCCTTTACTCATGTCTTTCATGTTCCTTATTTTTCATACATTACAATATGCTCATCCTCTGGTGTTATTAATTTTGAATTCCTTGGAAACTATAGTATTCCAAGGCCTGCAGTCATAGAGTTACTTCTCCCCTAAAACTGGAATCATGCTTGTCAACTCTTATACTTGGTCTAATTTATCTCATT
Organism: Gracilinanus agilis; assembly: GCF_016433145.1. Taxonomy (NCBI): domain Eukaryota; kingdom Metazoa; phylum Chordata; class Mammalia; order Didelphimorphia; family Didelphidae; genus Gracilinanus; species Gracilinanus agilis. The sequence continues at coordinate 237,058,467 of NC_058133.1, forward strand.
TTCTCATCTTTATTCCTTTTAGTGCTATTCCTATCTCCTCTGTAAGCACATCTAAGATTGTGATGATAGTCTAAATGTTGTGGCTCTACTTACGCTGATGGTTAAAAATTTTTGTTATAAAAATTCTTGCAAATCTTTTCTTATGTATGTGTTCCATTTTCATTCTTTTCTGCTCCCAAGATGATTTTCCTTACTTAAGTCTCTTTTTTTAACCCTTACCTTCTGTAAATATCAGTTCTAAGTTCTAAGAATGGCAAGAGCTAGGCAATCAGGATTAAATGATTTACCCAGGGTCACACAGCTAGGAACTCTCTGAGGACAGATTTGAACCCAGGTCCTCCCAATTCCAGGCCTGGAGCTTCATCTGCTTTGCTACCTAGCTGTTCCCTTACTTGAGTTTCTTAACCTTTCTTCAATATAGTTTTACCCTCTATTGCTTTTCAGTTTTATGAGGCAGTGCTGCCAACAATTTTACATTATACTTCTTTGAAAGACTTTCTGAATGAGTTTATATTCTAAATCAATGTTTCCTTTGGTTATACACTTAGTAAAATTTTTGCTGATGAAGGCTCACATTGTTATGGTCACCAATTTACACCTGATAAGCCTCTGTATGAAATTATTATAATCTGTATTTATGTCCTTTCTTATCATTGATTATATGGTATAGCTATATATAGATTTGTAGCTAGAAGTGGCTTGAAAAGCCATGTAGACCAATCCCCTCATTTTACAAATGAGGAAACTGAGACCACAGGAGATTTAGTAGCTTGTCTAAGGTCATATCCTACTACTTAAGGGAGTTTTTGTACTGTACTATATTGCCAAATAATTATAACCATAATTATAGTCCTACATCTGAATGATTTTGACAATTGTGTACATTTAAAACATCCAGACACAAGTGCAATGGAAGTGAAGATTGAACCAAAATGCTTCAACCAGCTTCAAAAAAAATAAGACTTGTGTGAAACTACATTTAAAAGACACCATAGAAAACAAACTCTGTGTGTGTGTGTGTGTATAAACCAAATGACATGTGTTGTATTTGGGAAGCTGTAAGATGCCAGAGGTCTGTAGGATCAAATCTCTCTGATCCTTTGGCCTATGAAGGGACACACACACAAAGGCTTGACTGAAAGGAGGGGCAGGATCTTGCTGAGTGCTACTTTACTTCCCCCCTCCCACTAGGCAGTTGGAAAATCAGTATGATAATGGTGGATGGACTTGTTAACTACAGGGCCAGGACAGTAAGTAAGGAAAGGCTGAACTCCTAAAGATAATAACTTTCTTTAAACTATTTCCCCATGGGATTGAATAAGAGAGAATAGAAGCTTGATGTCTGAAACTTACAGGCTCTGAGGATAAGACAGAAACCAGGGCTACCAAGCCAGAGGAACTCAGCTTGAGGAAGTTGTGAGTATCTTCCTAAATATAACCAGGCACTGCTCCCAATTGCTTAAAGATTTAATAATTGGAGGGGATGGGAAAGAAGGGAGAAGAAATAAGGATTGACAAGGTCTAGGAAGCCCTCAAACTGTTATGTCCAAGCACCCCCACTCTACAAAGGGGAAAGGTAACTTGTATAGCTATTCTGCTCTCTGAGCCTATAAATAATCTTCTCCTATATCTAAATAACTAAACAGAAGTCACTGTGATGTAGTAGTTGAATGTGAAATCAAGGTAAAGCAGGTTGGCAGCTAGGAACTAAAATGGCTTTGCTCAGATTCAAGCCTCCAGCCCCTAAGAGCAACCCAAGACCCAGCAAGCAGAGTGACCTGCTTGCTCAAAACCTAGGACCCAACTGCCTTTAACTGCTCCCTCTCTCAGAGTTCTTGGGGTGGGGGGCCTATGGAATTCTGAGCTGTGGCCTGACCCCCTCTCTGCAGCTAGAATTCCACTCTGCAATCAGAATCTCACACATGGCATAGTTTCTACCTTCTTAAGTGAAAAGCTCATAGAATTGCAATAAGACATTGATAATCACATAATATTGCATATTTCTCACCATCATTGGTATTTTTAGTGCAAATAAAGTAATAAATGAATATAAAAAGATTGAAATAGTAAATATATTCTTTCTAAGCTGTAATACATTAAAAAAAAAAACCCCGAGTTTTTGTTTTTTGTTTTTATCTATTTGTCCTTTAATTGTTCTGGAGTTCTAGATGTGTTCTGGAGTTAATTTGTTGATTTTCTAGTTTTAAAATTTGTATGCTCAGTTCATTACTTTTCTCTTTTTCTATTTGTTAAGATTTATATATTTTTTAGAAGCACAAATTAACCTCTAAAACTGCTCTAAAAACTACAACCCATAAATTTTGGAATGTTGCCTCCTTGTTTCTAATTTTCTCTATAATAATTATTGTTTCTATTATTTATTCAAAGTCATTCATTATTTAAGATATCATTACTTAGTACCTATTTAGATCTGTATTTTGTATGAGGCTTCCTGGAGCCAGGTCCAGCCTTTTTCCATAGGTCTAACTTTGGATCACAGCCTTAGCATGTAACTGGACCCTGAAGACAATGTTGATTTGTAGTTTCCATCCAATTTAATATTTATGTTGAGGTCCCTTGGTGTGAGGGCAAGAGTTGAGGTGGATAGATTGTGAGTTAGACACTGAACTCATTGAGGAATAATGACCAGAATCTGGATTGAGTAATATATTTGGATAGCATGAACTTGAAGTTGCTGAGTGACAGTGATAAAAAAAAAGAGTCTGGAAGCAAAAAATATCCTGAACCTCTTCTTCCACCCCTACCCCTATGCCAGTGAGACTAGAAGTCTGAGTGAAAATACAATGAGTACAGGAAAGGATAGCCAAAGATGTGGCAAAGCTTCCGGAAAGATGATTTTATCACAAGAGTGATAAAAAATGGCAGGAGTGAGAATGGAAGAGATTCAGATGAAAGGAAATTATTAAATAGTCATTCATAGAGCACAGTGGAAGGGTCAGAAAGATTTGGAGTGGGGCTTAGCTTGAAGAAAATGGTTGTTAAGTAGCAAGTAGGAGGGATAGGGAAAGAGAATTTTACATTGATAGAGGTTCAGATTCACTGTGATTCCACATAAGTGTCAGGAAAATGCTAACCATTGCAGAATGAGTCCAGGAGGAGTTCCAATGATTAGAGAAAGGTCCAGTGAGGGAGAGATATAATTAGATTATTTCAGGTCCTTCCTTGAAGGTTGATGATGATGCCTCTCTTCCAAAAAAGTATGTTGAAATTATACAGTGAAAGATAAAACAAAATAGCCATGTTTTGATGACTTTCTGATCATTAATATCTTGGAAGGCATAAAACAGAGAGCTGTAAGTTTGCCAAAGGTATTCTCTATTGTCACAGAGAAAATCCAGAACAAAATCTAAGTCATTGAGGATTCTCTGACTAGTGAGATCTCCTAGATGCTCCTTTTTGTGGATGAAATTGCATTGATTGCAGAAACTTCTAAATGAGACCCATAGGGGGCAGCTGGGTGGCCCAGTGGATTGAGAGCCAGACCTAGAGACAGGAGATCCTAGGTTCAAATCTAACCTCAGACACTTCCTAGTTGTGTGACCCTGGGCAAGTCACTTAACCCCTATCCCTTACCACTCTCCTGCCTTGGAACCAATACACAGTATTGATTCTAAGATGGAAGGTAAGGGTTTAAAACAAATAAATAAATGAGACCCATAACCATTTTTTTAAACCTTTACCTTCTCTCCAGGGCAGAATGGTAAGGTTTAGGTAATTGGGGTTAAGTAACTTGCCCAGGGTATCAGAGCTAGGAAATGTTTAAGGCCAAATTTGAATCCAGGAAGAGATCAATAAATATTCAAAAGAGTTTGACCTAAATATCTGTACAGATAAACCAAGAATAAAGAATGTCTATTGTCTAGATCAGTGATGGGCAAACTACGGCCCCCCGAAAAGTTCTATCCTGCTGGGAGACATTATTCCTAATCTGATGAATATAATAAGTAGGATACAATACAGTGAAACTTGGAAAGAGTTGCCTTAGAAACAGACTGACAGATGAGCATTTCCTTTCATTTGGCCCCCTCTTTAAAAAGTTTGCCCATCACTGATCTAGATTATGATATGCAGTTGAATGAATGAATAACCTATAGGGCTTATATATAAAATGAGCCTCTGGGAGTGGAGGATCCCAGACTACTTATGGAGGGTTGAGCTGGGCCATGTTTATAAAGTGGAGAAATTTCCATGCCAGTCAATATTGAGATCAGTATGTTAGTGGTTGCTCCTGTTGAAGGGAAAAGAAGGGAAGGAAGCGGGGGTAGCCCCAGCCCTGGTAGGGAAATTAACCTGAGCCCTTTAGAGGTGGGTTTTGGAGCAGAACAAAATTGGGCTAGATTCCAGGGATATTTAATTGGGTTTATTTTAGGGTTTAGGAAAAGAAAGGTTTGGGAAACCCAGGGAAAACCAGATCTCTAGCAGTTAGCTGGAACCAAAGCTCCCCAGGGGCAAAAGGCTCTCTGGAGAAAAAGATCAGGGGTGGGGGTGGGGTGGGCTGGGGGGGGAGTGGGGAGGGAGGTCTCTGGGAAAAAGGTGCCAAAACCAACTGCTCTTTCTTCTTTTCATACTTTCTCAGACACCTCCCACAAAGGACGTGGGATGTATCTGAGGAAGTTGAGGTAGAGAGTCTCCCAGGGTTTAGAGCATTTTCAAAATGTATATTACACTTTTAGCTTGGGTGAGGTAGTAAGACAAATACAAGCAAGTGAACACACACACACACACACACACACAGAGGAAGTAAGAAAGAAAAGAACTGAAACTATTAATTACTCAGGAGAAGTGGTATAAAGTGTGTCATCAAAATAATATATGATGGAAAAGTTCTTTGTAACATGCTAAATGCTGTGAAATTTTGTTAATATTCACTTGTTGGACTTGATATCTGACCTCTTTTTTTTCTCTTCTCCTTTAGGTACTGATTTGAGTATCTTAGAATGTTTTTTAACTAATTTTCCTCTTGTCTTAGCCATATTACCTTTTTGACAGTTTGGTTTTTCTCTATGCTATTTAGCTAGAAGATTTTGAGTGTCCCTCCTTAATCCTCACTGTAGTTTTCAAATAGGGACCTAATTTTCTCTTTCTGTCCTATTGTTTCATATTACAACCTCCCTTCTGACTATAATTGCAGGCTACTGACATTTTATAGGTTGAAACAATTTTGGGTTTTGATATACCTATCATTGATAGTACATCTATATACCATCACTGATAAGTACAGCTATAATTCAAGGGTTGTCTTATATGGGGGTAATTACAGAATCTCAGATTTCAAAGACATTGTATAGATATAGTGGGAAAACTACTGATTTATAGTCAGAGAAGTAGTCCACCTTGGACAAGTCTCTTATTTTCTATGGGCTTTAGGCTTATGACATAGAAGAAAGAGTTTGTATTAAATAATCAATAAGATCTTTTCTTTTCTATTTTAATTCTTGAATACCTTAATAGGAACGTTCTCTACAAACATACTCATTGAATGATCATCCTCTTCCCTCAAGAAGACTTGGAGACAGTCTTACAATCTCCTGAGTCAGCTCATTTAATCCTTGGATAGCTAATTGCTAACAAGTCCAAAATCTGTCTCACAGCAACTTCTATCCATTTCATACAGGGTACAAAAAAAATCAATCTGATTTAAGCATCAACAAAGAGCAGTGTTCATCTGCAGGTCTCTGACTTTCTTCTGATTTCAGCTTACATCTTTGGACAAAGAGGTTAAATGATTAACCTCTGCCTGGGATCAGAGCATCCTTATTGTTAGCCTTGCTATTTCTATTTCTTTGACCCTGGGTTTTCCTAATCAAAACCAACAGAAAAGATTAAAGGAGAATGCAAGCAAGAACTGATAAATAGAAATAAAGAAGTCATAATTTTATATATACATATATCTTTTTGTCAAATGATGCCTTAATGAAGGTGGAGGGAGTTAACTGGATATTTTAATGTAACAAACCAACAAATAAAAAAGTTAAATTAAAAAAAGAACATAGCATATTAAAAACTTATGAGTGAGGCAGCTACATGGCTAAATGGATTGATAGTCAGACCTAGAGACAGGAAATCCTGGGTTCAAATCTGGCCTTAGGCACTTCCTAGCTATGTGACTCTGGGCAAGTCACTTACCCCTAATTCCCTAGCCCTTACCACTCTTTTGCCTTGGAACTAATACTTTGTATTGAGACTAAGATTGAAAGTAAGAGTAAAAAAAATCAACTTGTGGGGAAATCAAGAAACCTTAAGGGAAAACAAAATAGAAGCATTTGTGTCAATATAGACAGAAGCTGTTATAAATAAAAGGAGTCCAAAAGGAGATGTATAGATGTACACTGATGTTGATGTATCTATCTGTACTCTCTTTAGCTGTAGATGATGGAGGAACACCTACTCCAATCACCCTTGACTGCTGCTGTAATTCATCCCTTTCTTTTAACAGTTGCCCAGGAAGGACCCTTGAGAGGCTAGATAGATAGGTAACCTTTCCAGGTCCAACCTGGGGTTGGACAGATCAGTATTGGGCTATTGATTTGCCTTGGATAACATTTAGGATCTGACTGCGTTTGACTTAGGAAGGTACTTGTTGTTGAACTCTATCTATACTCAGGGAAAGGATAACAAGGTCAAGTTTGGGGTTTGGAGACCCTATTGATCTATTGTCTATAAATTAGTAGACAATCAGGACTGGAGGCTATTGATCAGGTGGAAGCTGGAGATTTGCTCACTCCCCTACCTCTGGCCAGATCTGGCCACAGCCAAGCCAGAGAATAGGGAAGCTATTGGTGCAGCTGTATTGATGATCTTATTCCCTCAGCTTTCTCACTACCAGTGTTGGTGATGCACTAGCTCTCACAGTCTATCAGGAAATATTCCTACCCTCTTCTTCACAGACCTCCTTGCCTCCCTTCAACCACCCACTCAGAGATTTTCCAGTCCAGAGATCTCTGTCCAGAGACCTCCAGAGAGACCTCAAAGTGGCTGTCAGGGGTATTTATACCGTGGGGCCAACTGACGTTTGCCACCTGGGAAATTCCGAGTCTTTCAACTGCCATCCCTATCGGTCAAGGTGGCATCTATCATTTCTCAGATTATGAATATAACATAAATGCTGTTTTGTTTTTGGAAATTTCAACCTGTAAATTTCCTGATGCTTTTCTTCATTGGTGAATGCTTATCTAAACTTATGTGTTCCTATCCCACTTCCCTTCCCAAAAGAATAAATCTTACCTTAGCTAATGTCCTACCTGTGCTTGCCTAATGCTAAGGACAAGGGTTTGGAATAGGTTTCTGGGAAAGTATGGGATTTGAATACAATGTTTCTACAAGTCATAACATTTGAACACAAATATAACATGTAAGCATTATAAAACATTTAACAATAACTATCTATGTTGCTTCTTACTTATTCTAAGTCAATGCAATCCTGCAACAAACTATCTTAGGTTTCTAATACCGAACTTTAGATAAACATTCCTAATACACAATAAATTCTAACATTTTTCTCTGTTCCCTAATCTATGGTTAGGAAGATTAGTAATTCCTTAAACTATTGTTAATGTATTCGTTTATTAGTTTCATTGCTAACTAACCTACACTATATATATGTCTATATATATATATACATATATATATATATAAATGTCTGTCTGACATTTCTATTGACTGTCCTTTTTGAACATTCATAACTATTTTACACTGTCCCTATGCTAGCTAGAATTGAATTTCCCTTTCACTATTCTCTCTGTACGGGTTAGTAATCTATTCATTATTTGTTAGTAGAAATTTATTACATATATACAAGGTTTTCATGTGATGTTCCTATGAATATGAGTACTTTTTACCTTACAAGGAATCTGAGTTCTCTTGTTTATTATGGCCAATGTACTTTGTACTAAAATCTATTTACATCTATTTACACTATGTACATGTGATGTGACTCTACTGTGTCTATGTGTTGGACTTATGAAATAACATTTGCTGTCTGGTTTATACTTACCATCTTCTTCCAGAATCTCTCTGTCAATTAGCTTATATTCTCTTGCACGCATCCTAGTGTGTGCATTTCCTTGTGATTTGTGTCTGAATGTGAAAACCTTGCACTATTCAAACCTAATCCTGGTCTGTTGATCTTCTTGTGATTCTTCCGATGATGTTGTCCAAGTCACATAGGTCTTGTCACAGTTCAGGTTCTTGTACAGTCTTTTGTGTAATGTCTCTTGTATTGTCCTTGTGCTGGTCCTGATGTCCTGATATTTCTGGAATCTTTGGAATCTCATCTCTCTTTCCTTTGCTGGATATACATCTTGCCAGTTGTAGACTTGATTGAAGAATTCCCTGGATCAGGAACCAGTGTGTGATTGTGTAGTGTTGTGTTAAAATTTGTGTTGCTACAAATTTTCTTTTTATGAGATTTTCTATGTTTTTGATGTTATTAATGTAATATTCATTCTTCTTCACCACTGCTGAATTCTGATAGGCTTAACTGTTGATCTTCATGTGGAATGAGGTATTTGTGTACTGTAAATCAATGCTTTGAGTGTCTTCCTTCTGATGTTTATCTATGTCTTGGCTATCTGTATGTATGATCTTGTGTTTCATTTATCTTTGTATCTGTGTCTTGGTCTCTTTCTGTTTGAGGCTTTATTTATAAGTATGATTTTTTGTTTTAAGGCTCTATTTCTATGTCATGTTCTGTTTCTTGTGGTTGAAAACGAATTTTTGAATGAAGTCTTGACTTCACCGAGGACTTGATGTGCGTATAATGATGCCATGCTTCTTTTCCTTTGATTTTTACAGATGTAGGTGTAACTAAGATTATATCATGTGCACTATACCATTTTGGTTCTAACATTGATCTTCTTGTGAAATTTCTGATATAGATTTTATCTCCAGGCTTGTAATCATGTAGGCTAAAATCTAATGGAACTCTTTGTTGAATTAATGATAATTTCTGCAATTCTTCTAATCTTTCTTTCAATAAGGTGACATACTCATAGATTTTGCACTCAATACCTAGGTAGATAGGTAATTAGTGTCTTGTGGTGCTTTCCCAACCCACGGTTGTTGTCCATACAATAGTTCAAATGGTGATAAGTGTGTTTTGCTATTGGGTTGACTTCTTAAATAGAAAAGTGCCATGGGTAAGATTTCTGGCCATTTGAGATGACTTTGTGTGCAAAGCTTCCAGATCATATTTTTGAGACTTTGAATAGTATGTTCCACGGCTCCCGATGACTGAGGTCTGTAGATGGAACTCAAATGTCTCTTAGTTCCTAGTACCTGGTAGACTTGCTTAAGAATAGAATTTGAAAAGTGACTACCAGATTCAAATGAAATAACAGCAGGAATAGAGAACCTTGGGATTATCTCTCTCAGTAGGATCTTTGCTACGAATGCTGTGTTATTTTGTCTGGCTATGTTATTTGCTTCTGGCCATTTGGTTAGTTTATTCACTATCACGAGTATGTACCTATAGTTTTGACATTTGGGCATCATAACATAATCTATTTGTAAACACTTGAAAGGTATGTAAGCCAATGGCTTTCCCCCATATGCTTTTGTTTTTATGATTGCTTGGTTATATTGTAGGCACACTCTGCAATTTTCACAGATTCATTTTGCTTCTGTTATCACACCCAAAGTGATCCAGCTCTTCTGAATTATATCGGTTATTGCTAACACTCCATAACGGCCTCTTCTATGAACTGCTGCACAAGCTGTGTGGTGCAGTAATTTTGGCAAAAATGGTTTTCCAGAGATAGACATCCATACTCCATTTATTAGATTGGCTCCAAGATTTTCTTGCCAATATTTCACTTCCCTTTGCGAATAAGCTTCTTGCAATTGATCTTTATCTACTAAGGATAAGTGGAATATAGCTTTAGGTGCAAATCTAGCTGCAAACTTTGCACTGATGTCTGCCCTGTAATTGCCCAATTGTACTGGTTCCATGAGCTTTTGATGTGCTCGGCAGTGTATCACAGACAACTTTGATGGTAACCGTATGGCATGTAATAATTCACTTTTTAGTTTCCCATATGCTATTGCTTTCCCATTTGAATTTATGAATCCTCGGTTTCTCCAGATTTTCCCTCATGCATGGATGACACCGAAGGCATATTTTGAATCCGTAAAAATGTTCACGGCTTTACTTTCAGCAATCTAGAATGTGCATAATAATTTCTGTGCCTTGAGTGGAGATGTTTGGCTCAAGTGCTGAAAACTATAGAGCAGTGGTTCCCAAACTTTTTTGGCCTACCTCCCCCTTTCCAGAAAAAATATTACTTAGCCCCCTGGAAATTAATTTTTAAAAAAATTTAATAGCAATTAATAGGAAAGATAAATGCACCTATGGCCATCACCACCTCCCTGGATCGCTGCAGCACTCACCAGGGGGCAGTAGCACCCACTTTGGGAATCACTGCTATTATATTTAAACTCTGAGGATTGTTAGTCTCACCTTGATTGATAAGGGAGACAGTTGGAGACATCGGAATGTTCCCTGATGCTGTGAGGACAGGAGCAAAGGCAGTTGGCCTGAGGATATAAATATCCCTAATAGCCATCTGGGAGGGGTCTTTGGTCTTTGGTCTTTGGTCTTTGGTCTTTGGTCTTTGAGCTTTGACTATTGGTCTTTGATCTTTGTTCTTGGAGCAGTGATCTGTGGGGCTCTGACTGTGGGTCATTGGTTCTCTCTGAAATTCCCTAGATCTTTAGGTATCTAAATCATCATAGCTATTTAGATCTCTGGGCTCCAGGTGGGAACCAAGAGGAGGGAGGTATAAGAAGAAGAGGGTGGATTTCCTAAAGGGTGGTTACTTCTTGAAGGCTATGCAGGCTGACATATCACAAACTGATAACAAGGAAGCTGAGAGAAAGCACAATATCTGTACCAATTGAGCAGATTGCTCTGGTTTGGTAGTGGCCAAGCTGAACTAGAGGAGGGTGAAACACTAGCTCCAGCTTACTGAAACAACAGCCTACAGTCCTGAGGGATTATTGATCACAGATATTAGTGTGACAGAGTCTCCTATTCCCAATCCATTCCTGATCATTCCTTTCCCTATATAAGATCAATAGATAAAGTTTATTAAGTACCTTCCTGAGTGGTCATTATATCACGACCCTTGGGGAGGGGGCAACGCAGTCAGATGAAACATGATCCAAGGCTAATTAGAACCCAATATTAATAATCCAACCCCAGGTGGGACCTGAAAGGGTTACCCATCCACCAGACCATAAGGGTCCTGCCTGGGCACTGTTATTTAGGATAGAGCATTATAACATACAGCAAAAGTGACTTGAGTTGGTGTTCCCCCACTTACCAGCTACCTAGGGGAATACAAAGGCACAGCCTCCCTAACCAATATTCCCTAGAAGTATAGTAGCATCAGAGGAGTCCCTATATATATTTCTTTATAACACTGCTATAGTTTCGTTTTGGGTTATAACTGCAGCTCCTGAAAATCTTTGACCATTATGTTGGTAATTTGAGCTATCGCAGAAGAGTGTGAAGTTGGCTTGGACCATGGGAATATCTGACAGGTCCTCTCTGGTCTTTTGCATGATCTCTAATGTGTCACTCCAACTATGAAGGCTATCCCCTTCTAATGGTAACTCAGGGATAAGAGTTGCTGGGTTAATGGTTTTGCATCTATGGAAAGTCGAGTTCTTGTTTGTTAATAAGATTGCTTGGTACTAGGAGAGACGTTGCTATGTGAAAGCTTGCAGATTTGCATTCCTCAGCGTGGTTTCAAGTTGATGCTGGAAATACAATCTCAGCTCCCCTCCCAGGACTAGCTTTGAACTTTTTCTAACCATTAGAGCTGCAGTAGCAATAATCTTTAAACATGAAACTATTCCTTGCATAACTGGATTGAGAGTTGAATTGTAATAAGCAATAGGTCTTAGATCGCTACCTAAGTATTGCGTGAGCACTGCACAGGCAATTCCTTTATCCTCATGGATAAACAGATGAAATGGTTTATTGTGGTCAGGAATGCCTAATGCAGGAGAAGACAAAATTGCTCTCTTTAACTTTGCAATGGCATTTTTGGGTTCCTTTTTTAGCTTCAGTGGTTCTTTGATATCTTTCCTGGTTAACTCTGTTAGTGGTTTTGCTATGAGAGAAAAACCAGGTATCCATGGAAACATGGCTTTATCAAGAATATATCATAATGGGTGGGTGGGGGCAGCTGGGTAGTTCCGTGGATTGAGAGCCAGGCCTAGAGATGGGAGGTCCTAGGTTCAAATCTGACCTTAGACACTTCCCAGCTGTGTGATCCTGGGTAAGTCACTTGACCCCCATTGCCTACCCTTACCACTCTTCTGCCTTGAAGCCAATACACAGTATTGACTCCAAGATGGAAGGTAAGGTTTTAAAAAAAAGAATATATCATAGTGTTATTTCATTTCTCTTTTGTATAGGGTTAATAGTGTGTTAGATTAGAAGAATTATATACCTAAGGTTTTAGCAAAACATTTAATAACATTTCTTTTACTATGCTTGTAATATAAGTTTGACAGGATATAATTACAAAGATTCAGACCTGGATGAATGACTGGACCCAAAGGCTTGATATCAAATTAGAGGGGGAGTTTTAGTGGAGGAACATGGCATTCTAGCCTTGATATGTACTATTTAACACTTATCAGTGTTTATGTGACATTACAATTAAATTTGTGGGCGACCCAAAGCTCATAGCTAATATGATGGGAATTAGAGACAGAATCAGAAAATAATCTCCATAGACTATCACATTTGGCTAGTATTCATTAAGATGGTATTTAAGTCCTAATTTAGGTTTAAACCATTAATTTCACAATTACAGGAAGGAGTAAAATATGGTTAGTGGTTTGTTGAAAAAGAGATCTGTTTTTAGTGGACCACAAAGCTGAAAAGAGTAATCAGTATGATAAGGCATGAAAAATAGCAAATGGATTTTATAGCACATTGTTTATATCTTTGAGTTAATAGTGTTGCTGTACTCTGTTCTGGTTAGATCACATCTGGAATATTGTATGGGTACCACATTTTAGGAAGGACATTGGCAAATTGGAGAACATTCAGAGGAGAGCAACCGGGTTTGTAAAGTGCTTTTGAGAACTGATAAAAGAACTGGTAAGGTATAACCTGGAGAAGAGAAGATGGGGGAATATGTCTGTCTTCTAGTATTGGAAGAGTTTTCATCTGAAATAGGAATTGGTTTTATGCTGTTTAGACTCAAAAGACAGAACCAGGAAAGTCCATGCAAAATCCTTGAGATCAGAGATAATTTCATTTTTGGGTTGTCGTCATTGCTGTTTGGAGTTCCAGTGCCTTGCACAGTGCCTTGCCCATAATATGTGCTCAATAAATGTTTGTTGAATAAAATTCTAATTATAAAGAGGCAAATTTAGGCTCGATGTAAGGTGAAGTTTCTTAATCACATTGTACAAAAGTTCAGTAGAGGTCCTTAAATGATTTACATGAGGTTTTAAGCAAAGATTTTTACTACTTACTGGTAAATTTGTCCAAACCTTATCTCCCTCTCCTTGAAACTTCCCTTTTGATTCCTTCTCATTCTTTATTTTTCTTCTTTCTCTTCACTTCTTATTCTTGGGTTGTTAACTTATTCTTGTGTCCTACTGTTTTCCACTTCATCTTGAGTTCTCCTTTCCTGGTGAGAATATTCTACTTTCTTCTTGAGTTTGGCCCTCATTTATAAATCTCTAACTTTTTCCAGACTTGTCTTAGCCCTACTCCTCCCAAGATCTCATTTTTTGTTCTTCACAATTCTTGATTCCTCCAAATCTCCTTTTTTGCTTCTTCTAGGAGCAACAGATGGAAATAACAGAAAAGGCAGATTTTGGCTTGATATAGGAAAAAACTTTCTAACAATTGGTTACATCTATTCCAGAGTAGAATATGCTTGTTTTATAAGGGAGGGGTTCTTGCTTACTAGAAGTAATCAAATGAAGGAGGGATGTCAGATTATATTGTAAAGTAGAGGTTGGACAAGATGACTTTGAGATCTTTTTGGTTTTGTGATTCTGAGCCAGTCAGGCAAATACAAGGTATAGTTGGCTTAATTCCCAAGGATTTGGCCATAAGAGACAGATGTCAATTCACTGAGAGGTTCCAGGGAGCTAGCAGCTAGATGGCAGAGGTGTTGCTATAGAGAGAAGAAATAATTCAAGCTTAAGAGAGGAAATGAATAAAAATTGGGTATTACCATGGAAGTACCTAATCTTTGAAACTCCCTTTGCACACGCCCTTAACCCACCTTTAATGAAAGTGCAAAGCCTAGCTTATTTTCTTGTATGAGAATCTCATAGAGAGTCCAGTACTAATGGTTCTGCTCCACTAGGATCTCTGCCCTTTTTTTGGGTTCTGTACCTTTGGATCCAGAACCACTTCCCACAAAGCAGGCATTATCAAAGAGAGCAGAGAACAAATAATCATTGTACTATAACAGAGCTCACCAAGCCTATTCACTAGTACATTCTTGTTGACTTTCTCCTCTTAGACTTCAGATTGATCCAGGCTTGTGGTGTCAACCAAATGTCGAAGAACCTCTGGTCCTATGTACTTTTAGCCAAATCTATCTAAGATATGGCATACCTCCATGATTAGAACTTCATAGAAAGAACAATAGATTTGAAACCAGAGGACCTGAATTCAAACCAAAAGTTAGCAGTGTGTCTTCAGGCAAATCATTTTACATTCCAGAGTGTGAATTTACTTATGAAATAAAAATAAAGTGGTTGGATTAAATTATTTTTAGTATTCCTTTATTCCTTCCATGCCACAATCAGCACTTTTTTAGTTTCTGTGACTGACAAAATTCATCATCTGGTGATGATTCTAACTGGTGAGTTTCTCCTTGAACTTCTGTTTTGAGAAAGTGTGAAACTAGTCCTCTGATCATTTCTTCACTTCTCTCCCAGCTCTGTTCTTGACTCTTTGAACTTCACCATGTATCATCAGTTTGTTCACCTTGGAAAATCCCTTCCCCTCTATGGCCTCTTTTTTGTTCCTCATTTTTGCTCCATGGCCCCACCCCCTGCATTCTTGGTTTTCTGTTCACTCTTAGGTATTTCCTTACTCCATTAAAATATAAGCCTCTTGAGTGACTTACTAACTCTGATCAAGCCAATGGAACCAATTTCAATTCAAGAGAACTCATGATGAAACATGCTATCCATTTCCAGATAGAGGTGGTGGACTCAGAGCTGAATATGGTTTGTGTGTTTGGGTTTTCTTTTCTTTTCTTTTTTTTTCAATGGGGCAGGGGAGGTGGCTACATGCAGGGATTAATTTTATTTGACTATACATGTTTTTAAGGGGTTTTGTTTTTCTTGTTTTCTCACTGGTGGAGGTGTGAGGGAGAGAATTTGGATCTGAAAAAATATTGTGAAAAAATAAGAAAGAATGTAAATTCCTTGTGGTAAGGACTCACTTTCTTTTTGCTTGTGTTTGCATACAGTACCTAGAACATATTCATTACTTATTGGCTTGATTTACTGGTTGACCCACTTAGGCCAGTCATTTTAGCTCTTTGCATTTAGTGGGTCTGTTTCTTGGATGACAGAAGCAGAGTTACTGGGCTTTTACTCATTACCTTTCTAATGGAAGGATCTGCCAAAGCTGTTTAGAATAGTTTTCCAGAACTCAGAGTCACTGCCATACTAGGATAAAGCACTAGATGGGAACCTAAATAGAGACTTTCTTAATTGAGGTTAAATAAATTACATTTTCTTTTGAGAGCTGTATTAAAAATCTTATGGTAGTTGGAGACATGATGGAATATTGCCAAATTTGAGGCAGAAATTATTATCTTAGTTGAATTTGATAGCTTATTTGGACTACCTTCTAAAAGTTTTGTTTCATGTGAATTAAGTATATTTCCTTGTTTGGTTTGGGGTGAATTATCTGTTTCCCCATGAAGTGGGTACACCGAAGGCACCCTTTTTTGGGTAGTCAGCCTTTAGGACTTGGGGGAGAGGAGGGTCAAGGTTTCTGTCCTTGTTGTGCAGCACTATCTTCAATAACCTATGGAATTAAACCAAGTAGAACCAAAAAAATCTCTTTGTTAGTGCTATATCTATCATTACCTACAGAGGCCAGTGTCTTCTGCTAGGCCTGGGTTGAGAAATATAAAGATGCCCTTATATTTAGGGCAACTTCTATGCTAAATCACAACTGACCACTTAATTCCTGTCAGAAAACAGTTTATTTCCATCATGTTATCATCATGTTACCTGTCCTCTGGGACACTTAATTTCTCCTTGACTCCACAGGCCACCACAGCAAAAAAGAATTCTGGAAAAAAGGTGCGAATGTAGATGGCAGCCTTGGGGATGGGGTTGGCTATGAAAACCTCCTGCTTCTTTCGTCTTATTGTCTTCATCACTTCTTCAGCTACTTCCACAGGGTGTACCCCATAGGCAAACTTCCTAAAAAAGACTGGGAGATCAAGGAGAAGGAATAAATAACTAATAATAAGAAAATGCAAATTGAAACCATTCTAAGTTTTCAATTCACACTCAGCAAATTGGCAAAACTGACAAAAAATAAGTCAATGTTGGTGAGACTACAGGAAGACAGGTATTCCTTGAGATGGTCTAAACTTTCTAGAAAACAGTTTGGATTTATATAAAAAAAGTGACTGAAATGTCAGTTTTTTATCCTAAGATAGGTCATATCCCAAGGAGGTCAAAGGCAGAATGAAGAATTCCACTTAAAGCAATAAATTATTGATTTTTAAGAAGGAATAATTGACAGAACACTGAAGGAATGGGAATTGGTCCAATGCAACAATAATCTTCCGAAACCTTGGGCTTTAAAGAACTATAAAAAAGTAGGAAATAACTTAAAAAATAATAAAGCACAGTGGGACAGCTAGGTAGCTCAGTGGATTG
The DNA here is from genome assembly GCF_016433145.1 of Gracilinanus agilis. Lineage (NCBI taxonomy): Eukaryota > Metazoa > Chordata > Mammalia > Didelphimorphia > Didelphidae > Gracilinanus > Gracilinanus agilis. Next base: position 237,075,387 of record NC_058133.1, read on the forward strand.
AGAACCAGGCCTAGAGAAGGGAGGTCCTGGGTTCAAATCTGGCCTGAGACACTTCTTACCTCTGTGACCCTGGGCAAGTCATTTAACCCCTGTTGCCTAGTCATTACTGCTCTTCTGCCTTGAAACCAATACAAATATTGATTTTAAGACAGAATGTAGGAGTTAAAAAAAATACAATGCAAGTCACTCATTTCATAGATGATGGAACTAAGACCCAGAGAGTAGGTGATTTACTCAAGGTTTCATAATAACTGAGTGGCAGGAACAGGACTAGAACCTGGGGTCTCCAGCTACTTGAGGAGTCAGAAACCAGGATCTGAACTCAAGTCCTCTGACTCTAATCTTGACTCCTAAGCACTTGTGGTAATGACAAGCACACAAGATGATCAAGTTCCTTCTGGCTCTAAGTCTTATGACATGACTCTGGGAGAATGAAGTAGTTTTGTAGTACCTCAAGCATTCTAGGAACTTTGTGAACCTAGACAAGAGAGGACTCATGTTGGACCCACCATTCTTAATCTTTTCTGGGTCTTGTCACCCCCTCTAAGCAGTCTATAGGCTTTTTACATACCCCTTCCCAATAAATGTTTTTAACTGCATAAAATAAAATAGCTAGGATTATAAAGGAAATTAATTATATTAAAATTCATTTATGAATTAAAAAAAATTCATAGACTACAAATTAAGAACCCTTGTCTTAGACCCAATGTGTCCATTGCTCTCCCTCTACACCCTCTAGATTCTTGACCTATAGTACAGCTAGGAACTCCCCAAGGTCTTCCAGTCCAGATCTACGTTTTGGGCTATAAGTCATGATCTCCTCCCAATGATCCCCTGCACCTTGGATGTTGGTATTGTATTATAGGGGTTGTTATAGAAAAACAGGTGGTGGGTGGCAGAGGATTTGCAACCCCAAATCGTGGATTCAGCAGAAAAGGGCTGTTCCCAAAAGTCATGATGTTAGGGTGCCTGGTGCACTGACAAGAGGTCTTCCCCAGGATCTGTTCCTAATGTCATCCTTCTTTGACCCATTCCTTGTGTAACTCAGAAATCTCACATTTCCAGATGGAAGCTTCCCAGTTCCTTGGCTCTGTATACATGTGGTAAGATCTGATGAAAGTTGGGCTCACAGTGCTAATGACCACTTCAAATTCCTCCACTTCTGCTCTGAGACAATCAAAAAATCCCTGGGCAGCATGTTTTGAAGCAGCATCTAGAAGACAAATGAAGCAGAGATGAATATATGAAAGGCAAATTTCTTCTTTTCTATGATATGAGAGTCTTTTAGGGGCAGATAACCTAGAGAAAAAAGTCATCCATTTCTAGGTCTAGGGTTTGTTTGTTTTCTTAACCCTTACTTTTTGTTTTAGATTGATTCTGAGGCAGAAGAGGTGTAAGGGCTAGGCAATGGGGATTAAATGACTTGCCCAGGGTCCCACAGCTAGAAATTGTTTGAGGTCAAATTTGAACCCAGGACTTTCTGTCTCTTGGACTGACTCTCAATCTACTGAGCTACTTAATTGCCCCCCTAGGGCTAGGTCTTGATGAGATAGGGTAGAGGAGATATCTAATGCTCCCTAAGGAGACTTTGTCCCATTGACATATATCTATTGAGGAAAATCAATATTATGCTATGTAAAATTTGATATTTATTCATCTATTAATATACCCTTTTTTGTCAAAACCACCATCTCTTAGCCTATCTCAAAAGAAAACTCTTCTATTCTAGCTGAGGAATGCAATTACTCCCAGCTACTGAGGCATCTCTCTGGGCAGAAACTCTTAATTTTGTTGACTATGTAAACAGAAGCCAGATAAGACTAAGTTGTCCCCAGCAATATGCCCCTTTGTCCTAGCAATTCCCCTTATCAAAGTTGAGGGTGACCTGTTCTAAAAAAAGGGAGACCAAGGCAGTAAAAATCTGATTGCAGCTATCTATTATGGAGCAATTGGCCATACCTGAAGGCTGCCAGAGCCTATGAAAAAGCTCATATCATTTTGTTTTTCAGGGGAGAGCTCAATAATGTATTATCAAGAAGACAGACCTGGACTTAAAGGCCCTTTGACCCTTATTTGGCATCTTTGGTCACTGAGAGAGACTAATGACCTCAACTTATTAGTTATTTTTTGTTAGATTATCTAATAAATTGATATCCATAACATTCTCAGCATTTCATTCACAATGCTGTGCACATCTACTCATATCTTAGCAAGGGAAATGACATGTTATAAAGGTCTAATAGTTCATCGATTCTTTTTTTCCCAGTGTGTCCTAATCTAACTTTAAAATTAAAAATATTATTGCTTATTTATTTTTAATATTTTTAAACATTTATTAATATTCATTTTTAACATGATTCATGCTCCTACTTTCTCCTTCACCCCTCCAACCGCACTCCCTCCACCCATGGCCGATGCACATTTCCACTGGTTTTAACGTGTCATTGATCAACACCTAGTTCCAAATTGTTGATAGTTGCATTGGTGTGGTTGTTTTCAGTCTACATCCCCAATCATGTCCGCCTCAACCCATGTGTTCAAGCAGTTGTTTTTCTTCTGTGTTTCCACTCCTGCAGTCCTTCCTCTGAATGTGGGTAGCATTCTTTACCATAAATCCCTCACAACTGTCCTGTGTAATGTGCATTGCTGCTGGTACAGAAGTCCATTACATTCAATTTTACCATAGTATATCAGTCTCTGTGTACAGTGTTCTTCTGCCTCTGCTCCTTTCACTCTGCATCAGTTCCTGGAGGTCTTTCCAGTTCACCTGGAACTCCTCCAGTTTATTATTCCTTTTAGCACAATAGTATTCCAACACCAGCATATACCACAATTTGTTCAGCCATTCCCCAATTGAAGGACATATCCTCCTTTTCCAGTTTTTTGCCACCACAAAAAGCGCAGCTATAAATATTTTCATACAAGTCTGTTTATCTATGATCTCTTTGGGGTACAAACCCAACAATGGTATGGCTGGATCAAAGGGTAGGCATTTTTTTATAGTCCTTTGAGAATACTTCCAAATTGCCAGCCAGAATGGTTGGATCAGTTCACAACTCCACCAGCAATGCATTAATGTCCCAATTTTGCCACATCCCCTCCAGCATTCATTACTCTCCCCTTCTTTCATTTTAGCCAGTCTGCTAGGTGTGAGGTGATACCTCAGAGTTGTTTTGATTTGCATTTCTCTAATTATTAGAGATTTAGAACACTTTCTCATGTGCTTATTGATACTTTTGATTTCTTTATCTGAAAATTGCCTATTCATGGCTCTTGCCCATTTATCAATTGGGGATTGGCTTGATTTTTTTCTACAATTGATTTAACTCCTTGTAAATTTGAGTAATTAGACCCCTGTCAGAGTTTTTTGTTATAAAGATTTTTTCCCAATTTGTTGTTTCCCTTCTGATTTTGGCTGCATAGTTTTTGTTTGTACAAAAGCTTTTTAGTTTAATATAATCAAAACCATTTAATTTACATTTTGTAATTTTCTCTAACTCTTGCTTGATTTTAAAATCTTTCCCTTCCCAGAGATCTGATAGTTATACTATTTTGTGTTCACTTAACTTATTTATAGTTTCCCTCTTTATATTCAAGTCATTCACCCATTCTGAATTTATCTTGGTGTAGGGTGTGAGATGTTGATCTAAACCTAATCTCTCCCATATTGTTTTCCACATTTCCCAGCAGTTTTTGTCAAATAGTGGATTTTTGTCCCCAAAGTTGGGTTCTTTGGGTTTATCATACACTGTCTTGCTGATGTCATTTACCCCAAGTCTATTCCACTGATCCTCCCTTCTGTCTCTTAGCCAGTACCATATTGTTTTGATGACTGCGGCTTTATAGTATAGTTTAATATCTCATAACTGCTAGGCCCCCTTCCTTCACATTTTTTTTTCATTATTTCTCTTGATATTCTTGATCTTTTGTTGTTCCAAATGAACTTTGTTATCATTTTTTCTAATTCAGTAAAGAAGATTTTTGGTAGTTTGATAGGTATGGTGCTAAATAGGTAAATTAATTTGGGTAGAATGGTCATTTTTATTATGTTAGCTCGTCCTACCCATGAGCAATCAATGTTTTTCCAATTGTTTAGATCTAGTTTTATTTGTTTGGAAAGTATTTTGTAGTTGTTTTTGTATAATTGCTGTGTTTGTTTTGGTAGGTAGATTCCTAAGTATTTTATATTGTCTAGGGTGATTTTAAATGGTGTTTCTCTTTCTACCTCTTGCTGCTGTGATATGTTGGAAATATATAGAAATGCTGATGATTTATTTGCATTTATTTTGTATCCTGCAACTTTGCTAAAGTTGTTGATTATTTCAAAAGCTTCTTAGTTGATTCTCTAGGATTTTTTAAGTAGACCATCATATCATCTGCAAAGTATTTTTAATATTTTATTTTTAAATTTCAAGATCCAGATTCCCTCCCTCTCTCCTATTCCTTCCCATACTTATGGAAAAGGCTATAAAATCAACTGTACATGGAAATCATGAAAAATATATTTCCATATTAGCCATACTAAAAAAATAAAGCAAGAAAAAATAAAGTGAGAAAATTATAATTCAGTTTGTACTAGGGAGTTCATCAGCTCTTTCTGGAGGTAGCATTTCTTCATCATGAGTTCTTTGGAATTGCCTTGAGTCACTGTATTGATCAGAGCAGCCCAAGTCTTTCATAGTTTGATCATCATTACAACACTGCTGTTATTGTACACAATGCTCTCCCAGTTCTTCTCATTTCACTATGCATCAGTTCATATGGGTCTTGCCTTAGTTTAAAAAAATCATCCCTCCTGTCATTTTTCATAGAAGAATAGTACTCCATGATAATCATATGCAATCACTTGGTACTGCTTTCCCTTCTTGTCCCAGTGAAACAGACTTTCTTGCCAACTTTTTAAGTTATCTTGGACAGGAATTTCCCCCTCACACACCTCCCCTATACTTTTTTGGTTCTACTACTCTAGAATTTGTTTTGAGGCATTTGAAAAATAGTTGTTTGTACAGAGTTTCTGCTTTATTCTGCCATATTTTTATTTGGCCTTTTAAAATCAGTAACAATGGTTCATATAAAACATTTCCTCCAAAAGTCTGATGCTCACTCATCCACAGGTATATACAGAGTGTGTAAATAGAATTAGCCAGATCCCATAAATAGTCAAAAATCTACTCAACCCAGGCATGCTAATGATGTCACTCCCACCTCCCTTAGTGGGGAGGGGAGACGAGTTACCCACACGTGACAATAAGTAACCAATCAAGAATAAGGGACTGCCCTTTGGGCAGTCCAAATCAATGTAGAAACTGCCATTTGTCCATTTGAATTAGAGGTGGACCACAGGAAGTGATGAAAGACATGATCTCTTTAAGTAAGTGAGTGAACTTCCTGTGGGGGCAGTTGCCTTCTGGAACTGGAGGAAGAAGCATCTCCTGAGACCACAGACAGCTTACACTCTGTATTATCACGTGGGTAAGTTAGGCTGGCTTCCTTGGCCTAGCTGGGCCAATTCTAAACTCTACCTATCTGGCTGTTGGGCCCTGTGGCTTACAGTTTCATTTGATTAGACTTCTAACCTCCCTTTTCTCTTTATCCCTACTTTACCTACCTGATTGTAAATAAATTCTTCAACTCGATGCTGACTTGGGTCTGATTTAATTACGGAATCAACCTAATTGTTGATTCCTGGCGGCCACATAATTTTAATATATAGCTATAATAACAAAATCTTAATTCTTACAAGAGTCCAGGGGAAGGGTGGACACTTAAACTATACAATGGTGGTAAGGTACACATATAGGATACCTATATGGCAAAGGGGTAACTCACAGTTACAGGAAGCCTTTTCTCCCTTTCTTGGAGTCCTCATGAACTACTTTGGGATGGTGCTCTGCTAGGCTATGAGGATTTGTATACCTTTGTAGAATTCTAAAGCTGCTCTTCCTCATTGTGTTTAGTTTTTCCTCAGTCTACCTCTGAGCTCCTGGTTGGATGCATTGTCTCTCAATAGTTCATTTCCTCCAATGATATCATCAGTGGAGGGGGTTGGAGGGAGTGTAACACCCCTTTTGGGGTCACTTCCCTTATCCTCCCCACCTTATTGCTCTTTGTTACAGGTGCAAGGATCTGCCTCCCTAAAGTGTTCATGAGCCTGGGGTCATCCAAGCTTTGCACCTGGTCTTATATTGTCCTGAACCAGCTTGTAGGAACATAAAGATCAGGAAGTATGTCTGATTTTTTTCAGACCATCACAAAGTATTTTCCATCTTTATTCAATGATCTAAATACTTCCAGTCCTCCTAAACTGATTACTCATTCATACCTACTTTGCAGTTTTGATTGATTAATTGATTCAATCAAGAATTCTGGGCTGAGGGCAGTTAGGTGGTTCAATGGAGAGAGAGAGCCAGGCCTAGAGATGGGAGATCCTGAGTTCAAATCTAGATTTGGACACTTATTGCTATATGACCCTGGGCAAGTCACTTAAATCCCATTGCCTAGTCCTTACCACTCTTCTGCCTTGGAATTAATACACAGTATTGGTTCTAAGACAGAAGATAAAGGTTTAAAAAGAAAAAAAATCTGGATTGTTTGTGATTTCATTAATTTTAGTGGAGAGTCAAGCATCTAGTCTTGCATATACAATGTGATTTCTGGAAGGAGAGCAATACCACCTGGGAATTAGGGTAAGAGCTTCCTGTAGGAGTTGGCACTTGAGTGAAGCTTTAAAGGAAGCTAGAGATTCTAAGATGGAATAAAAAAGGAGTGCATTGTAGGTGTGATGGACAGCCTTTGTAATGGCATGAAGATAGGACATATAATGTTGTTTATGGGAGATAGAAAGTATGGCAGAATATAGGGTGTACAATAGAACAACCAGCAACAAGCTTGGAAAGGGAGCAATACTCGGAGGGTCTTTTAAATTCTATACTCTCAAGCAGTTTATTCTATCTATGATTATTTTAAAAGAGTTATCTCTTATAATCTCTTCTTGGAGGGCTTTGTAGAAAAGAGGCTCCCACTGGAGTCTCTTAAGTAAGTGACATTCAGGCCCTGTGCTTTAGGAATATCACTTTAGTTACTTTGTGGAAGATGCATTGAAGTGAGAAAAGACATAAGGCCTTCCTTAAAAGATACAGAATTCTTATAACAAATATTCAAAACAAAATGTCACACTCAGGTGTGTCAGAAGAGATATGTCTTTCTACATCTTGAGTCCATCATCTCTCAGTTGTTGAATAATTGACAGTAGTCAAGCAAGAGGTCATGAAGGCCTGAATAAAGACAGGGGTCCCAAGAGTAGAAAAAATTTTATCACATTTAGTCATGTGAGAAACTTCTGGAGGTAGAATTGACAAGACTTGGCCATTGACTGGATAGTAATGCAGAGGGAGAAGGAAGAGATGACAACTTGGAGGCTGTACACTTGGTTAACTGGAAGGAAGGATGGTGCCCCGAATAGAAAGAAATGTTAGAAAGAGAGGAAGGGAAGATAATGAGATCTATTTTGGACATGTATGATTTGAAATGCTTATGGGAATCCTAGTTAGAGATGTTTAATAGGAACTGGCAACATGGTTCTCAAAACAAAGTGGAGCTAAATGTATAGAACAAGGAGTTATCTACAGAGAGGAGATTGTTGAAACCTTGGGAACTGATGAGCAAGGCAGTCTTTGCCTTCGAGGAATTTATATTTTAATAAGTGGCATAAAAAAGAACAAGAAAAGATAAGATCCTGGTATAGAAATGGTTAGGAAACAGCATGGTGGCCCGGCTCAATGTGAGAAAAAGTAAACATACTTACCAATATGACCATGTGCAAATCATTTAGCAAATCAGTTAAAAGTTGCAGAAAAAGTGCTGACCTACATTAGCAGTAAGTTTTCCTCTAAAGGGAGTTCCTGACACTAGTATAATCACAAGTCTAGCCCCTGTTGTTAGATTATTCCTTGAAGATAGCTCACAAGGACTGATTTCTACATTTGAGCCATAAAATAAACATCAATTTTGAGCCCTAGAAGAGTCTTGGTACTTAATGAAAACTCTACCCAGAGGTTTTTCATTGTGTAAAAAAAGTTACCATTTTAGTGGGGCTTCAAGTCTCTTTTTTAAAAAAGGAAAAGACTAGATGCTCTGGAAAATGTGGTTAAATTCATCCTTTTCCCCACCATACTTCCTCTCCACTCCAACATTCTTTCTATATTTTCTCTTTTCCCTCTTATGTCATATTTCATCTCCTATTCATCTTTTAAGACCACTCATTTGCTCCATGAAGTCTTCCATGACTACAATACACTATGATATCCTCTCTTCCAATACAACAATATTGTCTGTACTATAATTGGTGATTAGAGCTGTTTAAAAACAGAACAAGCTGCACTGAAATATTTCTCTTACTGCAAGTATTCAAGTAAAAGCTAGACTAGGTATTCACTTGTATAAGATATAGAGGGAATCATCATTCAGGTGCAGATTGTACTAGCAGGCCACCAAGTCTTTTCAAAATCTAAGACCTGGTGATACTCCAGCACTTAGTGTATTTTGCCTAGAACTATAATAGCTTGTGATGCAAACTCAATAAATTCAACAATTTATGAAACTATATGAATCTTTTGTGTGCATAGCTAGGTATTAGGGAAGACACAAAGATGTCCCCAATATAGTTTATTAAACAATAGGTTTTTGGCTATTGTATCACACTGTTGACTCATTGATTTTGAAGCCAGCTAAAATCTGTAGACATTTTCTAGATTAATTCCTAATAATGTCATGCTAACTTTTGTTTATGAAACTGATTTTTAAAATTCAGGTGTAAGACTTTAATTTATCCCTAATGAAGTACATTTTTATCAATTTGAGCTCATTTATCTCACATATCAAGATCTTTTTGGATTCTGACATTGTAATGAAGAGTTTATTATACTTCCTAGCTTTATGTCATTTGCAAATCTGAAAAATGTTTTTCTTTTTTAAACCCTTACCTTCCATTTTAGAATCAATACTGTGTATTGGTTCTAAGGTAGAAGAGTGGTAAGGACTAGGCAATGGTGGTCAAGTGACTTGTCTAGGGTCACACAGCTGGGAAGTATCTGAGGCCAAATTTGAACCTAGGATCTCCTGTCTCTAAGCCTGGCTCTCAATCCATGGAGCTACTCAACTGTCCCCCTGAAAAATGTTTTTCACCACAGGGCCAAGCACAGTTTGCAACTAATCCTCATTGGAAAAATGGAAACTTACTCCAACACTGACACTGAACCATTAACAATCATCAGTCTTTGAGACTGGTCATTCAAATAGTTTTTTTGAATCCACCTAATAATCTCCATCTATATTATTGGCTAATTCGCATTTTTCCATCTTCTTTATCACAATAGTATGAGTTATTTCATCAAAAGTTCTGCTGAAAATCTAGGCAAACTCTATCAAAAGCATCTTCCTTACCAATTAATATAATAATCTTGTTAAAAAAGGAATTATGAAAGAAATTCATAAAAGAAAACTGCCCAGATATTTTAGAACCAGAGGATAAAGTAAAAATTGAAAGAACCTTCTGGTCATCTCCTGAAAGAATTCCAAAATGAAAACCTCATTCAGGGTTAAATAAATAGAATCAAAAGAATAATTTCTACAATTGCGACAACATTGTAAAGTCAAACGACTTTGAAAGACTGAAAAACTCCACTAAATGCAATGGCCAACCATGATTCTAGAGAACTGATAAGGAAGCTTGTGAATTATTCATCAACTGAGAGATGATGGACTCAAGATGCAGAAAGACATATCTCTTCTGACACACCCGAGTGTGACATTTTGTTTTGAATATTTGTTATAAGAATTCTGTATCTTTTATTTTTTATTTCTCTAGTTGGGAATGAGTGTGAGGGAAAAAAAATCTAGGTCAGGACAGATCCCTCCTTTTCCCCACTGCCTATACACACACGCGCACACACACACACACACACACACACACACACACACACACACACACAAAGAGAAAGAAAAAGAATCAAACATTTTTTAAAGGTCAGAAGAAAATGGAAGGAGGGACAAATAGAATAATTGACAAACAAGAAAGCCTTGAAAATTATAAGTTGAAGTAATTGTATATATTTTATATAACATATAAAAATATATTTTTAAAATAAAAGTAAGCTGTACATAATATGGAGTTTGTCATTTCATGTGCAATCCTCATTTTCCTATTTTATTCTACAGATGGAAATGTTCATTTTACTTGGCATTTATCAAGTTAAGAATAAAAAATTGTTGTGAAACTGCATATATATGCATATATTTACTATCATTTGATGTGTTGGTTGATTTTAATTACTTTTATTTATTTTTTGGTTCTTTATTACATAGATAACTCTTGAGAGGGGGAAGGGAGAAATATCTTTGGAAAATAGGTGATGTAAAACAAAAGATTTCAATAAAAAATTTAAAAATAAAGTATGGGTAGGAATTCAGCAGGGAAGGTATAATATTTCAGGCTTAAGAAGGAGGTACAAAGGTATAAAAGTATGGCGGGCATAGATGAATCCTTTTGACAGAAACATGGAATAATGAGGCCAAATAAGACTGGTAAGACTGAGTGGTGCTAAGCTATGGAGTCCTTTACTATACAAAGGAGTTTGAACTTTACTCAACAGATAATAAGGCACCATAGAAGATTTCTAAGCAGAAGAGAGACTTGACTAGATCTGTATAAAAAAGAGATTATTCTATTTACTCTGTGAAGGATGGATTATGGATGGGAAAGACTGAAAACAAGAAAGCATGCTAGAAGACTATTTCATGGACTTAGGCTGGTAGCAATGGGGGCCTGTTCATAAAGAGTGTATCAGCAGAAATAGAGTGGAGGAGATTGAGGTTAGAGATATTTTCTTAATTTCTCAACTACTAGATTGTAAATTCCCTAAGAGGCAAGGATTGTTTCATCCATCTTAGAATACTGCATAATGCCCAACATAGAGTCTTATTTTTAATAAATTCTTGACAAATATTTGTGAAATGAAAGCATGAATGACTAAAACTCTCTAAAGTGGAATGCCCACAAGTCTGGTGTGCAGCCCAGTCTGCTGGAATGTAAACTATTAGAATGGAGGAGTGCAGCACAGCTGTTCCACTCCCTTGCAGCTGCTGCCTGCCTTTGCTATTCTCTTTTCTTTTGTCTTTGCTCAGTGTAAGCTCTACTAAATTGCTGGCCAGGAATGTTCCTCCCCAGGCATATATGTCAGCAGGCTGGCAATTATTCTCTACCTGTGCTGAGCTCTCATCAGTGGGGCTGAAATTCAAGTAGTCAAGAAAAGAATTCTCACATTTGCAACACTGCTTCCAAGACATCTCTCTGCCTCTTAAACCTATCGAATAGCTGAGAAGCAAATAAAAGTCATCCATGACCAGGAAACCAGACCCTTCCTGGGTATCTTGCTATCTGTTTTGCTTCAGTCCTTTCTCCCTAATCTGGAATGGGGAGACCTCTGGCCCTGTCACTTGATCTTCTGAGACCCTATCCTATCCTGCCTTCCTACCCTGGCACTGAAATCAAGGAAAAGAGAAATTTGCTTGACTAATTTCATCTAAAAATTTGCATATTAGTGAAAGTGACTGAAAAAAATAGTATCATGATTGAGTAAAGACAATCAATGATACATTTCTTACATTTGGACCTATGTGTCTGTGAAATCTTTCTCAGATATCACAATCATTAAAACCAAATATCAAAATAAAATGAATGTAGAAGAAGATCTTCCAATCACTGATTCATAAAGTATTATGATTTTTAAAAATAATGAAGCATATTCAATTATATTGGTCTTTATAATTCTATAAAAAGATTTCTGTAGTTTTGTAAATAAAATTTTAAATTATTTTAAAATACTCATTTCATCCTTTAAATTGCTCTATTTTAAATATTTTATAAAGTACATAATATATTAGTTGAGTAATACATGTATTTTGGAGGTACAAACTCAAATCATTATTACTGACAGGATACATGTTCAAAAATGTTTGGAGACTTCTGGACCAAAAGACACCCCTAGGTCTGCAAATCTCAGTTTGCAGTCACACACAGTCCTACATTTTGGGTTAGCAACTTACATGCAGTTCGAAGTGGAATTCCAAATCTCCCCTGAATGTTACTGACCAATACAATCTGGCCTGTTCTTCGGGAGATCATGTTGGGAAGTAGGGCTGGAAAATACAGAAACATCAGTGCACTGAAATAAATGTCCTCATTATAGTTACCAAATGAGTAAATAGACAATTCCTTCCTGGCTAAGAATAAGATATGAATAAATAAGAATAAGAATAATATATAAGGCAGCTTAAAAAAAGAAAAAAGGCAGTTAAGTGGAGCAATGGATAGAGCTCTGGCCTTGGAATCAGGAAGATTTGAATTCAAATCTAGCTTCAGATACTTAATAGCTAATGACCCTGGTAAATCATTAATCTCTGTGAGCTTCCATTTCCTCATCTATTTTCAATTGATTAGTTGTTTTTCAATTGGGTCCAAGTTTTCATTATCTCATTTGGAGTTTTCTTGGTAGAGATACTAGAGTGGTTTGCTATTTCCTTTTCCAGCTTATTTTGCAGATTTGAGAACTGAGGCAAACAAGGTTAAACAACTTGCCCAGGGGTCACATAGCTGGTAAGTATTTGAGGCTAGATTTGAACTCAGAAAGATGAATCTTCTTAACTCAAGGCTGGGCATGCTATCCACTGCTGGGCAGCTATCACATAACTGCCCTCCTCATTTATAGTACAGTGATAATATCAGCATTTCCTTCTCAGGACTGTTGTGAGGATAAAATGAGATAGTGTTTGTAAAGTGTCCATAGTAGGTATTTAATAAAAGTGTTTTTTTAAATACTATCTTCCCAAAGAAGTTAGGTGTTTCCTCTTTTTTTTTCTCAAAAAACTCTTAAGTATCTTAGAAATGATTATGAGGTGGCCTAGTGGCGTATGAGATAATGGAGTGAATGGAAAAATAGTGGAATATCCAAAAACTTGGATAGATTGTGATTGTAGGTTTTAGCTTTGGCTGGCTTTATAGTTTAGTGGATTAAGTGGTCAGTTATATGATGGTGGGATGGTTGAATTATTTTTTGCTTACAAATTCTTTCACTCACCTTTTCCATTTGTACCATTTCCCCAAAGAACTAATTAACCAATGAGTTTGTGGATAAATTTCAGGGGGTTCATGAACTTGGAAGGAGACTTCCTTAAGTGGGGAACACCTTAAGGCAGCAGTTCTTAACCTTTTTTGTCATGAACCCTTTGGCCACATACAGAAGAAAAGAAAAGTTTAGTGGTTCCTTATTGCTCCTAGGAAAAAATATACACTTCTCTTCTTGGCTTTAAAAGTCCTTCACAGTGGGTCTCCTGTCTATTTTTTCCAGATTTGTTTCAAATTACTCTCCTTCATGTATGCTGTGCTCTTCCCAGTAGCTTCTACTTCCATCTATTTCTACAGGAGGTCCTATTAAAAATTATGTTGACTGAGAAATAATGGTTCCTAGGCCTGATAGTCAATCAGTGTTGAGGGGAGGCATCATTCAATCTGCAAAATAGTATTTATCTCAAGGAACTTATTTGAAAGAGGGAGGCAATATATATACACATAAATGCGTACCAAACATATACAAAGCAGAAGCAAGGCAACCAGATAGAAGGTACCAGGACCTGGGGACCAGGAAAGGCCAAATGGGGAGTGGGGTAGCCAGCACAAAGACAAAGGGTGTTGGGTAGTATGTTTGGACCATGAAGTGCACAGATGGGAATAAAGTGTAATAATTATATAATCATAGAATTAAAATAGGAAGTTGGAAGGAACCTCAGAAGGATTTTAGTCTAACCTATAAATGAAAAGAATTGAAAACTCTGAGAAGGGAAAAACCACCATTACTCAAGGCAGCTCATTCCATTCAGATGGATTTAATTATTAAGTTTTTCAAGATGTCAAACCTAAATTGGTCTCTGAAATGTCTACTCATTGCTCCTAATTCTTCCCTTTAGGAACAAGCAGAAAAAAATAAAATCTCTCCTCTATATAATGACACTCAAAATATTTGAAGATAATTCTTGCATTCTTCCTGAGTCTTTTATTCTTCAGAATAAACATCCCTAGTTCCTTTAACCAGTTGTTCCTTTAACCAGTCCTTTAACCAGTTGGCCTGGACTCAAGGTCCTTCAGTATGCTGGTTGCCTTCCTTTGGATAAACCCCAGTTTGTCAATATTTTTATTAAACTGTGTTGATCAGATGAAGTATAGAGTATATATGGGATTGCCACCTCCCTGTTCTTGGAAGTTATGCCTCTCTTAATGTAGCCCCAAATAGAGTTAGCTTTTTCTGGCTACCTCATTGTATTCCTGACCCATATTGAACCAGCAATCCACTAAAACTTAAATCTTTTAAAAATAAATGGCTACTTAATAATGTATCCTCATTTTGTATTTGTGAAATTGACTTTTTTTATCCAAAGGTTAAAGTTTTATGTTTATCCCTATTGAAGCTCATCTTATTAGTTTCAGCTTAATCCCTTAGACTGCCAAGATTCTTTTGGATCCTTGTCCTGTCATTCTCTGTATAATTATTTTCCCCATTTTTTTTGTCACCAGCAAATTTGATGAGTATACTAACTATGCTTTTATCCAAGTTGATGTTAAAAAAGTTAAACCTTACCAGATCAAGCACAGATCCCACATGTATTCCAAAGGAAATCTCCAGACATATTGACACAGAGCCATTAACAACTATTAAGACTAGTCATTCAACTAGTTCTGAATCTATTTGATTTTATCATCTAATCTATATCTCCCCATATTTCTTATAAGAATAGTAGGAGATTCTTCATCCGAAGTTTTGTAAAATCTAGGTAATATTTCCTTTTGTTCACTAATTTAGTAATCTTGTCCTCATAAGATGAGATCATGTATTTAAAGTGCTTTCTTTATATTTAAAAATCCATATAAATATAAGCTGTTATTGTCATTATTTGTTTTGAGACTGGGCCTTCTCATTTCTCCCAGTTTGGAGCTACTTATAGGTGAATTCAAATATTGGTTGGGGTAGAAGATTTTATTTCTCCTTAGACAGCCTGATGGTCCTCTGCTCCCAGGGGGCTCACCATATTGATGCTAGATTTAGCAAGGACATCTGAATAGCTTTAGTCCTGTGTTGGCAAACCTATGGCATGTGTTCTGGAGTGTACTGGAGGGGGCTGCTCCCTTCATCCTCTCTACATGCATCTGAGGTCATTTCTTTCATCACCCACCCCTGTTTGGGCTAAGGTGGGAGGCTCACATGTGGTGTGGGGTTGCAGTTTGGGCACTTGGTCTCTAAAAGGTTTGCCATCACTGCCTATGTCTCAGAACTCCCTATGTCAGACATCTCCAGTATCAGAGACACGGGCCACCATGCCAGCTGATTTTTATGGTTGTTAGGAAGGAAATCAGTCCAAGAGGGATACTACACTTCAGAATGAAGTTCTGAAGGCACAAATTAAATAAAACAGAAAATATGGAATTGCTTAAGGCAGTGATGGCAAACCTATGGCACGGGTGCCAAAAATGGCACACAGAGCACTTTCTGTGAGCACTTGTCCACCCTCCTTTCCCATCCCCACCCCCCATCTCCAGAGTTCATTACTAGAAAAGCAGAGGGTTTGGGCAGAGTTGCTCCCTTCCCTCTCTCCACTGATGACATTTTTTCACATCCCTGCCCCTCTGTCCAGCATCCCAATGGGAGTGCACAGGGGTTAAGGTGGGTGGCTCACAGGTGGCAGAGCTAGAGGGCAGCAAAACACTCAGGCTACTCCCTTCCCCCTCTTTAAACTTGCTGAGGAAATTCCTAAATTCACCCACCCCTCTGCCTAGCAGCCCAATGGGAGTACTTGTGTGTGAGGCATGGCATGCAGTCTCTGGGGGAGTGGGCACAGCACTCAGTCTGGGAGGTGGGGTGAGGCAGGGCCTGGAACTCCATCTCTAAAAGGTTCGCTATCACTGGTCTAAAGGGACCAGTATATTTGGAAGAAACTCATCAATCAACTCAGATATTTAAAAGACAGATAATAAAAATGAAAAAAAAAAGGGCTTTAAGGTTTATAAAGTACTTTATATATGTTAACTTCCTTGATCCTCACAACAACCCTGTGTCTATTATTATGTTGCAACTATAGTTATTTCCATTCTCCAAATTCTCATTTTAAAGAAACTAAGGCACAAAGAGGCTAACGGACTTGTCCAGAGTCACATTACTAGTTAAGTTTCTGAAGCAGGGTTTAAACTTGGTTCTTCCAGCCTCTAGGTCTTATACTCTATCCAAAGTTCCACCTAGCTACTTCTACAGAAGCTAGAAGCAGGAGAGGCTATCAGAAGATGAATGTGTCAGTCCTATAAGAATAATGTTAGAACTGCTAAAGTTTAGATGGAGCTGAGGCTGGTGGGGAATACTAAGAATAATAACTTAAAACTTGTTTTAAAGCTACGTTGGAGGAAAGATCAAGGAGATTAGATGAGATCGTGATAATGGAAAATGGAGAGAAGAAATAATTACACAACCTTAATTTTGTTTTTTTTTTTCTCTGCCAAGAATAATCTTTTTTCTTTTAATGTAATGTTAAATATGAACACTACAATTTAAATAAGAATACAACTTTTTAAATTTAAGCACATGAATTTCAATGCAAAAAATATCATAATACCTTTCCAGTTCTGTCTTAGGATTCATCAGGATTCTTTGTCCACTTATTCCAATTCATTTTCTCCTAATATGGCCATAAGTTGGCATATCTTCTGTTTTAGTTCTGGTTTTTTTGTGTGTTTTTGTATTTTATGATTTCAAAAATTTTTTCCATATTTATTTTTATTCCTCTGGTTTGTTCATACTAATTACATTTAATATTCCATACCATTAGTATCAGTATGACAGAGAGTAAGATGACCTCTGGACGAGGAAGACATATGTCAAAATCTCATCTCCTAATGCTAAATAGCAGTGCCACCATGGACACCCCTCTTTGAACCTTTATTAATTCTTTAAGACTAGTCTACTCAATTATAGATGGAATGTGATAGGTTTTGTAGATGAGGTTTCCAGTGAAAAAAAAATAGAGATCTTTGATGTATATGCATATGAAAATTACATGGAATGATGATATGTATTATATTAGCTCTGCTAGAAAGTTAGCTCCATAAGGGCAGAGGATTTTTCTTAATTTTCTTCCATATGTAGATTGTTGCCCATAATAGACATTTAAAAATGTTTATTGAATGAATGAATGAATGAATGAATGAAAAATCACAACATGAAGGCTGAAGATAGCTACTCCAATCTTTTAATTTTAGAGATGGAGAAAAGTGATAGCAAGCTAGTGGCAGGGACAAGACCCTGATTCTCTTTAATTCTAACCCTTTCTACACACTGAATATGTGCATCTGGTATTTTCAAATACTAGATTAAAATCTTTCTCATCACTCTGTAAACTGAAATCAAAGGAAGAAGGAAGTGTATGGTCATCAAGGTATTTAACAGAAAGAGCTATTTCCTGGGAATCAAAGGCAAAGGATTCTTGGTAAAAAGGTCTAAGCCACAATACCTTTGGTCAATGTGATAGGTCCAAAGTAGTTGACATCCATAATCTTTTTGTCAAGCTCCAGGGAGATATTCTGTGCAGGGCCTTTCAGTTTCATGCTTGCATTGTTAATAAGAATATCTACACAGCCATAGCAATCTAAGATTTCTTTAGCTACATCCTGGACACAGCTGATGTCTGAGAGATCCAAGAGAACAAGCTTTGGTGTAAATGTCTGATGAACAAACCAAAAAAGATAAAATCAGCATTCCTATCTAGGAGATAGGCTTATGTCCAGAGAATGGCTGGACTTTTAAAGAAGCTGATTAGACAAATACTTCATCATATGTCATGCTAATGGTATACTTCTGCTTTATAGTTTATTAAGTCTCATGACAATTTTTTGCTTTTTAGAATTAACTTAATTTAAGCTTATTGACTCACTCTAGTTCAGGCTACCAACACTAGGATTATTTTTGTAGTCTCTTGGTTGGTTTCTCAGGTTCCAGTTTCTCTCTCTCCAATCTATTCTCCATACAGTTGCCAAATTAAAATCCCTAAAGTACAGATCTATGTTACATCACTGCTCAAGAAGCTCTAGTGTGTCCCTTTTGCTTCCAGGATAAAATATAAACTACTATATCAGATCCTTAAGCCTTTTCACAACCCAACTTCAACTCTTATCTGATCTTATATTATTTCCTTTCATTTACTTGTTTCTTTAGCCAAACTGTTCTTTTTGCTTCTTCTCATATGGGACATTTAATGCCCCACCTCTATTCCTTTACACAAAATGTGTAGGAGTGCACTAATTTCTTTTCTGAGAATTCTCAAGTTTAAGTTTAACTTAAATACTATATTCTTTGTGACTCACTTCCTGAACCAGCTTGTTGTTAATACCATTATCCTTACATTGTATTTATTTTTTGAATAGTTTACAGTTGACTTAACTTCTTAAGTGTTTCTCTCCAGTACCATGTATGGTATTGAAAGGCAAAGATAATTTTATTTTTGTTTTTGTGTTTCTAGCACTTAGGATAGTACCTCACACCAAGTAGTCATGGGAAAATGCTCATTAAATGAATGAACAAATGAATGAAAGCCTTACCTTGCTTGGGTCTGCCACACTAATAAGTGCATCATACAAGATTTCTAGCTTCTCCCAATTCTTGCCACATAGTACCAACCTGGCACCACCAGCATGAAACAGTCGAGAACATTCTGTTAAAAAGCATTGAAAAAGAGAAGGTAAATACAGGTGTCCCTTCCACATTGTAACTTTCCCCAGTGTGGTTTGGGGGCGGGGGAAGAGAGAGGGAGAAAGAGAAGGAGAGGGGAAGTAGATGGCTGAGATAAAGATTACAATGATAGGAAGAGACTTTAGGAGTTGTGATCCTGCATCAAATGTCCTAAAGTTCCAATTCCTGAGAAGTAAATCTCTGGATGTACTTGAGTTGGAAAGCAAAGTTACAGAGAAATAAATCTATTTAGGCATTGGTCTCTGATGCTTCTGTCAGGAGTTTGAACTGATGCATTCCTCTCCCACTCTATTGGTGAGAAATTGGAATTAAATAACTGACATTAATTATTATAGTTACATTAAGTGATGAGCTCCTTGAGGGCAGGGACTTTTATCTCTTTTTTGTATTCTCAAATGTTGCCAGCATGTTGCCTAGCACATAGTAGGTGATGAATAAATGTTTATTGAATATTACTGATTGGTTGAATTAAGAAATATTAATTTTTAATTCTTTATTATTTACCTTACCTTTTGTTTTATTTAAATTATTTTTGCTTTGATTTCACGGCCAGGCAGAATCGTCAGGTGGGGGTTCAGAATTAAGGATTTGGACAGACACTGGCTCAAAACAGTTCACTGAATAGAAGTCTAGGAATAGAGATTTTGGGAATCTGTGGAATAAATTTTTTATTGTGTTTCAAGATGAGAGACATCTGATTAAACTTTACTAGAAAATTATAAGAAAGTGATGATAGTTCCATAAACTTATATCCCATAATATTTTTGTATTTAACAATTTAAATATAAAAGATAATGATTAGACAAATCTTCAGGTTCTAGGCAAATGAATTTAACTTTTTATTTCTAGAATACTTGACTAAAGTTGAATGATGCCTATATTTGGTCTGGAATAAATATGATGAGCTATAGGGGCAGAGAGCCACCATGTTGAAGTGGGGTGAATCAGTCTTGTAGTTGACTAAACCCCAGATTTTTTATAGACACACCACCATCTTGGAGCTATCCATCTAGCACAAGATTCCTTGCAAGATATCCTTTTTTTTTAACCTGAGGATTAGATTTTATATTTATCCCTTATTGAATTTGATATCATTGGATTCAGCTCAAAATTTTAGCTGCTAGGATTTTTTTGGATCAGGATATTCAATGTCATGATATCCTCCTGGGTTATGTATTTTTTGTGGGCAGGGGTCATCTACAAATCTATGCCTGAGGAGAATTTAATTACATAGGCAAGCACGTACTATATATCTTTCCAATGTCCGTTTGTGAGCACTGAACTTGTAAAGATATTTTAAAATATATACTATTGGTTGTTCACCTTTCTTAATGTTGACTATTTTTCCCACCTGAAAGTCTATACTATACAAATCCACATCCCATATCCAGCCTTTTCTTCCAAACATTTTCATTAAACTTTATTGATATTTAGTATGCAGCTTGATGCTGACCCAATATTCAGTTTAAAAATCAGGTAGTCATACATCATATATGATACATGAAATATTCTTAGAAAAAGGAAGTTTCACAGAGATTGATAGACTTATCTTGACTCATTTATTTGCTTTAAATATATCATATTGTAACATATTGTTGTTTATATATGTCTAGTTAAGTGGACATACTAGATGAATGAATAAAGCATTTATCTATTTAATTTTTAAACCCTTACCTTCCATCTTGGAAATCAATACTTTGTATTGTCTCCAAGACAGAAGAATGGTAAGGGCTAGGCAATGGGGATTAAGTGACTTGCCCAGGGTCACACAGCTAGGAAGTGTCTGAGGCTGTATTTGAACCTAGGACTTTTTGTCTCTAGGGCTATCTCTCAATCCACTGAGCCACCCAGCTGGCCCTGAAGCACTAACTATGTACAAAGTACTCTTTTATATATTAGTTATAGAAATAGAAAAGAATGGCAATGCCTTCTCTCAATGAACTCATACTTTATATAAGGGTTTTAACAAACTAGCCTTCAGAAAATGACTAAAATATTCATGCAAAGAAACCCCTTATTAATGATAATATTTTAATAACATGAGCACAATTAAACAAGAAAATGTCAGGGTTGACACTTCTTTTTCTAGTACAAACTCCTTATCAGGCACATCATGAGGTAAAATCAGATGTGAAAAGAACCTGGCCAGAGTCAAAATTACCAAGAGTTTTTGGATGATTTAATACATGTTCACTATTCTTAATAATGAATTTTGCTCTAAGTACATGCTGTTCCTTCAGATATTAGCTAATGATAGCATGAAGATATAATAATTGTTTCATTATTATAGTTTTTTAATTAGGCTTTTGTTGCTGGAAGTGTTTTTTCCAAAATCACTTCATTATCTGCACATTTAAAAAATTTGGAAACAGAATTTTCTAAATGAAGAGTTTGAACCCATTCATTAGAAATATAAAAATATCACATTAAAAAAATTGGAAGCCCTTAATGAAGGATACTGAGATCTTTACCTAAGCTTTTTTCTTTCTCATTTAAAATTTTATTTTTATTTTCAGTTCCAAATTCTTTACTCCTCTCTTACTCATGGAGAAGGCAAGAAATATGATACTCATTATACATAGGAAGTCATGCAAAATATATTTTGACATTATCCACATTCTGAAAAAAAAAGGCAAGAAAAATAAAGAGAGGGGGGAAAATGTACTCTTCAAGTCCTCTCAGTCTTCAATTGACTTTCACCTTTTGTGTTTGGAAAGGTTTTGCTTCCCCAGTTGACCCAGTATACACCTTTTGGTCCCAAGTCTGCTTCTTCTTTCTGTTCTCTAGGTATTTGTTTAGTTCAATAGATGTATTAGCCAAGGATGTCAAGTTCCCAGGCACAAGAAACTATGCTAAGTTGTTTTTAGGTAAAAATTAGGGTTTTTTTTTTGGACATACTGTCATCAGAACCTACTATTCCCTACTTCCTAACCACTTGTTAAAATTCACTGATGTGAGCTAACAATAAGCATCTTCTCCATCAAACTCCCAGCATAGCTGTAATTGCATGATGCTTGTGATGGGGTTATCCCTGCCCCCAACCTTGTCTTGAAATGATAATATTTTATTATCCAAGGGCTTTTCTCCATCAGAGTAACTGCCTATTTCATGGTGGTCTTTCCTAATTTTCCTTTAAGAAAAGGTAGCTACTACAGACCTATCCTTATAGGATGAAGCTGCACCTTAAATGTTAATTCAATACATTAACCAAAGTCATTCATGTATCAGCAAAACTAATAAGATTGTGCCCTTCATAAGTCCCAGAACTTTCTCAAGCAGCTTTTACTCTTATTCTGGAGATAAATTTAATAAAGAAAAGCCTATTAAGACACTTGGAATATGAAGGCAAAAAGCAAAACAATTCCTTCCCATTGAGTAGTAGGGTAATACAACATGTACATGAGCAATGTTATAGAAATAAAGAGGTATAAGGGAGATATAAAGATATAGTGATGTATAATGATGGTGATGATGTGTATCTATCTATGATCTCCTCAGCTGCAGTTGGTTGGAGGAACATCTACTCCTATCACCCTGACTGCTGCTGTAAGTTATCCCCTTCTCTCTAACAGCTGCCCAAGTAAGGACCCTTGAGAGGTTAGATAGATGGGTAACCTTTCCAGGCCCAACCTGGGGTTGGATAAATTGGTATTGGGCTATTGATCTGCCTTGGTTAATGTTCAGGATCTGACTATGTTTTGACTCCCTTCCCAAAGGCTGTGATAGAAAGACCACTCAGGAAGGTACTTGTTTTGAACACTCTTTTATCTATAAGTAGGGAAAGGATAACAAGGTCAAGGATTGGGGATTGGAAACCCCCTATTTCTATTATCTATTAGACTAATTAACAATCAAGACTGGAGGCTATTAATCTGGTGGAGGCTTGAGATTTCACTCTCTCCCTTTATCTCTGGCCGGACCTGGCCACAGCCAAGCCAGAGAATAGGGAAGGCTATTGCTGCAGATGTATTGATGGTCTTTATTCTCTCAGCTCTCTCACTACCAGGGTTGGTGATTCACAAGCTCTCACAGTCTATCAGGAAATAGATTCAGGCTTATTCCTACCCTCTTCTTCTTCTTTTTTAAAATCCTTACCTTCTCTCTTGGAGTCAATACTGTGTATTGGCTCCAAAGCAGAAGAGTGGTAAGGGCTAGGCAATCGGGGTCAAGTGACTTGCCCAGGGTCACACAGCTGGGAAGTGTCTGAGGCCAGATTTGAACCTAGGACCTCCCATCTCTAGGCCTGGCTCTCAATCCACTGAGCTACCCAGCTGCCCCACCTTCTTAAACCACCCTTTCCACCCTTCAAACCACCCTTCAGCCACCCACTCCCAGATTGAACCACAGAGTTTGGTAGAGATCTGTGATCTCCAGTTCTCAGCCTCTGAGTCCAGAGACCTCTCAGTCCAGAGACCTTCCTCCAAAGTGGCTGTGAGGGGTATATGTAGGTGGGGCCAACCGATGTTTGCCCCTGGCTCATGGCACCTGGGAATATTTCAAGTCTCTCAACTGCCATCCCTGTCAGTCAAGGTGGCATCCATCTCTTCCCAGATTATTGAATATGACAGCAAGAAATAGAAAAACAAAGTAATTTGAAGAGAGAGGGAGAATATTTATAAACCATAGACCTGGAAAGGTTTATTAAGTAGGTTTCACCTCAAGGTTGTGGCCAGTTGAGTTATCCACTGACAACCATCAATGGCCTTTCATATTCTTAGATGCCCCAGTTAAAACTATATCCAAATTCTGCTAAGAGTTTGCCAATGTATTTCATCATATATCTTCAATGCTGTGGCATTTCTTTTATCACAGTGTCAGCAGAGGAAAGACCATTACTAGATTTGTAGTTGGGAAACTTCGATTTGAATCCTATATGAACAGTCACAGAACAAACAACAGATAATCAATAAACTCCATTACAAAATTGTCAAACATTGACACAACTGACCAAATGGATACAAAAACAGTGGTGTTATTAGCCACAATGGATAGATAGTACAAACCAACAACTCCCTATTACAGTATCAATTGACAAAGAGATTAGATGACAAAAGCAGCAAAAGGCAAAAAATATCAAGAAAAAACCTTATTCAGGAGCTATTTTATGGCTAGGAAGTAAAATTGGCTTCACTCAGGATTTTGTGAATGAGTGTGGTTAGGGAGTAATCAACTCTAAGTGGTATAGCTCACTTTCAGAACCTTCAGCCAAGAGCCAATGGCTATTACCCTCCATGGAATGTTCACCTCACTACTACTTCCAGTTACTCTTTTGCTCTCAGAGAGTTCACTTTCTCTCCTCTTGCTTAACTAACCTATCTGGGATTGCCAACTGAAAAAACTCCTATTATCAACATAATGCAGGATTGGATAAGAACTAGAGTAAGACCAAAGTATAGTCAGGTCGTTGCAGGGAATATTAATAATGGTAACCAGAATGGAGGGACAGCTTCATTATGAAGGTGTACCTGAAGTTCAGAAGTTTTAAATCAAATGGATGGGAATGAATTAAGTTTTGAAGAAATTTTGTGTATTAAGGAAAATGATAATGGAATTGTGAATAATGTGAATGGCGTAATTGGAATGAATAATAATTTAATTGATGTTAATAGTAATTTAATTGATAATGGTGATAATTTAATCAGTGTTAATGGTAATTTGAATGGAATCAATGATAATTTAAGTGGTGTTGATACTAATTTAACTAGGATTGATAATAATTTACCTAGTGTTGATAATAATTTAATTAGTGTTGTAAATAATTGTGAGAAAAAGGAAAATTGTATTGTAAATAGTGTTGGAAATTCTAGTGATTGTGTAATTGTGGAGAATAGTGGAAATTGTGATTTGAATAGGGATAATTTGATTGCAAATAAGGACAACAATACCAAAATAGAGGTGAAAAGGACTAATGAGAGTAGAGAAAAATCAAAGAAGAGTGTTAAAGGTACAAAATCCTGGGGAAATTCTGTAATTCAAGAAAATGTTAACTTGGATGGATAGGAAATAGCTGAGTTTTGTTCTGTTACTGTTTTAGCTCCTGTGTTGGAAACTTTCCAACCTCCCAATAGCACAGAATCACATGTGTCTGTTACTATTGGAGACCAGATTTATGACCTTCTGGTTGAGACAGGAGCAAGTAAATCAGTTTTGCAAAGTTTTCCTGAGAATTGTAAAGCTGTTGTTGGTACAGTGGAAGTGGTTGTTGCAACAGGCAAACTTCAGAGAGTAGCCAGATTACAACCCAAAATGATAACTCTTGGACCTCTATCTGTGGAACATGTATTTCTCTGTATGCCTAAATGTCCAATGAGTCTTTTAGGCAGAGATTTTCTATGTAATTTTTGAGCAACTATCCAATGTACTGAAACTGGTGATATAGCTTTACATCTCCCAGAGGAATCTTTGAAGGCCTTTCCATTGCTATTCTTAGATTCTAACAGTACAGAGGATGACTTAGGTAATATCCAATACCTGAGGATATACCTAAGGAGTTGTGGTCAAAATCATCCACAGATGTAGGTTTATTGAAATCAGCTACTCCATTCAGAATCAGGACTAAGGAAGGACCAATTCCTTGTGTGCCTCAGTGTCCCTTGACTAAGGAAGCAATAGTAGGTATAAGACAAATCATTGAGTTCCTAATCCAACAAGGGATAATTATATCTTGCTTCTCTGAGTTTAATACACCAATTTTGCCAATAAAGAAGCCAAAACTAGATGAAAATGGAAAACCCTGTATACTGTTTTATCCAAGATTTGAAAACGGTTAATGATTATGTCATCAAAACACATCCAGTTGTATCAAGTCCAGCTGCTATAATTTTTTCCATTCCAAGTCAGGCTATATATTTCACCATAGTAGATTTATGCTCTACATTTTTCTCAATACCCATCCACGAAAATTTTCAAAAGATCTTTGCTTTTACCTGGAAAAAAACTCAGGGGACATGGACTCATCTTCCACAAGGTTTCACGGACTCACCTGGCCAATTCTCTCAAATTCTAAATCAAGATCTTAATCAAGTTCAAGGAGAGTAAATTGTTGCATTTTGTGGATGATATTCTTTTAGCATCCCTAAATGCAAAGGTGTGTATGAGAGACAAGAAGATTCTTTTGATTGAATTATACAAGCAAGGGCATAAAATCTCTAAGGCAAAATTACAGTTTTTGCATCGAGTGCAATATTTTTTTTTGTGTTGTCAGAGGGTTCCAGAAGCATCACTCAAAAGAGAATAGCTGACATCCAGAAACTGAGTGCACCTAAAACCAAGAAGCAAGTCAGAGCTATTCTTGGAACTACTGGTTTCTGTAGACAGTGGATTCCTGGATATAGTGAGATCACTAAGTGTTTGACAGATCTAACTGGGAATACAGAACCAGAACCTCTGAAACTAAAGCCTGAACATCATATAGCCTTAGATAAGCTTAAAGAAGCCATATTATCTTCCCCTGTGTTGAGAATTCTGGACTATTAGAAACCATTCCAGCTGTTTGTTAATGAGACAAAAGATATAGCTTCTGGAGTACTTACGCAGACTTTAGGACAAAGTTATTGACCAATTGGATATTATAGTTGTCAACTTGATCCAATAGCTGTGGATATAGTACTTTGTCTAAGGGGGGTAGCAGCAGTAGCTGTGTTAGTCCAGAAGTCAGCTGATCTAGTTTTGGGATGTCCTTTAACAGTCTATTGTTCACATAATATAGAAGCACTAATGAGGAAATTTTGTACTCAAGCTAATTCCGACCAACGAATTTCTAAGTATGAAATCATTCTCCTAGGTAATGAGAACATCCAGTCAAAGAAGTGTAGCATACTATATCCAGCTACACTTCTTCCTAATTTGCCAAAGAAAGGTGAACCATTGCATGAATGTGCTGAAGTAGTAGATCTAGTGGATATACCTAGGATGGATTTAAAAGACACTCCAATTGAAAATCCAGACTTGGCATTATTCACAGATGGTTCTTCATATTTGTGTAATGGAATCAGAGGTACTGGTGCTGCAGTTGTCTCAGAATTTGAGACACTGTGGTATGTATGGCTCATTACCTAGTAATCTTAGTGCACAGGGTGCAGAATTAGTGGTATTGAAGCAAGCCTGTCTTCTAGCTGAAGGTAAAAGTGCTAATATTTACACAGACTCTTGATATGCATTCTCTGTTTGCCATGCAACAGAAAAGATCTGGAAACAGCGAGGTTTTATTGCTGCCTTGGGAAAATCAATAACGCATGCAAGAATAATAACTGAGTTGTTAGAAGTGATCCAAAAGCTTAAACAGCTAGCAGTAATCCATTGTAGAAGCCATACTTTTGGTAGAGATTCAGTCTCTAAAGTTAATCACAGAGCTGATATCACTGCAAAGTATGCTGCCCAGAATGCTCCAATTTATGTGATGACTTTAACAGCAATTGAGTCAGATGATCTAAAAAAAAAAAAGCATATGTAGACTCAGAAATCCAGAAATGGAAGGATAAATTTGGAGTAAGGAAAGAACACAGGATATGAATTACTGGTACAGGAAGACTATTGTTACCAAAAGACTTGTATATCAATTTGTGTCAAGCTATCCATGCAAAAGGTCATTTTGGTACACAAGCTGTTGTAAATTCCATCAAAAGGCAATGGGTTGCACCAGAAATAAGTAGTGTTACAAATAAGATCTGTAACAGTTGCTCAATCTGCCAAAAGTTTAACCAAAGTGCATTCAGAAAGAAAGGTTTGGGTGGTAGACCTTTAGCATATTATCCATTTGAGAGTTTGCGAATTGATTACATCAGCATGCCTAAAGCTGGAAGATACAAGTTTTGTCTTGTGATAGTCGATAGACTAACTAAATGGTCTGAAGCTTTTCCATCAAATACCAATTCAGCCATCTTTGTGGTGAAAGTGTTACTTAAGGAAATTGTTCCTGGGTTCGATGTACCTCTAACCATAGATTGGGATAAAGGATCTTATTTTACTCAAGATATCCTTAGAAGAGTCTATTAGAATCTAGGAATAACACCTAAATATCATGTTCCTTATCACCCACAAAGTTCAGGTCAGGTAGAGCATATGAATAGGGAACTCAAGGGAATAGGGAAACTCTGTGCTGAAACTCATCTTAAATGGCCAGATATTCTTCCCATACCTTTGTTTTACCTAAGTACAAGACAGAGCAGATCTACATATATCATTGTATGAAATGCTCTTTGGACATGCTCCACTACAGATAAAGACTTGTAAGGCTGTTTATGCATCACTCTTAGGAGGTGATTGCCAAATTGCTTCATATTTAAGTGCATTACAACAGAGGCTAAGAGAATTACAGGATATGGGTGTATTAATTTAATCTGGTCCATTGGATTATCCTCTTCATAATTTTCAACCAGGTAAGATGGTCTATGTGAAAAATTTTGCCAAAACATCAGCAACAGAACAGAGTTGGGTTGGTCCTTGTACAATTGTATTAGTTTCATCATCTTTAGTAAAGGTATTAGGTAGAGCTTCGTGGTATCATTGCTTACATATTAAATTAGCACATGATATAGATAATGAAAATATAGAAATTGTTAATAATGAAAGAAGAGGAGGAGGAGGAGGAGGAGGAATCATCTTGAGATCTATTTATTATCTCTAGATAATCTGATAAAGACAGCTTAGTTGATAAGGAAGTAACGGATATGGAGGATCTCTCCGTCAGCTCATGCTGCTGTTCTGTCTCTAGGATCATGGAGTTTATTATATATATTTCAAGACTCATTTCACACAAAAGAACCCTCTCCCCCAGAAACTTCGTGTTTGCACAGAAACACAAATTATGCCATATCAAAGCACAATAAGGTTATAGTTTTACAAAAAATTTTCTTATGAAGATAATGGCAGATGAGAAAAAGTCTCAAGGTTAAAAATGAGCCTCACTTTATCTAAAAGTTATTTTGCCTGAGCTTGCCACTCTGTGACCTTGGGATGTTTGGAGCAGTTAGAGAGATATACCCACAGCTGCAGCTTTACTCTGCTAAGTGAAAAAAGGCTGTTAACTCATTAAGTGCTGGTTTACTAAGAAGTTAAAGTTTTCCTAGAAGGCTAGGACCACACCAATGCAACTATCAATAATATGTAAATAAGTCTTGATTGATGACATGTGTTAGAACCAGTAGAAATGAGAGTTAGCTATGGGGGGGAGGAGTTTGAGGGGGTGAAGGGGAAAGTAAAAACATGAATCATGTAACCATGGAAAATTTTTCTAAAAATAAAAAAATCAATTAAAAAAACAAAAAACCCCAAACAAACAAAAAAGAAAAGGTGTGGATCATAAAAGGGGTCAAAAGAGGAGTCTCAGATTTTCATCTATTTAAGACTCTGTTTCTCTTATTGGCCTCCCGCAAAGGAGAAAGAAGGAGAAGAAGGAGAAAGAAGAAGAAGAAGGAGGAGAAGGAGAAGGGGAAGGAAAGAAGGAGGAGGAGGAGGAGGGGAAGGAAAGAAGGAGGAGGAGAAGCAGGAGGAGGAGGAGGAGATGGAGAAAGAGAAGGAGAAGGAGAAGGAGAAGGAGAAGGAGAAGGAGAAGAAGAAATTGTGTAAAATTGAGATCTTCAGTCAATTATAGTCTGCAGTCAGAAAGTTCATTAAGGAGTGGACCATTCCAGCAGAAGAGGACATTCAGATGGAAGAAGACATGGATAAAGAGGATTCAGGAATTAATGGACATTGTACTAAGACTGATGAACTTATAAAAATGAAAGACTTTGTTTTAAAAAGGAAGTTCCAAAGCAGAGGATTAGTTACATGAATGGATTATGGTTTAATAGGAATTTAAATGTTATTCGCATAAGTAAGTTGAATGTTTTCTTGTGATTTTAATGTCAAAACTTATGCAATGTTGGGTTAAATGTGTATTTTCCAAAATTTTTGCATTTATTAGTTAGTAGAATTTTCTGTATTAATTTTAGGAGTTGTGTTTAATGTTTTGTCTGAATTTTGTGTTGATATTTCAAGTTTGTTGATTTTGTTGAAAATTTTTCTTTGTTACTTGTTATTCTGTATTTTGAACTATGTAATGTAGTGCTAGATAGGATAAGATAGAGTAAGTGTAGGTTGTTTGTTATTTTGGGATAGAATTTTAGTTTAGTTCATAGTGCACAAATATCAAAATATTGTGTGGAACACTATTTTGGCTTTGTGTAAAGGGGGGAACTGTTATAGATAAATTATAGGGTAGACTTAGATTTAAGTTAGGACAGAAAGCTGACAGTTAAAAAGCAAGTCTTGGCTAAGTGTATGGACATTCCAGGATGGAATGAAGCCAGAGGTTTGAAAAGGATAATTAACTTCTTGGCTAAGCTGGAAGAAGGAAGGTGTTTCTGTGGTCCAACTTGCTGAGATTCAAGGAGCTGAGAGTTTTGGAGTTTTGAAGAAGATTGAAGAGACCATCAATCAACTCAGCCTGGGTAGAGATAAGGTTCAGATCTACAGCTGGTAGATGGCTGTCAGATAGCCTATTCTCCCTAGAGCTTCCTTTGGACTTAATAGCTGTTCAAGGATTTGTTCCTGGTTCCTGATATCATCTTTGAGCAGCTTGATCCTGACCAGTGAGAATCCCAAACTCTAGCCCTCTCCAATTTAGCTAGAGCTGTCTGTCTCCAATATAGTAGAGCTGTAGCAGACAAGCAAGCTGGCCCTTACATTCTAAAGGCAGTTGGTCTGTTTTCTTTAGTGTTAGAAATCCTCCACCCACTTTCCCAGTTTACCAACATTAAAATCTGTTTTATTATACTTCCTTTGTCTTCTCTACACCATCAAGGACCCACTTTTGAGTTACTTTAACATCACTAGTATCCCTAGTTGTTTGGTGGACAGTTCAACTGTCAACTGTCATTCCCATTCCCCACATCTCTTGTGTGGTTATTCAGCGTTACCTAGTTAATCCTTTCCCTTGTGGGGTGTGGGTGTGTTCCCAGTTTGTGTTATTCCCTGGCTGGCACCCATTTGTCCATCTAGTCCCTTTCCCACATTATTTACTTTTTTCAGTACTTAGGTAATATTAAACAAACTATGTTAGGTAGTGCTGTGAATAGAATATGAGAACTGAGTTTAACTCTAGACTCACACACTTTACTAGCTATGTGACCCAAGGCAAGTCTCTTAACTTCTCTTTGTCTCAGTTTTCTTGTATGTAAAATGGGAATAATAATGGTACCTACCTCCCTGGGTTGTGAGAATCAAATGAGGTATAATTTGTGAAGTGCTTGGCAATTCTTAAAGTACTATATAATCTATATAATTTTCTTTCTGAGGCTAACCTTTCTTAGCCTCAATTTCCTCATTCATAAAATGAGAATTAAATGAATCTCACAGTTCTTTCTAACTCTAAAATTCAATCATTCTATGAACTTAAATCTAGGTCTGATTCTCAGGTTGGTATTGATTCAGGTGTACTTACATTTTTCAAGCTAATTTGACTGTGAGAAACTTTTGACCTTGAACTGTTGAAAGCAACCATAAATGTTAAGCCTAAGAATGACAGGAATTTGGGGAATGGAACACCAATGGTATAATAAAAGTTGGAAAAATTTTATATCAAAAAGAGAAAATAAGGCCTATTTATTTCATACTTTGTAATTTAATAAGGTGCCCCTAGAATGTCTTCTTCGTTGTGCATATGTAGGTTTTTTCCTGCCAGTTTTGTGTCTTTAAATGAATGGGCAAGAAAGAAACCTTTTATGGGATTCTGACTTCTAGCTTGAGATTAAAATAAAAATAAAAAAAAGATTATTAAAACAAGAAAATCTTTATCTCTAGGGTCTTCATTCTTTATTTGGGGGATTCCTTCATTCAGTTTTAATCTCCTTTGTATATTTTACAACAAGCAACCTAATCATTTTTGTTCAGTTTTTCAGTCGTGTCCAACTCTGTGAACCCTATTTGGGGTTTTCTTGGCAAGTAGCTTGCCAGTTCCTTCTTTAGCTCATTTTACAGAAAAGGAAACTGAGGCAGACAGAGATAAATGACTTGCCTAGGGTCACACCACTGATAAGTTCCAGATTTGAACTCAGAAAGATGAGTCTTTCTGAGTCCAGGCCTGACACTTTATCCACTGCACCACCTAGCTGTGCAATCTAGTCATAGAGAATTTATTTAAAAAAAAACAACAATAGAGACACAAGGGAAAAAAGTTTCATCTCTCTTACATGTGAGTACCACTTAATCATATCCCAAAGTCTTCTCCTTTAGGTTATGAAAATGGAATAAGGATATTTGTGATAAGATACAGGTCCAAGTTCTGAATCTTGTCCTGGGACAATGAAAGCAAGAGAGAAATTGAAAATGAGGACTAAAGGTACATCAGTTTCTTTGCCTTTTCATTCATCATAATTTTTTGGAAGCTTCCTGTCTCAGCCACTCTAGTCCAGAGCCTTCTCTGCTCACTGTTCCTTAATTTATTACTCTCCATGACTGGGAAACCCTGGTTCCTTCTCTGGTTTCCATGATGATCTGACTCAGTTTACAGAGGGGAAATGCATCACAAAAACCTACTAAAGGATAAAATACAAGATTTTCAAAAAAATTGGGTGTATTTAATATTTAATATTTTAATAGGAAAAAACATTATCAAGTATTGAACTTACATTGTGATTCACATTGTTTAGAACACTTTTTGTGAAACATTGCATTGGTTTGTAGGATTATAGCTTTAGAGGTAGAAAGAACCTTGGAAATCCTCTAGTCAAATCCCAGCATTATATAGATGGCAAAATTGAGGTGCAGCAAAGGAAAGCAATTTGTTTAAAGTCATGCACCTTGTGTCCTAGTCCAGCACCTATCCCTCTATAGCTTTTTGTCTCATGTTCTGTGATTTGTGACTTGTGGAATGTCACTAAATCTTTATAATTCTCCCATTTTTCCTTTGTAAAATCTTAATAACCATATCTATATTCCCTGAATCTCAGAATTGTTAGCAGGAAAAGATCTTTGTATACCAAAGAGTCTGTAAATGTAAATCATATTAGATATTGCCAACTAAATTGCAAACTCTCAATTGCATTTTCCTCCCTCAAGTTCCCATATAGGATTCTGCACATGCTGGGCATGCTGTAAATGCTTGTTGAATGAAAATAAAAGCACTGAATTGTAGTTAAATGAAAGAGGCTCAAACAGCAGCCAGCAAGTGATTTATTCACTCCCTTTCCCATATCATCCTAATAGCATAGCTGGTGTGAAAGCAGTTTTCACCCTTAGGAATCATGCCAGTCTGAGTTCTGCTGAGTGAGGGAAACCCGAATCAAGCAATTATACTAACAGCTGTATCCTCATGCAATCATTGGGATAATTAAGACAACAATCTCTGAAAAGGGCAAGGAAATTGCTGAGAAAAGAGAAGGCACACATTAAGTTATATGATGTAAGATAGAATATCTTGCAAAAAATAAAGGCCAGAATGTGGTGAGACATTTTCTAGAGGCTAGACATTTCTCAGAAAAATTATGAACTTGCTTCCTGAATTTATTTTTTTCGCTGTACCTCTTCCCTCTCTAACCCTCTAACCCACTGCATAGAAGATAAACCACGGGTTTTGGAAGTGAAAAAGTGGAGAAAGTCAGATCCTCTAGCTTTAGGCAATTTTGGTGGGAGAATTGTTGTTGGTCCTTGTATTTCTATCAACTTAATGCATGGAGAGAATTTGGTTCTTATTAATTTTTCCATTTTTACATGATATTTTTCTTATTTTAACATGTTTTAATATTCACAATAACCCTTAAGGATGATCACATACTATTACCTTCATTTTACTGATGCTAAGAGAATTTAAATTACTTTCCTAGAATTTAATATTAAATGTCAAGATCAGGACCTGACCCTGGATCTTTTGACTCTAAACACATATTAGGGGCAGTAAGGTGGCACAGTGGATAGAGTCCTGGGCTTGGAATTAGGAAGACTTATCTTCATGAGTTCAAATCTAACTGTGTGAACTTGGCAAATCACTTAACCCTATTTGCATCAATTCCTCATGTGTAAAATGAGCTGGAGAAGGAAATGACAAACCATTCTAGTATCTTTGCCAAGAAAGTCCCCAAATGGGTCACAAAAAGTTGACTGAAACTACTCAATAACACCTCTGGGATACAGATGTAGTTATGGGCCCATGAATTCTGGAAAGGTCAAGGGTAGAATTTTTAGGGAGCAGGATCAAGCAGAGGGACAGTGAGTACTGGTTGGCTCCTATTTGTTTTTGCCTGTAGGGAATATAAAATCACAGTTGGAAGAAACTTTAGAGTAATCTAAGTAAAATCACCTGAGGCCCAGAGATTATCCCTTCTAATTAATGTCAGAGTCAAAACCTGAAACCAAGTCAGTGAACTCCTCAATCCAAAGCTCATGATCTTGGGCAAGTTACTTAACCTCTCTGATTTTCATGCCATGACCACTAAGATCTCTTTCAGCTCTAAATCTATAATTATATCATCCTTTATACTTGCTTTTTTTTTTTTTACTGTTGGTACAAGACAGCTGGCCGAAATTAGAGGTATATAGTAAAACATGGTTAGAGTCATGCACTGCAAAGAAAGGTGACACCACTTCTCAGGGAAACCAATTACATTTTTGCCTTGTTCTAATTTTTAATAATTTTTTCTAACAGCAAGCTTCTTTGTAACTTTGTACTTTCTTAGTTCTGCCCTCTAGCATCTAATCTCTCTTCCACACGATAGCTATCAGGTCCTTCCTGAGGTCTTTTCTCCAGGTTAAACATGTCTAATTCACTCAACCAATCCTCATATGACATGGGATTGATAATACTGATTATAGATTTGGTAATTATCATTATTCATTGGACTGTATCAGTGGTTCCCAAACTTTTTTGGTCTATCGCCCCCTTTCCAGAAAAAAATATTACTTAGCGCCCCCTGTCACATACTATCACCACCCCCTTACAGTTATCCACTGCCCCAAAATGCACCTGTAGCCATCACTGCCCCCCTGGATCGCTGCAGCACCCACCGGGGGCAGTGGCTCCCACTTTGGGAATCACTGGACTATATGATGAAGTCGTAACTGTTGATTTAATAGTAAGAGATAATCCCAGTTATTAGTTACTTGAATAGCTGAGATGATACTTATTTAATTTGTAGCAGTAGTAAGATAATCATTCATAATCACATAGCTTTCTTTGTATGATGACTTACCTATAAAAGTTAGTTCTCTCTTTTTTTGTAATTGACTTAGCCAGTGGTGAGACTTGCTTTTGACATGGCTATGCAAAAAGCTGTAGTGACCATAGATAATTGGCAAATTCTCCACTGAGGACACAGACATTTCACTATCATCACCCTGAATCCCCCCTAAACATGAGATATCAGTCCTAAACTCAGGACCCCTTTTATTGGAGAGGGTAATAAACAAGTCTGTAAGTTTCTCAATTTGCTCAATAAAGACCTGCCACATCATGGTCTCAGATGATGCTGGATATATCTGCAGGCCATCAACTTGTGTGACTTGCTTGCTGTAGTAAAGTCAATTTGCTCAGAAGACTTGTTCTCTGATTTTTTCTTTATAGACTTACAGCCCTTCACCATTCTGGTTGATTTCCTCTAGATAATCTCCAGGTTATCAGTGCTTTTCTTTCTTTTCTTTTTAAGGCTTTTCTTAATAAAGCTGCCTCCCAAACTGAACACATAACTCCACACGAGGTCTTCTTTCATTTCTGTACCAGACCATTATTCCTTTATACTAGCTACACTTTCCTCCTTTCTCTATTTCAACTCCTTGGTGAACAAATCTACATTAGATTCTACTCTTGAACCTCTTGCTCTCTTGTCCTATTGTGGACTACAAACCCCAATCCTGGATTATTCCTACAATCTACCTCCTTTGCTCTTATTCATGTGCATAACACTGGAGGAAATGATAAAACCGTGTTGACTCAGTAAATACATTTAGCTGATTTCTAAGGGGTCCTCACTACATCAAGGCAATCCTACTCCTCCTAATTTCCTTCCATTATTAATTCCCTGTCACACTCATGACAAGCTCTTTCTTGCTTACCACTTAGATATCAAATATCAGTTATCAAATCATGTGATTTCTTTCTTTCTCTATTTCTTTCCACTCACATAGCCATCACCCTGATTCAGGCCCTTATCATCTCTCACCTAGACTATTGCAATAACCTTTTACTTGATCTCCCAGTCACAGGTTAATCCAACCTCAATCCATCTTTCCTCTGGAATTATGAAGGGATTCTCCTGGGGCAGATAGATGGTGCTGTGGCTAGAACGCTAGGCCTAGAGTCAGGAAGACCTGAGTTCAAATCCAGCCACAGACACCGGCCATATAAGGTTGGGCAAGATACTTACCCCCTTTTGCCTCAGATTTCTCGTCTGTAAAATGTACTGGAGAAGGATATGGTAAATTGCTCCAATATCTTTCCCAGGAAAACCCCAAATGGAGTCGTGAAGAGTTGGACATAACTAAAGTGACTGAACAAGTGATTCTTCTAAAGTGAAGGTATGGGGGGCAGCTGGGTAGCTCAGTGGATTGAGAGCCAGGCCTAGAGATGGGAGGTCCTAGATTCAAATCCGGCCTCAGACACTTCCCAGTTGTGTGACCCTGGGCAAGTCACTTGACCCCCATTGCCTACCCTTACCACTCTTCCACCTATAAGTCAATACACAGAAGTCAAGGGTTTAAAATAAAAAATAAAAGAATAAATAAAGTGAAGGTGTGACTCTCCTCAGCTTGATAAATTCTAGTAACTCTCTATTACCTCCAAGGTCAAATATAAGGTTCTTTTTGCAACCTGGCCCCTTTTCCCCTTTCCAGCTTCTTACATTCTATTCACCTCTACTCACTCTATGATTCAGCCATACTGGCCTACTTGCTGTTCCTTGTACATGGCACTCCATTTCCTGTTTCCATGATCATATGCTGGGGTTCCTGTGTCTTCTAACCTCTGACTCCTAGCATCTCTGGTTATATTTAAGACTAAATTCAAGAATTGCTTCCTTTGGGAGGCCTTTCCTGGACTCTCCATTGTTGATGCAATCTTCTTGGGTTGTCTTCCATTTAATTTATATTTATCTTAAAGGCTGATTTACATGTGTTATGTCCCCCTTTCGAATGTAAACTCCTTAACATAGAAACTGTTTTTTTTTTTAATATGCTCAACATCTGGCACATGGCTTTGTTAACTGATTAATTCATGACGGCAAAATATGATAGAATTAATTCTCCTCGTTCCTAGAAGTTATGGTTCTTTTAATGCAGCTTAATATATAGTTAATTTTTCTGGCTACCATGTTATACTCCTGACTCATATGGCTTAATGTTTACTCTAATGCAATAACTCTAATTATTCCAATAACAATTTCTATCTAATTATGCTTCTTCCATCTTATATTGTGAAATTGGCTTTTTGTACCAAAATCTAAGTGTTTACATTTATCCCTATTGGATTTAGTCTTATAGCCCAATGTTCTATCCTGTACAGATCCTTTTGGATTCTGACTTGGTTATCTAAAATGTTAGTTAATGCTTGTTGAATACTAATATTTTTTGGACATTAAGGAGAGATAAGAGCCTAGAAACTTGCACATATATGGTGGTCCTAGGACAATAAACATAGCATTTGATCTGGAGTCAAGAAGACCCGAATTCCAATCTGGCCTTAGATACTTACTAATTGTGTGAACCCAGGAAAGTCACCTAAGCCTCTATTTTCCTCAGTTTCCTCATTTGTAAAAAGAGAATAATAATAATAACACCTACCTGAGTATCAAAGGAAATAATAAATGTAAAGCACTTAGCATGGTGCCTTATATAGTAAGCACTAAGTAAATATTAGCTATTATCATTATTGAGCTTAATTATGATAATTAGCATTTAGTAATTTACAAATATTATCTTAATTGTCTTCACAATAACCCAGGAAGTAGATGTTACTAAACCCATTTTATAGGCGAGAAAACTGAGGCTGATTTGTTCACTGTCATGCACTTATAGTAAATGTCTCATCTAGAATTGAACTCATGTCTTATTAACTCCAGGAACAATACTCATTCACTGGGCCACATAGCTTTTCATATATTTAATATTATGCATAATATTACATGTAGGTGATGGAATATTATTGTGCTGAAAGGAACGATGAACTGGAGGATTTCTACATGAACTAGAAAGACCTCCAGGAATTGATGCAGAGAGAAAGGAGCAGAACCAGGAGAACATTGTACACAGAAACCGATATACTGTGGTACAATGGAATGTAATAGACTTTTCTACTAGCAGCAATGCAATGATCCAGGA
This sequence comes from Gracilinanus agilis, assembly GCF_016433145.1. Lineage (NCBI taxonomy): Eukaryota > Metazoa > Chordata > Mammalia > Didelphimorphia > Didelphidae > Gracilinanus > Gracilinanus agilis. The sequence continues at coordinate 237,113,507 of NC_058133.1, forward strand.
CAATTCTGAGGGACACTATTCACATCCAGAGAAAGAATGGTGGGAGCAGAAATGCAGAAGAAAACATATGATAGATCATGTGGCGTGAGGGGATATGATTGGGATTTTGGCATTAAAAGATTTGCAAATATGAAAAATATGGAAATAGGTTTTGAACATGTATAACCCAGTGGAATTGCTTGTCAGTTCCAGGGAAGAGGGGAGGGAAAAATCATGAATCATGTAACCATGGCAAAAAACTCTAAATAAATAAATAAATCTAAATTTTAAAATATTACATGTAATAGTAAGTATTAATATAGTGTATGTAGTTTAGAAGTACTTATCATTACCTCCTTAAATACTTATAACAATCTTGTGAAGTAGGCATACTCATTTTATAGGTGTAGAAACTGAGATTCAGAGAGTTTAAATGATTGCCCAATATAAAAATTAATTGGCAGACCCAAACTTGAACCCAGTTCTTCTAACCAGACCTATTTCTGTTGTTCCACATTGATTCTTGGGACATTTCTAATTTTCCTTTAAAAGCTTTAATTTGGGTTCTCAGTTCAATGCTACCCTGTTGACATAGTCAGTGTGTGGGGTCTCACCCAGATGTTTTTTAATTTAGGTTTTCATTCCTCAGATCTGAGAGGAATACAACACATATAATACATACAGAGGAGACCCTGCTGTCAACATTGTGCTTGAAAAATGTATTTATTCTAGGGCATCCACTTCCACCTTATTTAGTTCTTTCCAATTAAAACTAGAAGCCTGTCATCTTTCCTTTCAGTATATGTAAGAAATGCTATATGGTAAAAAAGTATATCAGCCAAATCACCTATCTGGGATCCACAGCCTTTTAGGAATGTTAATAATGTTACTTAGTAATAAGGCTAAATAGATAAAATTGATAAGGAGTAGCTAGGTGGCTCAGTGAACAGAATGTTAGGCCTAGAGTTGGAAGGACCTAGGTTCAAATCTGCCCTCAGATACTTCTTAGCTATGTGACCCTAGATGAGTCATTTAACCCCAAATGCCTAGCCTTTGGTGTTCTTCTGTTTTAGAATTGACACTAAGACAGAAGGTAACAGTTAAAAAAAAAGTTGAAAAGCATAGGAAATTTTGAAAGCAAAATTCTAGAATGATCAAATTAACATTGTTTTTAGGACTGAGACAGGTAAAATCATCTTTTGAGATTTCATTTTGGCATGGAGATAGCCCTGGGTTCTTCCAGGCTATTTTAGCAGAGAGAGAGAGAAAAAAAAAAAACTCCAGTAGGCACTACAAAGCTGGAAAAGCTTCCAACCAGAGCTCTAGTGATAAACCCTGAACCAGCAGGTTCCTCAGAATATCAGCTTAATTAGGCCAGAAGACTGCTACCAACCTATGACTGTTTTCAGTCACAGCAGCTTCTAAAAATTGCATATTACTGTATATTAAGGAGGTTGTGATCTCTTTATGTGGAGGCAGTCCCTTAGCCACCTTACTGATGAAATCAGGTATTTTTCTGAGGTTCTGGAGTGGTAATGATGGAGGTACATTCCCACAGAGATATTCTAGACATGCTTTGAGAAATGTTGGCATTATTGTAATGAATGTGTGACCTCAGTGAATGGATTCTATTGAAGGGGGTTAATACCATGCCTACATATAGTTTTGGTCTTCTTCTTACAATATGTTTCACATTATTCTATAACTACACTTTGTTCATAGTACTATACCAAATCCTCTAAGGAGTGCTACAGACAGGTATACCTGGTTCTGCTTTAAAAAAAGCTTATGCTATGTCTCTCAGCTTTCCCTCTTCCCTCCCAATGCCAGAGGGCAGAGAGGAGAACAAGTGAGAGTTCACTTACCCTTGCCTAGCCCTGAGATGGCATCAGTGATCACAACCACTTTGTTCTGGACTGTCGACTTTGACCACAGCCTGGAAACTTCTTGGTAGATGAAGAGGATTCCACTGATTGCCAGAAGGAGCAGAGGCAGCATGAGCACAGCCATGATTCCCATCTTGCTCTTCAGGGTTGGTGGTGGATAAGAAGAAAGTACAATTAGTAAAGAGACATAATTTACCCTACAAAAATGCCATAGGACCAAATCCAGCAGTACATGTTAGAAGTGACTCTGCCGGCCCAGAGGTTGCATCTTTTTTGACTCCCCAGGATTCCCTAGTATGGGTAATTATGCTCTGCAGGGGGCAAAACCCACCCCAGTGTTCCTAGTTCCTAGTTTTAGCACTGCAAGTGATAATCTCTAAATGCTTGACAAAAAGGAAATTACTCACAGTGTTTTCCAGGAGCCAAAATGAAGTCCAGGGAGGAATTGCCCTCCCCAAATTTAATTAAAATGGGTCTGCATTTTTAGAAGGAAATCTATGGGCTAAAGCCACTTGCTTGGGCTCTTAATGGCTATTTATAGTTCTTAGTTTCACTAAAAGGCTTTTCAGTGTAATTATAGTATCTGCTCTGATATTCAGGGACACATGCTTGCTATATCTGGTTTCAGAAAGCTTGCCAGTCTTTTTAAAGCTTTCTTCTTGCCTGGCTGTTAGAAATTTCTTGTGAAGGTTCAGGTTGAGAATTAGGGATCAGGATTTTGGATTTGGTGTCTAAACATACTTTATCCTACTTCCTATAAAATGGCTAAACCATTGTGTATTAAAGGGAAAGTGACAAAATGAGACCTGACTGAAGGAAATGGAGGTGTTCTATCTGGAGAAGAGAAGACAGGGAAAATGTGAAAAGATATATCTTCAGATAAAGTTGAAGGACTGACATGTAGTAAAAGAATTCAGTATATGCTAGGTAGATCAAGAAGAGAAAAGGGATGAATGGAAAGAAGGGATATAGATTTAACGAGGCAACAACTAGTATTTATTAAGCACCTACTATGTGCCAGGCATTGTGCTAAGCACTGGGGATACAAAGAAAGGAAGGAAACAGATATGAGAAGGGAAGAAAATTCCAGGCATGGAGGAAATTGGAATAACGAGTATGAGGAGCATTAATGAAGCATTAATGAGGAGCAAGGTGTAAGATAGACTTGAAAGAAAGGAGGCCCTGCATTTTAGGAAGATTAGTTTGACAACTATGTGGAGGATAGACTGGAGGACTTAGGCTCCAATTGATTGGTGGACATGGATGTCCCATTGCCATTTTTAACTCAACATGTTTCAAAAGGAGTTCTTTATTTTCCACATTAAATCTATCTTTCTTTGTCTTTCCTCTCCATTTCCCTAGTCCTATTGGTCACACTTAACCTTACCCATTTGCCAGTCTTGAATATTAGATGTCTTTGAGTCTTGGACATATAATACATTCCATTTACAAGGACATAGAAATAAGAGAATACAGGAAATTTTCAGGAGACAGATATTGGGTGCAGTTTGGTTTAAGCATAGTGGTTGTAAATAAAATAAGTATGTGAGGGAGGGTGGCCTCAGATTGTGGTACATCTCAAAAGCTCAGCAAAAAAGTCTGAACATTACATGGTGAATAAGATTTTAAGTAGAGGAAGGACAAGACTAGATCTGTTTACTTTTTGTTTTTATTTTTAACATTTGTTAAAAAAATTTTTTTAAAATTCCAAATTCTTTCCCTCCCTCGCACTCTATGGTCCCTACCCCCTTCCTTAGCAAGCAAACTGATGTAGATTTATATTGCAATCATATAAAACATTTTTCCATTTTAGTCATTTTGTGGAAGAGACCTTGAGCAAGAAAAGAAGAAAGAAAGTGAAATATAGAATGTTTTGGTCTGCATTCAGAATCCATCACTTCTTTCTCTGGAGATGGATAGCATTTTTCATCATGAGTCCTTTGGTATTGTCCTGGGTCATAAAATTGCTGAGAATAGTTAAGGCATTCACAGCTGTTCATCATACAATATTGCTATTACTATTTACAGTGTTCTTCTGGTTACTATGCATCAGTTCATGTAAATCTAGATTTTCTAAAATGATCCTGATTGGGGGCAGCTGGGTAGCTCAGTGGATTGAGAGTCAGGCCTAGAGATGGGAGGTCCTAGGTTCAAATTTGGCCTCAGACACTTCCCAGCTGTGTGACCCTGGGCAAGTCACTTGATCCCCATTGCCCACCCTTACCATTCTTCCACCTATGAGCCAATACATAGAAGTCATCATTTCTTATAGCATAATAATATTATTCCATTGCAATCATATATCACAACTTGTCCAGCCATTCCCCAATTAAGGAACATTCTCTCAATTTTCAGTTCTTTGCTACCACAAAAAGAACTACTAAAGTAATTTTGTACAAATATGTCCTTTTCCCCCTGCCCCATTAAAAAAATCTCTTTGGGATACAGACCTAATAGTGGTATTATTAGATCAAAGGGTATGAACACTTTTAAAACCTTTTGGGCATAATTTAAAATTGCTCTTGAGAACAATTGGATCAGATCACAATTCCACCAACAGTGTATTATTCCACATTCCCTTCAACATTTATTATTTTCCTTTTCTGTCATATTGAACAATTTGATAGACATGAGACTTGATCTTATATCATTCTGATAATCATGTAAAATAGGATTGAAGTAGGAAGAAACTGAAGGTGGAAAGATTCCTTAGACTTCTACTGTCCATGTAATAAATTTCTGTTGGGGAGGAGGGTAATGGGAGTAAAAAGAAGGGGACCTATATAGAAGATGTTACAGAGGTTGACTAGAGTAGAATGAGTACCAGCTTGGATTTGAGAAAGGCTAAAAAAAAAGCCAAAATTTCAAATATGAAAAACAGTGAAAGGCAAATGAGGACTGAAAAAAGACCTTTAAATTTAGCATTTAGGAATTAGCACAGTAGGTAGGGTGCTGAACTTGGAGTTAGGAAGACTTGAGTCCAAATGCTGCCTCAGATATCTATGAGTTGTGTGATCATGGAAAATTTACTTAACCTCTCAGCCTCAATTTCTTCATCTGTAAAATGAGGATAATAATAGAAGTTACTTTACAGGATTTTTTGAAAGATAAGCTGAGATAATATGTAAAGTGCCTTTTAAACCTTAAAATAAATGGTAACTATATTAGCAATAATATAAATAACTCTTTTATATGGCAATGACTAGACTTACTCTCCCAGATCAAGGAGGATTATATCTCAGGTACTCATGGGGCTAAGTTTGCTGTGAGTGGCAAGAGAATATTTTTCCTTAATGCCATTACTCAAAGACTATATTTTATTGTTTTTCTCCTTCACTGTTAATCACTAGTGATTGGTATTCCACTTCTACTTAATCAACGAATGTTAATTAGATTTGACAGAGATATTTACTTTGAAGATATAGCAGGAATGGAAGAATATTATTATCAGTGAATTTAAGATTTCATCATAGTTTCCTTGCCCAAAAAAAAGGGATATTCTCCTTCAATCAGTGTTCCACATGAAGGAAATCCTTTCTGTCTATGAATTTAGAGACAAAATGCTTAATTTTACTAAAAATATTCACAAGTTGAACAGTTTACCACTATTTTTAGATTTTTATTTATTTTTTTAAACTCTTATCTTCTGTCTTAGAGTCAATTCTGTATATTGGTTCCAAGGCAGAAGAGTGTTAAGGGCTAGGCAATGGGGGTTAAGTGACTTGCCCAGGGTCACAGAGCTAGGAAGTGTCTGAGGTCAGATTTGAACCTAGGACCTCCCATCTCTAGGCCTGGCTCTCAATCCACTGAGCTACCCAGCTGCCCCCAGTTTACCACTATTGTACTGCTTTGAATTCAAGGAAATTTAATGAGTCTTGATGATTTTCAAGCTTACCCACTGAATGACTTATATTCTAAATGTTTTCTTCTTATATCCATAACAGGTATTTGTTTATTAACCAGGGAAAAATGAAAAGATCCTCCCACAAATAAGAAGTATTCCATACCATCTTTCCTTCCAGGTAGTACTAGTTTTGTTTATGGCCTAGATAGCCTTTATTCCAACTGGAAAGAAGCTATTAAGTTTCATGTTAATTACTTTATATATTTACATATAAATATACTTATTTGTATGTTAATTAGTTTCTTCTCCTCCCCCTCTTCTTCCTCCTCCTTCTTCTACCTCTTCTTCCTCTGCCTCTTCTCCTTCTACTTCTCCTTCTCCTTACTGCAGGTCTGGTGTTCTATCCACCTGGCTTCCCCATATATGCTTCTTCTTGAAAGCTTTTCACCATTCTTATTAAAAATGACATTTTGAGATATGAAGATTCATTGTTGTGGTTCAGGCATTTTGGTCATATCTGACTCCTTGTGACCCCATTTGGGGATTTCATGGCAGAGATACCAGAATGATTTTCAATTTCCTTTTCTAGTTTATTTTACAGATGAAGAAATGGAGACAAATGGGGGTAAGTGGCTTACCCAGGGTCACATTTGAACTCAGGAAGATGAATCTTCCTCACTCCAGGTCCAACACTTTATCCATCGATTCACCTAGTTGCTCTAGGGAAATACTCTCACCTGCCTCAATATTTCATTAAGTTTCATGTAAATGAAAAGGAATTCTGTAGCTTTCTCCTATAGCTAGATCTGTGTGAATATTATATTTACCAGTAAATGTAAACCAATCCACAGAGAGCCAGCATATTTCAGGTCGTTTATTTATTTTCATGTATTTCTGTATTATTATCAATTGATCCAGGCCATTAAGGTTCCATTAGAGTTTCTTGGCCCAAAGAAGAGACTACCTTCAATAAATATTCAACACAAAAACCTACCTATTAATTTAGAAAGAAAAATCTTAATTTTACTAAAAATAACCCAAATTGGAAGTATTTAGGCCTATTGCATAGAATTCAATGAAAGGCAATGAGTTTTAATGAAATGAAATCTTACCCTTTAAAAGGCCTTTTTTAATTTCAAAAGATTTCCCAAGAAATTATATTCCCAAGAAATATTCATTTGTTAATCACAGTAAACTGAAAAGGCCCTTTCACAAAACAAGAAGTATTTCATACCTTTGATTCCTTGTAGCATTGTACTTTTTTAGGGATTACCTGTTCCAATTAGAATGAACCCATTGAGTTCCAAGTCATTTACTTTAGCACAATCTGAATGCATTTATCCTTTCCAATCCTGAGTTCCTCACTATAAACAGATAGTTTTGGGATGGTTCTATTGGGTAAAGTATCAAGAATACTCACATTAAATTTCTTTCCTTTCCAAGTAAAGACCTCAGTCTTCAAATTGAATGAAGTCACAAGAAATATGTAGTAAGCCATGAGAATTATATCAAAAGTCCCTTTGTCAATCATTATACTAAAGCAGTGATTCCCAAAGTGGGTGCCCCTGCCCCCTGGTGGGTGCTGCAGCGATCCAGGGGAACGGTGATGGCCACAGGTGCATTTATCTTTCCTATTAATTGCTATTAAAATTTTTGAAAATTAATTTCCAGGGGGCTAAGTAATATTTTTTCTGGAAAGGGGGAGGTAGGCCAAAAAAGTTTGGGAACCACTGTTCTAAAGCAATAAAACTGTTTTTTGATTTTAGTAGACTAGATACAGATATTCTTTAAAGTTTTCCAACATTCTCTTTAAATGCTGCTTTGTGAACATATAGGGAAAAAGAAAGACTCACCTGCCCCAGTATTACTTTATAATTAATATGAAAGTGAAAAGGAATTCTGTATCTTGCTTTTCCCTAAAGCTAGGTCAAAGCTTTCTGTGGATATTACATTTTCCAGTAAATGGAAATCTTTCCACAGAGAGACAAGAAATAGATGATCATGGCATTTATTTGCTTTCTTATATCCTTCTATTATCCTCAATAAATCCAAGTTCATTAAGGTTCCATTAGACTTTCTTGGCTCAAGAAAAAGATCTTCAGGAAATGTTCTATATCCACAGTCAAAGGAAAATATCCTTGTTGGAGTAATTATGGGAATGATAGGTGGTTTTATTTCTACTCATTCCAACCCCCTGGGAAGTCTGGAAATGTATTTTTGGGAAAGAAGGGCTTTCTTGGGCTAACTCAGACCTTACCAAAAGGGCTGAGATATGAACCCTTGTCTCCTAAATACAAGCTCATATTTTACTATACATATTCTAATACAACTATTATTTCTGGAGTCTAAAAGTGTTATACTGGCTTTTGGATTGCTTCCTCTCCTCTCCCTTTGTTTTTGAAGAGAAGAGACATGGGCATGGGATATGGAAAAAAAGCTTTCTCACTAAGCAATTAGGGAGAGCTCATCTCTCATAAGAATGATGTGGCTAAGGAAGTTTTTCCTTCCAAGAAGATGGAAGTTTGCTGGAGGTCTTTTCTGGCATTCATGACAAGTCAGGCACTTAGAGATGACCTGTAATGGCAGTCATGGGGAAGGTGATCAGTAGGAGTTACATCAAGATGCAAAATAGTTGTGTGGACAACAATGGTAGATAACAGATGCTGGCTTTCAAGCGGTATTTCAACTTTTCTCACTGATTTCCAGTCCCTCACTCTGGCTGCAGTGAGTCTTCTGGGAAAATCTATTTATAAAACTACTCAATGAAGAGACACTGTACTCATTTAGGAAGATGCATTGTTATTCTCATTATTTTATTTATTATTTCTGTTCCCTGATTAAATATTTACTTTATCAATGCTGTTCCTTGCTTTGTTAGCTTATTGATCAACTTAATATCTAGCCTTTAATTAGCTTGAGAAAATCCCACTTTTGAATTGGATAGAAGAAAGTGAGCCAAGACAGATGGATTATCATTAAAAGTTTCCATAATTACATACAAAGTCTGTAAGTGTCTAGTGGTGATGGGACCAATGGGCAGCAGGACCAATGCTATTACTCAAACTTAACCCAGTTTTCAAAATAAAGGCTAAAGTCCCTCATGAAACTAGCATTCTATAAGTCTGAGCAAATTTTGAATGATATGAGCAGGTATTGCTGAATTTGTAATTTGATTTCAAAGAAAATTTTAAATGTTTAGATTGAGCATATTCTGAGATGAGAAAAAAAATCCAATCTGACTAATTGAAGTACAGTGTCCCTTTCAGTCCATTGTATGCCTGTAAAGATGTGATTCATCATAAAAAACAATTTATAAAAGTCTCTTTTATAACTCATTATCAAGGATGCATGAATATATATATACATGTAGTTGTTGTTCAGTCATTCAGCCATGTCTGACTTTTGGTAACTCCATAAATCGTAGTATTCCAGGCTCTTCTGTCCTTTACTATCTCCCAAAGTCTGTCCAAGCTGATGTTTGTTTGTTTGTTTTCTATCTCATCTATACATCTCATCCTCTTCCATACCCTTTTCCTTTTGTCTTTAGCCTTTCCCAACATCAGGATCTTTTCCAATAAAATCCTGCCTTCTCATCATGGGGCCAAAGTATTTGAGCTTCAGCTTTATCCTCCCAATAAATAGTCTGAATTAGTTACTTTAAGGATTGACTGGTTTGATTGCTTTGCTGTCCAAGGGACTCTCAAAAGTCTTCTCCAGCACCACAATTTAAAAGTGTTGATTCTGCAGGGATCAGCTTTCCTTATAGTCCAATTCTCACAGCCATTCATTGCTACTGGAAAACCCATAACTTTGACTATATGGACCTTTGTTGACAAGGGGTTGTTTCTTGCTTTTTAGTATGCTGACCAGATTTGTCATTGCTTTCCTTCCAAGAAGCAAGCATTTTTAAATTTCATGACTTCAGTCTCCACCTAGAATGACCTTTGAGTCCAAGAATATAAAATCTGACCCCACTTCCATTTCCTCTCTCTCTATTTTCCAGGAAGTTGGGACCAGTTGCCAAGATCTTAGTTTTTGCCAGCTTTTACACTCTCCTCTTTCACTCTCATCAAGAGGCTTCTTAGTTCTTCACTTTCTGCCCTTAGAGTGGTATCATCTACATATTTGAGACTGTTGATATTTCTTCCAGCAACCTTAATTGCAGCTTTTGATTTTTCCAGCCCGACATTTTGCATGATGTACTCTGCATTTAAGTTAATAAATAAGGCGACAATATACACATTTTTCATATTCCTTTTCTAACCTTAAACCAATCAGTTTTTTCCCCCATGTTTGGTTCTAACTATTGCTTCTTGACCCATATTACAGCTTTCTCGGGAGTCAAATAAGATGATATAGTACTTCCTTCACTTTGAGGACAACCACATTTTGTTGTGATCTTCACAAAGACCTTACTTAGTGTAGTCAATGAAACAGAAGTAGTTTTTTTGGAACTCCCTTATCTTCTTTGTAATCCAGCAAATGTTGGCAATATGCATGTAGACAATCCTATAAAGATGAGAAAAGGATATAAAAATCATTAGGTACTGATGTCCTTTTCATCTCCTTTATGGGGGAATCTACATTATCAAAATGGTCCTGGATGATCAATATAGTTTAGATCCTTGAAACTTTAAGCAGTATAGTATAAAATGGAGAATAGAGTCAGCAAAGTAGAATGAAAGAAAGCAACTGTAGGTTGGTTACAATGCTGTGAAATAGCATACCGTTGAAGGCAGTTTTGTACATGTTCAGAGCTCCTACCTTGAAGTATTGAATATGGATAGAATGCTGGACTCGGAGTTTTGAAGATCTAAGTTTAAATCCAGCCTCAAACACTTCTGTGTGATACTGGATAAGTTGCTAAGCCACTCTCACCCTCAGTTAATCTCATCTATAAAATGGGGAAAATAATCATATCTACCTCACAGTGTTGTGAAGATCAAATGAGTTTACATATGTAAAGTGTTTTGCAAACCCCAAAGTTAGTTTCATGAATGGGTTCTTTGAACTATCTTAGTTAGTAATACAATATAATATATTTTGATTCAACCTGTGGTTCTTGTGGTATTGTGCAAACATAGTGAGAGTTCTTATCCTTTCCTTAAAAGTGCAAAAACTATGGGTAGGTTTCTGATTTGCCTTTCTGGTCTTTCCAGAGATGGTATTGGCCATAACCTTTCTACTAGGTTCCTTCCAGTACTCTGATGATAGCTGCAAAGGCCTTTACCTTGAGCCTGTTCATGACTGTAGTGTGTTAGTTTACTTCAGAGCCCATGAAGATCACTCTAGTGAGCAGAAAGATGGGATATGAAGTCTCATATAAGCAAGGGGCTGATGGGAGGAGTAGTTTTTTCTAAATGGAAAGAAGAACTGAAGGATCATGCAAGGCAGATGTGGGAGGCATTTTGAAAATTTTGTCTTTATGCTGAGAAGAGAGGCCTTGGGCAGGAAATGGTATGTTCTATGATCCTGAACTGAATATAATGATGAGAGGTTGCAGTTTTGCCTAAATCACTCAGAAACTGGTATGCTTTTATCAGTGGAAATGATATCAATGAAGAAGTATTGCTGCTATGCTTTATGGACAACTGGAACTTTCCATATGATTTGCAGCTAAAACTTTACATATTTTGTCTTCATTAAAATGTAAAACACTTCAAGAAAAAGAAATTCCATTACTTTTCTATTTGTAGCCATAGTACTTCACATTTTGTACATAGTAAGAACTTAATAAATACTTGTTTCATTTATTCATTTAATAGGTTTTCTGTTTGCCTGGATGTATCTGCTTGCAATTCATGGTGAAGCTATCTGTTTCCCATTTCTTTTCTTTCTCCCTTGCTTCATTGCTGCCTGGTCAACTGGTACCACTAAACTTAGAGGCTTATATCTTTTTTTAAAAAAAATGTTGTCTGTATTTTGTTATGGATGTTGTCTCCAGATAAAGATTTTGATTCATCCTAAATGTTTACAATAAACAAGTAGAGCATACAAAGGAGGAAGGTCAAAAGGAAACCTAAGACCATTCCCTTACACTTAATCATTAGCCTATATGAAATCCCTTACTAGTGACACAAATAGGAGCTTTATATATAATACTTTAGCTCTTAAAAATTACCCACAAAAGCCTTGGAAAACAAAAGAAAGACTTATGGAGCATTTAAAAATGGGAAAATATTAGATATAGTATTGCTTTAATTTAGTTACTTTCTCAAATTTCTAGTCCCATTCTTAATGAAATTTATCTAACAAGGAGAGTCATATTTCCATTGTTAAATCTTTTAGAAACAGTCATTGGAAGCTAACATCTCTAACTTAAAGAAGAGGCTATTGTTAAGAACAGTGATTCCCAAAGTGGGCACCACCACCCCCTGGTGGGTGCTGCAGCAATCCAGGGGGACTGTGAGGGCCACAGGTGCATTTATCTTTCATATTAATTGCTATTAAAATTTTTAAAAATTAATTTCCAGGGGGTTAAGTAATATTTTTTTCTGGAAAGGGGGCGGTAGGCCAAAAAAGTTTGGGAACCACTGGTTTAGAGGAAAGAACTGCAGCAAAGCACAGTTATGAAGAGAGAACATAGGGCTTCAGATGGTGTCCACTTTTCAGTAGAGGAGGACAACCTTGTCTAGTCCTTGCTTTTTCTAAGAAAAAAAAAAATTTACAAATGTAAACTAGGAGCATAGGAGCCTAAGAGTCTAAAAGTCTAAGAGTCTTGGTTAGAGACACCAAGTCCTCATTTTTCTTCATTTGAACAACTGTTTACTTTCTGGAAGTATTCCAGCTTGTGACTCTGAGGAATGTGGCTAGTTGTGTGAGCAGAGAAAAGGAAGATGAAGGCAGAAAGGAAAGAGAGGAAACAGCAATAGAGGTAGAGAAAGAGCCACAGAAAAGAACAACCTCATGGAAATTGAAGGTAGAAAGAGTTTTAAGAAAGAGAAAATAGATATTTGACTGCCAAATATAAGCAAATCCAAGAAGTAGGAAAACTGAAAAAGACTATTGGATTGATTGCATTGTTTCATTCATTTAGAATACCGAGTATGGAAATTAAACTTTAGTGTGGATTTTTTTGGGGTATAATTAAGTAAATGTGAAAAATTTATTTTTGAAGTATTGTTTATTAAATATTTTTAAATTATAGAAAATCTCTTAGAACCAATACACAGCAGTGGTTCTAAGATGGAAGGTAAGGGTTTAAAAAACAAGATATAATATACAATTATAGACATTCTTAGATTATAATAAGAAATAACATGAAACTAGATTTTAAAATCTTTGCTTTATATTAGTTTCCAAATGCAAACATTAATATAAAATAAAGTAATGCTATTTTGAAGACTTTTTTTTGCCTTTCTGGGCCAATTGCATTTGAAATTACATTATAATTTGAGTGAGGGAATCATTATGAAATCTTTTTTTCTTTTCTCATGTACAAGATTCTGGAGTTACTCTCTCCTAACCTACATATGTACTAATAGGTTGGATACCCAAAAGACAATCGACTAGATTTCTTACTCAGGATTCTAAGGGATTCTTCCTGAGGAGATGGAAGAATCTTTCTAATGGTCTCTCTATCTCAATCCTCTTCCCATTCCAATTCATCTTCCATTCAACTGTCAGATTGTTTTGCTAGAGTTTATGTGGTTCCTGGTGACCAACGTTTGGAGATCCATCTCCCTTCCAGAGAGTTTTATCAATTCATTTTCCTCACTCGCTATCAGGGAAGGAAAAAGGTATTTATTTGGATTTTGGGTCACATGACCAACAATCAAGTCAAAGATGAACAGTGGAGGGAAAATAGTTCTGCTAGTCTCTCAGGAGAAGAGAATCTACAGGAGAATGGGAAGGGAAATATTCTAAAAATGGAGATGTCCTAGGGGGAGTCTTCTGTATGCATACCCAGAATTGTCTCAGAAACAAATCAAAAGGCAAAAGACAGGTATAGAACAGCTGAGAATGCTCTGAAGTGGAGGGTTCTATTCCATACCAACTTGAACTTCTAGAAAAAGGCTTCCCCCCAGCCTCCACGCAGACATTTTATCAGATAGAGCATACTGCAAATGCATCTATGACCTGGGCCCTCATTGACCATACTGCAGTCACACTTATGTCTGTAATACTTCACTAATTTGTTTACAACATGGTCAGTACCTTGTATGGCTTCAAGCACATACTAGATATTAATAAGTCTCTATGGTATACATATAGGCATACATACATATATGCATATACAAGGATGCATGGATGTTTGTTTCAAGCCATTCAGGAGGAATTAGAGAGTTAGAGGTGGTTAGAGGCAGTTGTAGAAGGACCTCTTTGCACTTGTACCAGAGGGCATCAGGCAAGGAGGAGATTTTCTTTTCTTTTCCTTAATCATGTCAACCATAACTACTGATACAGTAGTCAATACTGAATCTAGTAAGAAGCAGAGACATTTTCTCTAGACAGATACACAAAGAGAATATTCAAGAGAGAAAATAGCTTCGAGGAACATGAGTCCTCACAGAAGAGAAGACAGCTACAGACTCATAAAAAAGCATAATATAAAAAATAAAGCATAAAAAAAAGTTCAGCTGAACAATTCACTCAGCAGAGACGAAACTTCCAAGAGAAGCAACTAAAGGATTATATGTACAGCAGATGAGTTTCCAGCTCCTATAGAACCAATAGTTATGAGAAAACTCAACTGTAAGTTTTCTTTGCCACATGTCTATCTTACATGAGGCATACCTCACTTCTTACCTCTCATGGATTTTTTATTGTATTGTATTTTTAGAAACTCAAAATCCAGCTTTTATTTTATTTTATTACGAAATCAGTAAATTATTTTGTTAAGAGCTATTTAAATCTACTGGTTAATTTTTACCTGGAAGCATACCAGTGGGGGCTTGTGAGCTATATATAGTCTTAGGAAGACAAACCCACAGAGTTACCCTTAAAGTCTTAGGTAGCAGCTATGTCTGAGGAGCCAACCTGTAGATATAAATACAAATTAGTGAAGTATTCCAGAATCAATGCATAATTTTCTCAGAAAAAAAGGTCATTTACTATGAACTTCTTCTTCCCTACCCTGCATCTCAAAATTTAGACCTCATCTGCCATTTGATTTTCTTTTCTTCATTCAAAGTTTTACCATCTGCATTCAAGTAAGAAGATATGGGAAAAAATTAGCTATACATTATCAAAAATACAGTTCCAAAATTCTAGGATCTCTAAAAATATTATTTAAATAAATAGCAATTCTTTCTCCTCCAAGGTTACTTTGGATTTGATTTGTATATATCTTGTATCTATCTATCTATCTATCTATCTATCTATCTATCTATCTATCTATCTATCTATCTATCTATCTATCTATCCATCTATCTATCTATCTGTCTGTTTGTCTCTGTCTATCTATCCATCCATACAATTTGTCTTCCCCATTAAGATGTATGCCCCTTGAGGACCAGGAAATGTTTCCCTTATCTTTGCCCTTTAATAGAGGTGTTTGGAGTAGACAGGAAGGATTAACACTTCTGGCACAAGGGTTTGCTGAGCCCTTTTCAGAGCTGCTCACTCACCTTTGGTGTCCACTCTTCACTCAACTCTCATTGTCTCAGGCAGAGTGCATGTCTCATGTATAGCAGCTGTACTCCAATGAAAACATCTCAGCAGATAGGCCAAGTCAGGTTGAAGGTTAACAGATAGGTCTCAAACCTATGTCTGAGGTAGAGGCATGTCTCCCCCAAGCATGTGAAGACTTCGTAGAATGGGTGGATAAGAACAATTTGTTTCAATGGCCGTGAAAGTGACTGAAGAGAGTGCTATGGAGTGCTTAGAACTTGGTCAGACATTCAAGATGCCAGTCAACCACTGCTTTCCAGACCATTTCCAGTTGTTTTGATTTTTTGCCTTGCTACTGGACTTTGATAACTCTGTCAAAGAGAGTGAAGTTGATGATTTGGTGCAACTCTGCCTCACTTAAATTCAATTCTCATGCAATTTAAGACATGGCCCTGTGATACTACTGATCCTCTTGACAAACAAAGGATGGGAGACTTCCTGGTTAAGATGGCGGCAGAGTAAAAAGCAGCTGCTTAACCTCTCCCAACCGAAGCACATAGGACTCCTCAAGGGGACATAAAAACAAATCTAGATGAACGAAGGGACCCCACAAGAGGGCATAGCATTGAAGGTACTTGGAATCGAGGCATTTCCATGCTATAAAGGGTTGAAACAGCTCTCACTAGAGCACGAGCTGAGCAACCCCTTCCCCCACCCCCACACCACCTACAGTGCCAAAGCCAGCTCACAAGAGTTAAAGCAGGTTTGGGGCACCCATTAAGTCATTGGCAGCTCCAGGGCCTGCTCCTGAGAGCAGCAAGAATTAGGACCCCTAGAGGCTAAAGAACGCACACGGACTTTGAACACAGACCTTGAGCTGAGGTGCGGGTGAAGGCATTGACGTAGGCACGGACAAGGATCTTGAGCTCAGGCTTGGACCTCTAGTGGGGACCCTGTGCAGTTGGGAGCACAGCTGTGGAAGCAGTGCCCTGAGACTGTTGAAGGAGCCTCAGGCAGAAGGGCAGGTGGGGGGACCACAGGAGGCTTGAGCCTGAGAACAACAAGACCTGAGAACTCGGGAGCCTAGAGAGCACAGACAGACCCTGAGGGTAAGGATAAAGCTGAGAAGGCACTGGGCTAACAATGGCAAGCCAAAATCGGGAACCCCAGAAGAGAAAGATCGTCAAGAAGAAATCTGTAACACTCGACAACTTTTACACAGAGAAAATCCAGACAACAGAGCAAACAGCAGAAGAGAACAAACAAGTAATCATATCCAAACCTTCCCAAAATAATGAAAACTGGTCACAAGCTAATGAAGAGTTCAAATCTGAGATAATGAGAAAGATGGAAGAGATCTGGCAAGAAAATAACAGTTTAAAAGGCAGAATTTTGCAATTGGAAAGTGAGGCTCAGAAATCAAATGAACTGATAAGCAAAATGAACACCAGAAATGACCAGATTGAAAAGGAAAACCAAAAGATTATAGCCAAAAACCAGTCCCTAAAGGCTAGAATTGAGCAAGTAGAAGCTAATGATCTCTCAAGACAGCAAGAACAAATAAAACAAAGTCAAAAGACTGATAAATAGAAGGAAACATGAAATATCTCAATGAAAAAGTGACAGACCAAGAAAACCAGTCTGGAAGAGACAATCTGAGAATCATTGGTCTTCCTGAAAAAGCAGAAATTAATAGAAATTTGGACTCCATACTAAAAGAAATTATTCAGCAAAATTGCCCTGAAGTTCTTCAACAAGAGGGCAATATAGACATTGAAAGGATCCATAGATCACCCTCTATACTAGACCCTGAAAAGACAACCCCCAGGAATATAATAGCCAAATTCAAGAGCTTCCAAGTAAAAGAAAAATCTTACAAGAAGCCAGAAAGAGACAATTCAAATATCAAGGAGCAACAATCAGGATCACATAGGATCTGGCAGCATCCACACTAAAAGAACGCAAGGGTTGGAATATGATATTCAGAAAGGCAAGAGAACAGGGTCTACAACCTACCCATCAAAACTAACTATATACTTCCAGGGGAAAGTTTGGGCATTCAATAAGATAGAAGATTTCCAAGTATTTGCACAGAAAAGACCAGGACTAAATGGAAAGTTCGCTATCCAACCACAAAAATCAAGAGAAACATGAAAAGGTAAAAAAAAAAAAAAAAAAAAATGAAGAGACTACATGGAGATTGGAACTTTACTGGGGAGTGAGCTGAAATTTTATGGACCTGACTTTAGAGTGGTAGGCTAGGAAATAAATTTTCTACTTCTTCCTTTCCTTCCTTCCTCCTTTCTTATACCATATTTATATTAAATTAAATTGTTAAAAGTTAAAAAAAAAGAAAAACAAAGGATGAACAACAACAATATCACTTAGCACAGTGTGTGTACCCATAGTAATTCACTCAAAAATGCTGTTTCATTGGTGATGGATGTTTTCAGTCAAGCCAATCAAGGGGTCTCCTCTGAACACTGTCATTATAATTAGTTGTTCTATGTTTCATGGATATTAGACTGGTCTCCCCAACTTGCTCATAAATTTCTGGAACACAGAGTCAATTGCCCACAGTTCTTGGAATACAATTCTGGGCACATATCAACTTCTTTATAGTTAATTGATTGAAAAGGGAAGAAGGTAAAGAGAAGTTTTATTTCATGTCTGAGGGAGACTATGGCAACTCTTTTCTTTCTCCTTAGATTATCATTCATATTTGACCTAGGGTTCTCATTTGGCTCATGCATTATTAGCAGATAATATGGATAAGATGACTAGGCCTCTCTCAAATTGGTAACCAACAACACAATTCAGTTTAAAATTGTGTCTAGTCACTAGAAATTTCCTTCATTTTCACAGAGCAAGGATACTCTGCTCTGTTTAGGAAGTGGACTTGTGATGAGAACTGTCTATCTACTGTAACCCTGACTAGACTTAGGTTAATACCCCATATCTGTCTATAACTTAATATTAATAACTTAATAATACTTAATTGAAAGTATTTAGTTGATTGAAACTTGTTCTTACCAGGTTAAGATATTAGGGCTTAGCACCTTATTGGTACTTTAAGTAAGATGGGATAATTTATTTACTGACTTAATGTCCTTCTCCCCTATATGTACATAGTTTATGTTATTCCTTTAGAATGTGAACTCTTTGAATAACAGATAGGTGTTATTTTTTCTTCATTTCCATATGTCCAGAACATAGCAAAGCTCCTTGCATATTAGTAAATATCAGTTGAATTGAAGAAAGGCATGGATAGAGGTATGACATTGAGTTATCATTTTGAAAATACCTGCCAGATATATGAATGAGAGAAGAATATGAAATGAGGGGAAATTATGTAAAAGGTCAAACAGACAATTTTGAGCATATATATAAAAATTTTATATATATAAAAATTTTTTTGTTAACAAAAAAATTTAGTTAAATATTAGAGAAGAAGCAGACAAATGGGAAGAATCTTTGAGGCAAGTTTCCGATAAAGGTCTCATTTCTAAGATATGTAGTGAAATGATTCAAATCTATAAGAATAATCCAGAGAAAGAACTGTGGAAGCAGAAACATAGAAGAAAAACAACTGCTTGATCATATGGGCTGATGGGGATATCAATAATATGGAAATAGGTCTTGATCAATAACACACGTATAACCCAGTGGAATTGCACGTTGGCTATGGGAGGGAAGTGAGAGGAAGGGAGGGAAAGGACATGAATCATGTAACCATGAAAAAATTTTCTTAATCGATAAAAAATTTTTAAAAATCTATAAGAATAAATCATTGATAAAAAGTCAAAGGATATGAATAGACAATTTTCAGAGTAAAAAAATCAAATAACCACATGAGAAATGTCTTAAATCACTAATAATTGGGGAAAATGAATTAAAACAATTCTTCAGATTGACAAAATTGACAAAAAACCAAAAATGGCATATGCTAGAGGGGCTGTGGGAAAGTAGTTATATTAATGCACTTTCGGTAGAACAATGATTTGGTCCAACCATTGTGGAAAGCAATTTGGGACTATGTCTCCTAAATTATTAAACTGGATATACATATTCTTTGACCCAGAAATACCACTACTAGATCTGTACTCCAAAGAGGAAAAGTACACATATGCACTAAAATATTTACAGTAGCTCTTTTTGTGATGACAAAGAAGTGGAAGCTGAGGTGATACTCATCAGTTGGGGAACCATTGAAAACAAGTCATGGTAAATGAATGTGATAGGATACTACCACTCTAATAAGAAATTATGAAGGAATAAATTTGAGATGACTTAAATGAACTGATGAAAGTGATCTGAGCAAAACAAGGCGAATAATTTAAAATGTAACAGAAATATTGTAAAGATAATAAATTCTGAAAGACTTAGTTTATCTGGTCACTCAATGATGAAGTACAATTCCAGAAGACTCATGCTATCCTTCTCCTGGCAGAGTGGTAATGGAGTCAGGTATAGATAGAAACATTTCATTGGTGTTTTTTTCCATTTTCTCTCATATCCAGGTTTGGTTACTTAAATCCATCGAGTGTACCTAGGTGCTCTTTTACAATCTCCTCACTTGGGTTTAAATTATTTTTATTCTGTCTTTTCTAGTCCAAAGATATTCTCTGCAGAGAAAACTGTAGCAAAGGTAAGAGTTAAGTAGTTCTACCTACATGCTGTCTTGATTATCAGTCTCCTGAGCAGTGGTTATATGCTTTCTTTGATCTTTGATCTTCCTCTTAGGTCTCTCCACAGCTTCTGTCTTAGATACTGGCTACCTGTGACCTGGGCCAGCTCATTCCCTTACCTCTCTGTAAAATGAGGTATTGAATAATCTCTAAAGATTGGGATACCATCATGTTATAAATCAAGCTGATTAGTTGTCATTTGAGAATATTAAAATAAGTGATAGAAAGAAGCTATTACTTTTATAGAGAGTTGGGGTGGGAGGAAGGGTTTTTAGTGGTAACCTTTTAGCAAAAAGCTAGAATTGCCCCCAGGGCTTTGATTGACTCATTGCCAGGCCTAGGAACAGAAGCACATGCTAGTATGGACTCCCATTTCTGGTGCATAAAAAGGGTTTCATAGGAGACCCTCTCCCTGAGGAGGTATGTGTCTTAGTGCTTTTCATAACTTAAGAGCAAATAAACCACACATGTGGAGATCTTTAAACAGATGTAGCTCAGTCATTTCCAAATCTACTTGTAGAAACGTTGACTCTTAATGTTATTACTGTCATGTAAATTTAGCAGGGGCTATAAGTCTTTGGAAATGCCTTGGACACCTCTCATTTTCTCTTCTGTCTTGCCTGAGGAAGTTGCTGAGAGCACAGCTCTAGAAAAATTGTCTGTGCCTTTTAAGGAGGAGGAGGGGTTGGATAAGGAGGCTGGAGTTAAAAACCTTGGAGAGACATTAGACCTTTCCAGAAGTGTTCAGATTTAAATGAGATCAAGTAAGGGACTCTAAGAGGAGGGCAAAATAAGGAATATTTATGCAAAGGATTCATGACTATATAAGTAGTAAAGACAGGGAGAAGTGGCTGAAGTGTACCTCAGGCTCTTCAGAGAATTGTGTGGACTTTGTGAAAATTCAGAGAGGGAGATGCTCCCAGGAGTGAGCAGTGTGATGTTTTGAAGGACAGAAGAAGGGCCTCTACCATATTCCTCTGCCTCTCTAATGGATGCCGCCACTTTCCAAGAAACCAAGGGGCTCCACTCCCATAAGAAGCTCTATTTCCCAGTCTTTGCTCAGTATTTCCTCCTACTGATACTGCAGTTTTCAGTCAAACCGGTAAGAAAATTCTTTAAAAAAAAAACAAATAACTTAAAAAGTTGTGACAAACTTGGGTTCTAATTCTGCCTTTGCTTACTTGTATGAATTTGAATAATTAACTTCACCTTTCTGGGTTTCAATTACCTTGTCTTTAAAATAAGGGGCTTGGACTAGATGGAGCTCTAAGTTCCCTTCCAATTTTAAATCTATTTCTCATTGAAGAACCAATGTGCCCTGATTCCCTAGCCAATGGATGTTATACTCCATTTCATTGCCTCACAAAGTTAAAGAATAGCAGGTTTGGTCTGAGTCCCAGAATGAAAGAAAAATCATTTGAAATTGTGCTTACAATAATCTATGTAGTCTAACTCTTTCTTGAAGTAAGATTGCTAAAGTGACATCTCTACTCTTAAGCACTGTTCCCAGTGTTAAGATCCTGGAAAAGTAGAGACCCTGAAGAAAGAGGAATCATAGTTCTTAGAGATGGAGTGCACCTCAGAGGCCATTTAGTCCCAAACCCTCATTTTATAGATGAGAAGCCTGAGGCTAAGAGAAGTTAAGTGATTTACTTTGGGTCATTGAGTAGCAGAGATGAGATTTGACCCCAGGTCCTCTAACTCTATGTACCCTTTGCACTATACTATGCTGCCATTAATTTGCTGGGTGACTCCATTTGGGCATCAATATCCTCATCTATACCATAAGGAAGGTGACTTCTAAGGATCCTTCTATCACTTTCTTGTTGTTATTGTTGAGTCATTTCAGTTGTGTCTGGTCCTTTGTGACACCATTTGGGGTCTTGGCAAAGATAGTGGAGTGGTTTGCCATTTCTATAGAGAACTAGCTCTTTTTTTTTTTTAAACCCTTACCTTCCCTCTTGGAGTCAATACTGTGTATTGGCTCCAAGGCAGAAGAGTGGTAAGGGTAGGCAATGGGGGTCAAGTGACTTGCCCAGGGTCACATAGCTGGCAAGTGTCTGAGGCCATATTTGAACCTAGGACTTCCCATCTCTAGGACTGGCTCTCAATCCACTGAGCTACCCAGCTGCCCCCTTAGCTCTTTTTATAGGTAAAGAAACTGAGGCAAAAGGGATAAGTGACTTTCCCAGGGTCACACAACAAATAAGTGGCTGAGACCAGATTTGAACCTATGGAGGTGAGTCTTAGAGAGTTTCCTGAAGCAAGGAGAGGTTAAGAAACTTGGCCATGGTCAAGGAGCTAACAACGGTCAGAGGTGGGATTGGAACCCAGATCTTGCTGACTTCAAGTACATTCTATTATTCACTAATATATTGAGGGTTGGAATAATTTGCAAAATGCTGGAATTTTTATTTGCTGCTTTAGCATAATAATTCTTTTTGAGCAATTTCCACTTTACATAGCTTCCTCTGAGTATTGATTAAAGGCTGGACATAGATGCAGTTCTTAGCAACGAATATCTATAGAGCAGCAACTATTACAGGGCACCTGGAGCTTTGTCCTAGATTTTGATACCCTGGCAGCTGGGTGACTTCTACTCTTCCACTTCTGGAGTGTTGACTCTAGGATATCTCTCCTCTTTCCCTCTACTTCCAGTGGTTGCAGGTGCTTCTCTTGGACTCATCTGCCTACCAGAGTGAATGGCACCCTTTAAATCACCTAGCGTAGGGACCCTTTCCAAAATGGATGATTAGGATTAACATAGCATCAGCCAAAGATAGGTAGGATCTTAGGACCAGGGCCAAGAGTGACATTTCCAATTCACCCAAACCCTTAAAAATTTTTCGAGGCTAGATACTATGTTTCACATCTTTCCCAATCTCCATAGCACCAAGCACAGAATTGTCCATAGAGTAAGTACTCACTAAACGTCTGTAATTGATTTAACAGTTTATTTGTTTGCTGCCAAATAATTCACCTTACTCCCCAAACTTCTTGGCTTGTTGTAATCATTTGAGGGGGTTCCATCTCAGAGTCAGGATCTCAAGACATTTAAATTTGGACTGAGTGGTTTTAGCCTCTATGGTTTACAGTCCATGTGATTCAGATCCCCCTTCTATCTAAGAATAGACTCCTTTCCCTTCCCATTCCTACCTACCCTCCCATATCTATCTGGTTTGGATCTCCCCCCAGTTCCCATCCTTTTTGCATATCCTTTTCTCCCCCAGTTTCCATCCTTTTTGCATATCCTTTTTTATCAGGCTTTCTGAAACCCACCTCTATTCATAATCATCCTTTTCTACACCCCCCATGTTTTGATATCCATTGAAACCTAGATGAAGACACCCCAAGCCACTGCTTCTCTCATATTACTTGAGATACAAGGTCAAGAGAAGGAGTTGACATATTCTTTGCTCCTTATTGCCACTTTCAAACCTGCCTCTACTACTATCATTCAGCAATCACACTTTCTGCTTTAAAATCCATTGCACCCCGGTCAGACTCTTTTAGCTATCATCCTTATACTTCGAGAGCCTTCCCTCTTCTAGTCCTCCTTAGCTTCCAAAACTTCTGTCTCCAAGCCACATCAATACCCATCTCTTCCTCAATTTGTTCTGTGTCAGAATTCCTAAAAATAGTTCTATCTATCCTAATATTCTCAGAACTTAACCTCAGAAACATTATTGTTTTGTAAATTTTGAAATAAGTTTTCATCAGATAGTCTTTATGTTTTGGATTATAATACTCTCAGTGGGGAACAATAGGTTTCCACTTCTGGTGGCTAGTATCTTCCCTAACTTAGCCAGGTCATCTGGTGATAATAATTCATTTTATTTTTATTATGTATTTTTATAAATCCTTATCTTCTGTCTTAGAATCCATACTGGTATCAGTTCCAAGGCAAAAGAGCAGCAGGGGCTAGGCATCTGGGATTAAGTGACTTGCCTAGGGTCACATGGCTAGGAAGTATCTGAGGTTAAATTTTAATCCAGGACCTCCTCTCTCCTAGTTGCCCCAATGAAAATTAATTTTTAAAAATTATTTTTAGGAAAGAAAACAATAACTTTAAAAAAAACCTAATCAAACAAATAAACACAAAAAGAGGAGTAAAGTCCAGTGAATTACCAAATGACAAACAAAGTAAATGCTTGTGTTCTGTGTCTTCTTCCAGGCCTGTCCCCAATTCGGCCACATTTGGACCTATTTTCCTTTCTGCTTTCTCCCCTTCTTTTTTCCTCCCCTTCTTTTTAGTTATAGAGAAAGAGTGACTAGAGTCCTTGGCTTAGAACCAGGAGGACTTAGATTTAAATTCCTCCACTGACATTAACTGTCTAACCTTGGGCCCCTTAACCTCTATGAGCCTCAGATCTTATCTATTAAATCACAGAAAGGTTTCAACATATGCATTGGTGGAGGGAGTTCCTACCCTAGGAATTCTATACAATGATTAAATCGTAGATAAAATTAGGTAACATTTATACATACTTTGAGGTTTACAGAATGGTTTACATTTATTATCTCATTTGACATTGCAACAACTGTATGAGGTAGGTACTATTTTTATCCCTATTTTATAGATGTGAACATTGAGACTGAAAGATATTAAGTGACTTCCTCAGGGTTACACAGCTATTAAATCTCAAAGGAGAGATTAAAATTCAGACCTTTTTTTTTTTTTTTTTTTAAAACCCTTACCTTCCATCTTGGAGTCAATATTGTGTATTGGCGCGAAGGCAGAAGACTAGTAAGGGTAGGCAATGGGGGTCAAGTGACTTGCCCAGGGTCACACAGCTGGGAAGTGTCTGAGGCCAAACTGGCTCTCAATCCACTGAGCTACTGAGCTGCCCAAATTTCAGACCTTCTTATAATCTATGCATTGTCAGTTTTCTTCCCATCTTTCAAGTATTTGTGTATCCCTATAGTCAATATATATGTAAGTGTGGCTCTACTGATGAGTGACTGAAATTATTGTGGAAATAAGTAATTTGCTAGAAGGAATATTTGAAAACAGCCACTCCTTTTGTTCATTTTGTTGAGCATGAAATTGAACTGTAGTGGGAGAAATAAGTTGTTTGTATATACTGAAAGGGACCTCAGAAGTATTCATTTTATAGTGGCTTCTCTGCCTTTTGGCTAAGATCAGGTGTAGAACAGTTGCAGAGACTGATGTTAAGGGACCCTTTAAAGGACACATAGGTAATAATTGGCAGACTCAGGATTTGAATTCAGATATTTTGTCAGTGGAAGATTTTGAAGTAGACTCTAGGTTTCTTAACTTGTATCCCCAGTGGTTTTTTTTTTTTTCCTAATATGCATTACTGATGTTTTAGCAATTAAAGCAAAATCTCTGATGTTGATTTTAGTTGCCTGATATTTCAAATGAAAACAAGATTTTGGTTTTTGCTTGAATTATCCAGCTAAATGCCTTGGTTTTTCATTTCTTTTCTTATATCCACACAGTCAATCTCTAAATTTGCTTGTATGTTTGACTTAAGTTCTGTATAAGCAATAGGATTGGTGAGACCTTTGGGTTGACTTACACACTGGAAAAACTCTCACCATAATGTAGTATTTCTGGTATTCGGAAACATTTTTTATGATCTCATGATGTGACAATAAACTACATTGAACAACTTTTTTTCTTTCTGAGGAAGGGTGGGTTGACAAATAACCTGGATCTCATCTTGTTTCCTTTAGGCTTCAATATTTGTTTTTTCTAACTATGTTAGTGAACGTTCTCTTGGGTACAAAGTTGTTTTTGTTCCCCTAGTATGTTTATTCTGGAAGTCTTCATAGACTTCTATGATTAATTTTGCTTATAGATTCCTGCCTGGTGTGGAATATAAATAAGTGTGGGGAATTTAGGGGCAGGAAGCTTTCATCAAAAATTCACTCAATGAGAAATGTCAAAATTTACATTTTAAGTAAAGGAATTTACTTCCTAAGAATGAAGTTTTCTTTGTATTTGTAGGCATTTATACAAATTTGTTAATTATTGGTTTGTGTTCAAGAAAGATGATGGTTGTGATTCTTTTTTCTTTTTTCCTATCTCTTCCCTTCACTAGCTTGACTGAATTTATTGATCTTGATTGACATCATATATGCACAGACTCTTTGGTTTTCTTTGAAATACACCTGAATTATTATTAAGTATTAATAGCTTCATTTCATATAAAGTAAGTAACTTGCAAACACTTTATTTAGTGTGTCTGGTATTTAAAAATCTGAACCAGTTCTGTAAGCAACTGTGTTTTGTATTACAGTGAAAATATGAAAATATTTTAAATGCAACTCATGTGTTTTGCATAGCTTCTTCCTCTATATTACCACCCTATTTTTTCAGGGTTTTCTTTTCAGGAAACATCTTTAACTCTTCTTAATATATTCCTTTTTAAAGAGGAATCAAAGTATTATGTCAAAAGCCAAGAAGTTTGACAATTTATGATTAGGCATCACAAACTCAAATATGTCTACTGTAAAGTAAGTCCTGGATGTGGTTGAAAATACCTGGGGTTTGAATATGACCTCAGATACTTCATAGCTAGTGACTGTGAACAAGTCACTTAATCCTGTTTGTCGAGCCCTTACCTTCTGTCCTAGAGTTGTTAGGAGGACAGAAAGTAAGAGTTAAAAAAAAAAAAAGATCTTGACTATCAATGACAGCCTAAGGTTTTGTTGCTCTTTCATTGGTCAAGTTCCCTTTCTCAATAAAAGTTCACTCATATGCCTGCCTTTGTAGTTCTGGTGTCCACTTTTACTGTTTAATAGAAGTAGCATATAACTACCAAAATGCGAATGTTGTTTTTTGGTAAATTACAGTGCATGTCATTTCTTAGTACACTAGAATGGGAAAACCATTGAAAATATGTGAGTCCAGGCCTAACATTTTTAGTTTTTTCCATACATATTTGTGCACATGTAAGAGGGTCATAGTGATTGTTATGAGTCTAGTGATTGTTACTTAGAAAGTTTGGACGATTATTGTGTGTTCTCATTGTTGACCGTAGTCCAAAATATGCCTTGTGGAAATGCTTTGCCCTATGTAGCAGTAAAGTAACACAAAACAGAATTATATTTTACACACCAAAAAAAAGAAAGAAAATAAAGAAATGTGCTCTTTATTTTCTTTCCTCCTCCATCACTGGCTCAGCCAAGATAGTCACTTGAGTTTCTGCCTGTATGGCATCCCAGGAAAGAGAAAAGCCAGGTTCATGGAATGTCAACTGGAAAGGGACTTATAGATCATCTAACCAAACATGTAAAATCCAGGTGAATTGCTTGTTGGCTATGGCAGTGGGGAGGGAAAGAATATGAATCATGTAACCATTGAAAAATATTCTAAATTACATAACTAAATGAATAAAATTTTAAAAAGATCATCTAATCAAACCTCATTTTTGTAAATGAGTCAACTGAGGTCTATCTAGAAAGACAAAATAGCTTACTTGGTCAGTATCCAGATCTCTTGATTTTCAATCAAGTCCACTGCAACCCTTTGAAAGGAACTTTTCTTTCTCCAGGAGTCTAGGTCTAATCAGGACAAAGGATACTGTTGAATGACCAGGACCTTCAAGATTCAAATTTTGGGATTAGAATTTTCAAAATCGGAACTCAGGAGTTTATGGTTTGGGATCCTGAAAGCTAGTTGTGTCTGTACAATTCCACAAAACTAATTTGTAGCTGATTTTTGTTTTCCCTTCTTCTTTAACCCTGCTCCTTACAGTTGTCATTCTATTTACATGCTTAGCAAAAGTGACAAGATTAGGGGTAGGAAGAAGGCATAGTGATAGAGCACTGAACTTGGAGTCAATAGGACCTGGGTTCAAATTCAGCCTCAAACTCTTCTTAGCTGTGTGGCCATGAGTGAGTCACTTAACCTCTACCGACTCAGTTTCCTCATCTATAAAATGCAAATAGTAAAAGGTTTGTGAGGATAAAATGAGATATTTTCTACAACACTTTTCAAACTTTAAAATATGATATATATGCTAACTATCAAATCATTAGTGGAATGGATGTTGATTTGTCAGACATACATAAGGCAAGGATCATCAAAGGCTTGGCTTCAAGAACTGATAAGCTATGTGACCTTGGACAAATCAAATCCCTTTTTTTTTAAAAAATTTAAACATTTATTAATATTCATTTTTAATATGGTTACATGATTCATGCTCCTACTTTCCCCTTTGCCCCCCGCAATCCCCCCACCCATGGCTGATGCACATTTCCACTGGTTTTGTCGTGTGTCCTTGATCAAGACCTATTTCCAAATTGTTGGTAGTTGCATTGGTGTGGTAGTTTCGAGTCCACATCATCAATCATGTCCACCCCGACCCATGCGTTCAAGCAGTTGTTTTTCTTATATGTTTCCTCTCCTGCAGTCCTTCCTCTGAATGTGGGTAGCGTTCTTTACCCTAAATCCCTCACAGCTGTCCTGGGTCATTGTATTGCTGCTGGTACAGAAGTTCATTACATTCGATTTTACCACAGTATATCAGTCTCTGTGTACAATGTTCTTCTGGCTCTGCTCCTTTCACTCTGCATCAGTTCCTGGAGGTCTTTCCAGTTCACCTGGAACTCCTCCAGTTTATTATTCCTTTTAGCACAATAGTATTCCATCACCAGCATATACCACAGTTTGTTCAGCCATTCCCCAATTGAAGGACATATCCTCCTTTTCCAGTTTTTTTGCCACCACAAAAAGTGCAGCTATAAATATTTTCTTACAAGTCTGTTTATCTATGATCTCTTTGGGGTACAAACCCAACAATGGTATGGCTGGATCAAAGGGCAGGCATTCTTTTATAGCCCTTTGAGCATAGTTCCAAATTGCCAGCCAGAATGGTTGGATCATTTCACAACTCCACCAGCAATGCATTAATGTCCCAATTTTGCCACATCCCCTCCAGCATTCATTACTCTCCCCTTCTTTCATTTTAGCCAATCTGCTAGGTGTGAGGTGATACCTCAGAGTTGTTTTGATTTGCATTTCTCTAATTATTAGAGATTTAGAACACTTTCTCATGTGCTTATTGATAGTTTTGATTTCTTTACCTGAAAATTGCCTATTCATGTCTCTTGCCCATTTATCAATTGGGGAATGGCTTGATTTTTTATACAATTGCTTTAACTCCTTGTATATTTGAGTAATTAGACCCCTGTCAAAAAAAAAAAAAAAAAAAAAAAAAAAAAAAAAAAAAAAAAAAAAAAGTTTTTGTTTGTACAAAAGCTTTTTAGTTTAATATAATCAAACCCATTTAATTTACATTTTGTAATTTTCTCTAACTCTTGCTTGGTTTTAAAGTCTTTCCTTTCCCAGAGATCTGACAAGTATACTATTCTGTGTTCACTTAACTTATTTATAGTTTCCCTCTTTATATTCAAGTCATTCACCCATTCTGAATTTATCTTGGTGTAGGGTGTGAGATGTTGATCTAAACCTAATATCTCCCATATTGTTTTCCAAATTTCCCAGCAGATTTTGTCAAATAGTGGATTTTTGTCCCAAAAGTTGGGCTCTTTGGGTTTATCATACACTGTCTTGCTGATGTCATTTATCCCAAGTCTATTCCATTGATCCTCCTCTCTATCTCTTAGCCAGTACCATATTGTTTTGATGACTGCGGCTTTATAGTATAGTTTAATATCTGGTACTGCTAGGCCTCCTTCCTTCACATTTTTTTTTCATTATTTCCCTTGATATTCTTGATCTTTTGTTATTCCAAATGAAATTTGTTATAGTTTTTTCTAATTCAGTAAAGAAGTTTTTTGGTAGTTTGATAGGTATGGGGCTAAATAGGTAAATTAATTTGGGTAGAATTGTCGTTTTTATTATGTTAGCTCGTCCTACCCATGAGCAATCAATGGCTTTCCAATTGTTTAGATCCAGTTTTATTTGTTTGGAAAGTGTTTTGTAGTTGTTTTCATATAATTGCTGTGTTTGTTTTGGTAGATAGATTCCTAAGTATTTTATATTGTCTAGGGTGATTTTAAATGGTGTTTCTCTTTCTACTTCTTGCTGCTCTAATGTGTTGGAAATGTATAGAAATGCTGATGATTTATGTGCATTTATTTTGTATCCTGCAACTTTGCTAAAGTTGTTGATTATTTCTACAAGCTTCTTAGTTGATTCTCTAGGATTTTTTAAGTATACCATCATGTCATCTGCAAATAGTGATAGCTTAGTCTCCTCCTTGCCTATTTTGATACCTTCAATTTCTTTTTCTTCTCTAATCAAATCCCTTTTTATAGCTTAATTTTCTCATCTGTAGAATAACAGCATTGGACTGAATGCACTCTAAAATCCTCATCATTTCTGAATTTAAGGGATCTGACTTTATTACTTGTCAGGGACCACTTAGGTAGTTATTAATTTGAATTTTCAAATTTTTTTTAGAGTTCATATGAAAAATTACAACTAAGTACTCCTAGAGTGTTTGCTAGTTTAAACACTTATTTCATTGTTTTTCTGTTATTTTACTGAGATAGTGTTTAGAGAGATAAAGTTCTTAAAAATAAAAATATCAATTGTGTTTTTATAATTGCCATCATTATTGTCATTATTTAATATGTAATGAGAATATCATACCCTGGAAGGTGCTAGCTATGTGCTTGCCTCAGTTTTATGGAGATGGCAAGGAATCTTTCTCAGCTCTCTTCAGGTATTCTGTAAGTTAATGCTGGGATATAAATTTATAAGGACAGACAAACAGACAGACAGACAGACAGAGACAGAGAGAGCAAAGCTGGCAAATTATTAGAATAGTGTTGGTCTGATGTTGGGAAGGGATTACTTGTTCAGTGTGCCGGCCTGCTTTTTGTGACAAATACAAACTATAGGGTAACAAACATTATAAGTCCAGGAGGGATTGTATAGCAACATTCTGTGAAAGGGCTTGGGATTTACCAAAATGTTAAAAGGTTGTCCCATTGATTGGAAGAACAAGTTGTGGTATGTGGTTGTAATGGAATACTATTGCACCATAAGGAATGATGAATAGAATGAGTTCAGAAAAACCTGAAAAGACTTATATGAATTGATGACAACAGAAATAAGCAGAAGCAGGAGAACAATGTATACAGTAACAAAAATATTTTACAGTGATCAACCATTATCAGCAAAGTAAGTCTCCAAAATAAGCACAAGAGATTCATGAAGAAAATGCTATCCTTTGGAATCCAAGTACAGATCAAAACATGCCATCTTCCATTATATATTCTTCACGAGATTTCTATTGTATGTATGATATGTGTCTTCTACCATGACACGAGCAATATGGAAATATGTATTACTTAAAAGTAAGGATATATTCTATGTCAGACTATTCCCATCCTGGGGGGAAGGGTATGGAGGGAGAAAATCTGAAATTTAAAATGTTAAAAAACAACTGTCAAAAATTATTTCTACATGTAGCTGAAAAAATAAAAAGTAAAAACATTAAAAAAAATAAACTTGATAACTCCAAGTTTGGTTTCTACCAGGAGAAACTGATGGTCTATTGAGTATGTTAATTTAGAAAAAACACAGAACTATTAGAAAAAACAAGTCTTTAATCAGGAGAGGGATATTGTTCAATATTTAGGCCTCCACACAGAATCACACGCCCCAAACCACAAAGACCTGAAGGCCCTGGCACTTTGGCACACTATCCCAGGGAGTACTACCGCGCAAGATGATAGCTCTGATGAACCATGAAAATTGGGGAGCTTCAGGAACTGGGGACAGGGGAGTGTGGTTGATTGGCTTTACAATGGCTACACAGAAATGAGAAGTTCAAGACAGGATTATCAGGGAGAGGCTGATGCCTTACAATAGACACAGAAGGGAAAGCTCAAGGGCTGGGCTACCTGAAAAAGGACAGGAAGAAGGGAAACTACCAGGACAAAAGGGTACTTAACATCCAATTGAGTCTGCTAGCCCCACTTAGGTGACCACCAAGGACTTTAAGGTCTATTGCTATTCTGAAACTCGTGAGTCTGGGGGCTCCTTCTGGAAGAAACTCTCATGTGACAAGGCCAAATTTGAGGGTCTTCAGAACCCACATTGCTACAAACTTGGGGTTTCTAGATTTCAAGTTGACAACGGTTTTAGATGCCTATATGCATTTCAATTTTGAACAGTTATATAGGATCTGGAACTTTTTTGCCCACAGTGGAATAAATTTGGAACTTAAATGTACACCATATTTAGAGATTTTACTGGAGTAACTCCTAGAAAGGGCAATGGAACTAAAGAGAGACAATAACTTTCAAGTCTACCAAAAGAGACTTAATCCACATGAGCCCAGAGTCTTGGTGCTCAGCGATTGAAGCAATTGGTTATAAATGGAAAGAAGTACACAAGTCAGAAGAACCAAGAAAACTTCCCACTAGAGTCTAGGAATTTAAATTTCACCTCAGACACTATGTATCTCAACCCATGTCACACATTCAACTGTGCCTCAATTTCTTCATCCATAAAACAAAGATAAACATAATTTTTGGGAAAATATTTAAAAGAAACATTTATGGGAGAATCAAGCAGTTCTTGAAAACAAGGATCACACCTACCTCCCAGGGTTATAAGGTTGAAATAAGACAACACATGTAAAGTGATTTGTGTGTTAAAGCACAGTATAAATTCTAGATATTATTATTATTATTAACTAAGTTAACCTTGGGCTACACCACATTTTTAACTTAATTTTTAGATTTCAGCTTCTCCAAATGTAAAATGGGCATAATAATTTCTTCCATACTTAACTTACAGGGTTTTTGGAAGTTAACATAGGAAATGTTAAAGCATTCTAAAAGCAGAAGTGCATTGTAAATACTATTCAACAGACTTCTCAGAAGGGCATAAAAAATGTGCTGTATTACAAGGTAATAAAGGTTGAGAAAAGTTTATATGGGGGGATGTCATAAGTTCCTTGAGGACAAAAGATCTGTCATATTCTAATCCATTAGAATCTAGCAGAAAGGACACTGGAGTCAGGAGACTTGAATTCAAGTGCTGTTTTCTATACTATGTGACTTAAACAAATCACTTCACTCCTCTGAGCCTCCATTTTCTTACTGAAAAATAAATGATGGAGTTAGACTTGATGCTTCTCTCTGTCTCTCTCTGTCTCTCTGTCTCTCTGTCTCTCTGTCTCTCTGTCTCTCTGTCTCTCTGTCTCTCTGTCTCTCTGTCTCTCTGTCTGTCTCTCTCTCTCTCTCTCTTTAAGCCCTCACCTTCCATCTTGGAGTCAATACTATGTATTGGCTACAAGGCAGAAGAGTGGTAAGGTCTAGGCAATGACTTGCCCAGGGTCACACAACTGGGAGGTGTTTGAGGCCAGATTTGAATCTAGGACCTCCCGTCTCTAGGCCTGGTTCTCAATCCACCGAGCTACCCAGCTGCCCTAGATTTGTTGCTTCTAAGAACTCTTCCAGTGCTAATATTCTATGTTTCTAGAATTCTTCTCAGCATAATACTTGATACAGAGTAGGCAGGATAATTGTTTTTAATTTTGGGGAAAGTACTTAAAAGAAACATTTATGGGAGAATCAAGCAGTTCTTGAAAGACCAATTCAAGTGTGAATATCTATAGGATTCCCCAAAGATAGTCAAACTTTTGTTCAGCCATTCAACAACTTTTGATTAAGCACTTGCTCTATGTCAGGCACTGTGCTGGGTTCTGTGATCAATAATATAGAATTTGATGTTCCATTGGGAAAGTACAAAATACCCATGAATAAGTAAGAAGTACTGAATATGTACAAAGTAAATATACTGGTTTGGATGGGGCAGAACTGATGACTGGATGAATCAGGAAAGGCTTCTGTTTTAGAGTTGTTACTAAGAAAATAAGGGTTTAAAAAGAAGAATCATGGATTATTCCCAGGTTATAGGTATATAACCTATATACATATACTGGTATTCTTGGTAGAAATGAGTGAGTGAGTTTAGAAGGAAAGATAATGAGCTCTATTTTGGACAAGCTGATTTTGAGATTGCCACAGGACATTCAGGTGTAGATATATAGCAGTAAGCACATCTCTTAGATTATAAAATAACTTCAATTAGGTCTCTAGCTGTTTTTTGAATGACACTTTTTTTTTTGGTTCCTTCAGGTTACAGGATCTCTCCTAAAGGAGACAACTCAAAAGTGGTTACTATACAAAAAAACGTGTTTGATAGAGTTACAAAATCGAACAAATGGTAAGGAAATGAATCCTTTAATTGTGTACTTTGCTTGACTGCCATAACAACTCAAGATCCCAACTACAATCTTTGTTAAGGAATTCTTCTGAGTTCAGTTTAGAACCCTTAAACATGCCTAAACTATCATTAGATAATTTTACATATGCTTCAATAATCTGATCATGTCCAAAGACCTGTTCTGGTCAACTAATGACACACTTGAGACTTTTTGGTTATACCTGAATGAAGAAAAAAAAGATAAAATCCAAATTTTTTTACTATGCTAGTGGATACACAACTGACAACTCCTTATAGCTTCCTCCTGAAAATTTACCTTTGTTTTAAGCAGGAAAATGAGGACCAGAGGTTGTTAACACTCCTCCTTTGGCATCACCTCATGACCTGTGAGAGCTGAGGAAAGGCAGAAGCTTTCAGATCAAGTGAGATAATTGGAATAAAGAATTTTAAAGCACTATGTAAATTTGAATTATTATTATCATTATTACTTCTCCATTACTTCACTGACATAATGGTAGCATTTAGTTCTTTAAAAAAATTATTGTATTTTCTCTTTTCATCATCTTCTTTTCTGTATGTATCCCTCCCTGCTCCACTACCCAGTGAAAGCATCCCTTGTTTATTGTGGGCTACTGTGTTGTCTCAGAGGTTTGGTTTACCTCTCTTGTAGCTCTCCACCTTGACTTGAATTGTTCTCTCTCTCTCTCTCTCTCTCTCTCTCTCTCTCTCTCTCTCTCTCTGTGATGCTTTCTCTGACTCCGTCTCTCTTTTTCTGTCTGTCTGTCTGTCTTTCTGTATCTCTCTGTCTCTCTGGGCTTATTTTCCTTTCTCAACATGTTTCTTTTCTGGCATCAAGTACTCGCCACTAACTACCCTTCAGGTTCTAGAGTCACAACTCTCAGACACCTTGGTTCCTCAGTAGCTGATGAGCCTCTGGGGGTGTATTTCACATAAAAATATTGTCCAAGATGACTTCATTGAGTGTTAATCAAATAATTTAATAAAAGGCAAAACAATAAGTTACATGAAATTCCACCCATAAATCTGGGTGGTATCAATGCATACAATGTCATGAGGAACAGTATGGCCAACTGAAATGATTAAAGTGATGGGACAAAAAAAAAAGTTTCCTGGCCAATCACAATTTAGGAACTTCAGAGAGCTGTAGTCTTACTTTCACACAGGTCCGAAGTCCCTTTTTTTTATCTCAGGGCAGAAAGCAACACCCTCACTTGTATTGTAACTCTGAAATATATTCTTAGAACTCTTTTACTCTGCCTAATTCACAAATGCATTCTCATCTTGAAAAACATCACTGTAGTTCATAATGAATAATGAAAATTTCACTTTTAGTGAAATGCAGATAAAGTACATTTGTCCAATAATCATAAAATAGTTTTGCAAATTCAGTATTCCCCAGTTATTCCAAAATTCTCTGGATTTTCATACATATGAGCTATTGAAAAAAAAAAGCCTTAAAGTAGCTTTTCTCTTAGATAAACACATTAGGTCCTTATACTTGTAATAGTGATTTTTTTTAAAAAAGAGAAAAAGAGGTAGTTTTTGAAGTAGTTCAATATTCCATATCTCTAGTATTGAGCTCTGGAATGTGCACGGGTACATTTTTTTCAATCCTTCCTGAGGCCAACTTTAATCATTAAAATTTCATAGTGTATTTTTTTCTTTATTTACATTGCTGTAATCATTGTGACTATTTTTTAAAAATATTTTATTTTTTTAGAAAAGTTTTCCATGGTTCCACGATTCTTATTTTTACTTTCCCCTTCACCCCCCTTCAGCCCCTCCCCCCATATCCAATGCACATTTCCACTGGTTTTAACATATGTGATTAATCAAGACTTATTTACATATTATTGATAGCTGCATTTGTGTGGTCGTTTAGTCACATCCCCAACCATGTCCGTATCAACCCATGTATTCAAGTGGTTGTTTTTCTTCTGTGTTTCCACTCCTGCAGTTCTTCCTCTGAATGTGGGTAGCGTTCTTTTCCATAAATCCCTCAGAATTGTACTGGGTCATTGCATTGCTTTTAGTACAGAAGTCCATTACATTCAGTTTTACCACAGTGTATCAGCCTCTGTGTACAATGTTCTCCTGGGTTCTGCTCCTTTCACTCTGCATCAATTCCTGGAGGTCTTTCCAGTCCACATGGAATTCCTCCAGTTTATTATTCCTTTGAGCACAATAGTATTCCATCACCAGCATATACTACAATTTGTTCAGCCATTCCCCAATTGAAGAGCATCCCTTCATTTTCCAGTTTTTTGCCACCACAAAAAGTGTGGCTATAAATATTTTTGTACAAGTCTGTTTATCTATGATCTCTTTGGGGTACAAACCCAGCAATGCTATGGCTGGATTGAAGGGCATAGTTCCAAATTACCATCCAGAATGGTTGGATCAGTTCACAACTCCACTAGCAATGCATTAATGTCCCAATTTTGCCACATCCCCTCCAGCATTCATTACTCTCCCCTTCTATCATTTTAACCAATCTGCTAGGTGTGAGGTGATACCTCAGAGTTGTTTTGATTTGCATTTCTCTAATTATTAGAGATTTAAAACATTTTCTCATGTGCTTTTTGATACTTTTGATTTCTTTATCTGAAAATTGCCTATTCATGTCCCTTGCCCATTTATCAATTGGGGAATGGCTTGATTTTTTTATACAATTGATTTAGCTCCTTGTATATTTAAGTAATTAGACCTCTGTCAGAATTTTTTGTTGTAAAGATTTTTTCCCAGTTTGTCGTTTCCCTTCTGATTTTGCCTGCATTGTTTTTTTTTTTTTTTTTTAACCCTTAACTTCTGTGAATTGGCTCCTAGGTGGAAGAGTGGTAAGGGTAGGCAATGGGGGTCACACAGCTGGGAAGCGTCTGAGGCTGGATTTGAACCTAGGACCTCCCGTCTGTAGGCCTGACTCTCAATCCACTGAGCTACCCAGCTGCCTCCCTGTTTTTGTTTGTACAAACCCTTTTTAATTTAATATAATCAAAATCATTGTGACTATTTTTCTGGTCCTATTTACTTCACTCTACATTAGAGTTAGAGCTGTAAAGGACCTTAAGGATCATCTAATATGACTCCCTTATTATTATTATTATTATTATTATTATTTGTTGTTGTTGTTGTTGTTGTTCACTAGTGTCTGACTCTATTTGTCCATGGGTTTGTCTTGGTAATGATGCTGGAGTGGTTTGCCATTTTCTTCTCCAATGAGTCCTGAAGCCTGCCCTGTTGCAGCCAACATATGGGCATGAACTATTGAACCAAGGCCAGTCTCCAAAGGCTCATACTATTCACACCAGGATTCAAAGCCAAGGGCTAGAATTGGGGTTTTGATTTAATTCTCCTGATCATGCAACCAGATTATGGACTAGAAGATTGACTTCTGAGGCGTGGAATCAATAATACTGTGAGAAAGTGTTTGACCCAGAAGTTGTTTTGATCATGGAGGCCTAGTGTCTACTATGTGAACATACAGTCTCTGGGAATAAAGGACCAGTTCTGCCCAATTCCCTGGAGACTTTTCATGACACATACAGTGTAACAGAGCTAATGTTAGTGTGACATAGAGCAGAGCAGAGCATTGAGAGCCAGAAGACTGTGGTTCAAATTCTAAAACTGCTGCTTACCACTTTTGCAATCTGGAGCAAGTCATTTTCCTAGCTGGGTCTGGGTTTTTTCATTTGTAAAAATGAGGGATTGGATTAGATATTTCTTAGGATCTCTTGTGGGTATAAATGCAATGATCTCCTATGATCATAACTTTCATTACCTGGCCTCTTTCTACATTTTCAGTCTTTTAAAATTTTCCTCCCTTCCATGTATTTTGTGTCTCTTTGAATTCGAATCTTCATCCCCCAACTTCTGAGAATTTTCATTAGCCATATTAGTTCCATTAGCCAAATTAGTCAATGCCTGGAATAATTTCCCACCTCCTCTCTGCCTCATGGCTTTCTTTGCTTACTTCAAGTCTCAACTAATGTCCCATCTTCTGCAAGAAGCCTTTCCCAGGCCTCCTAAGAGCCTTCCCTAGGATATAGTACTCACCTTATCTTGTATATATTTTGTTTATATATAATTGTTTGAATGCTATCTCCTCAATTAAACCGTGAGCTCCTTGAGAACAGTGACTGTATTATTTTCCCCCCTTCGTATATCCAGCACAGTGCCTGACACATAAAATGCTAGTTCAGTGGCTGACTGATCTAGATTCTCACCATGACACTTTTATCAGTTATGTAACTCAATGTCCCTTCCTGGGGATGTTAAACTGACATCAACCTTACCTTTTCAGAGTTATCTCATATTATTCACAACAATAATATTCATAACAGTATGCTTATCTCCTGCCAGATAAGACTATTCTCTTTTCCCTGAAAATGATCTATTCTTTTTTTGCCTCCCTACCTTTGCTTAAGAAAATATTCTCAGGTGAGTGGCAGCTATGTGGCTCAGCAGTGGAAAGGCAGACCTAGAGATGGGAGGTCTTGGGTTCAATAATGGCCTCAGATACTTCCTAGATGTGTAACCCCAATTACCTAGCCCTTACCATCCTTCTGTCTTGGAAATGACAGAAGATAAGGGTTAAAAAAAAAAGAAAATATTCCCTCCTCTTCTTTATTAAAACTGTTTTGATAATTGTATTAGGAACATCCTTCTATTTTACTTGGTATGCTTTTAACACCCCTTTAATATACTTATCATGAATATTGTATATTATGGTTATCCATGTAGGAATATATACGTATATATAGATATGTATATATCTATAATCCTAGTAGACATTACATTGTAAACTTTCTCCTCCCTCCCCCCCAACTGCTATGAACTTATCTAGCAGGCTAGGAGAAACTTCGTGTTTTATGCAGATCAACTGAAATCCCAAACTCCCTTCTTGGAAATATATGTATTATCATCACAGTTCCCCATATCATTTTGTAAGTAAATAACTTGCCAGATGCTACTCCAAGACTTCATGATGCTTTACAACATGACAATTTCCCAAGGCAATTAAAGGTTGATGACTTTCTGGTTAACTTACTCAGGCAGAAATGTGCCTCAACTTATCCAGCCATCTACCTTCATCTAATTAAATGGGGAGATTGCCAAATTTTTACTTTATTGTTTGTTGTGTGTACTCCAGTTCATCATAATAATCATCAGATATAACCATAATTAGGGAGATAAAGCAATTGAGCACGAGTGAAAAGGAGGGCAGGAGACCCACAGCTCCTGCCAATAGTACAAATAAAAGTACTAGCCTTTTTCCCATTCTGAGAAAGCCAAGACTTCACACTTGTTGTTCTTTTTTTTAAAATTTTTTTTAAATTTTAAACCCTTAACTTCTGTGTATTGACTTACAGGTGGAAGAGTGGTAAGGGTAGGCAATGGGGGTCAAGTGACTTGCCCAGGGTCACACAGCTAGGAAGTGTCTGAGGCCGGATTTGAACCTAGGACCTCCTGTCTCTAGGCCTGGCTCTCAATCCACTGAGCTACCCAGCTGCTTCATGTTCTTTTTTTTTTTTTTTTTTTTTTTAAATGATTTTCCCTAGATAACTTTATGTTTG
Source organism: Gracilinanus agilis (assembly GCF_016433145.1). Taxonomy (NCBI): domain Eukaryota; kingdom Metazoa; phylum Chordata; class Mammalia; order Didelphimorphia; family Didelphidae; genus Gracilinanus; species Gracilinanus agilis. Next base: position 237,153,235 of record NC_058133.1, read on the forward strand.
CTCTTAGAAAGACGTATCATAACCTGTTTGATTCTTACTTACAGAGAGGATAGTAAAGGATTGGGACATCAAAGGTTTTTTGTCACAAGCATGGCACAACAGTTGGTGACAACACTTCCCCACTCTTTCCCTATTCTCTGGTATGTGCCAGAGCCAGAGTGTTTGGAGCTCTTTTTCATGGTAATAGCCTTTCAAACAGTTGTAACATTTCTGCTTATATACAGACAGGAAGGACTTTGCTCTGCTACCACTATACATATATATTGTTAATTACCACTATACATATATTATATATATGTACATATATATATATATATATATATATTTATCTTTATAAACTTCAGAATGCTATATAACATGTCATGGTTGTTATTATCCATCTTTTAATCTTTCCCCAGTGACTACCCACACAGTAAAAGCTTTATAAAGTTTGTTTAATGAATTTATTTGGGCCTTCTCTCTCTCTCTCTCTCTCTCTCTCTCTCTCTCTCTCTCTCTCTCTCTCTCTCACACAGGTGTGTATTGTAATGGGACATTTGACAATTATGCATGCTGGCCTCATTCACTTCCAGGAATTGTCTCTATTCCCTGTCCTTCGTACTTACCTTGGTTGAAAAAAGGTAACGTGCTATGTTTTTTCAAAATGCTTCTCAGGCTTTGGTGCATTTTATGTGGATACCAAGCTTCAGGCAGAACAAAATTAGAATGAGCTTCTGAAAATATTCTGAAACATTTTGAAAATTTGTGGCATTTCAAATTTAATTTCAGGAAGGAAGTTAGACTACTGTGTTACCACATTGATTTAACTGTGGTATTTAGAAGAATGGTAGTGCTGATTTTAGAGACAGACAAATGGGAGACTCTAAAGGGTACATGTCTATTTGTGTAAGGGAGTTAAGCAATCTCTTTTCTGAAAACATCCTCAAGTGAATGTTATTTAGAATTACCTCCCAAGAAACTGCTGGCATAGCTCCAGATATGTAGGGTAGATAAAGAGAAATTACAGAAGCCCCAGGACACCCCCAACACAGGTTCACTAGGCTAAGGGAGTCTGATGGTTCTAGATCCTGCATAGTCCTGAATATTCACAACTTGCTAAAAAAAAAAAATGGAAAAAATGTAATCTCAGAAATAGGACACTCCTACCAGTTCTGGGATCAGTTTCTATATTGCCCACCCACCCTTGATTATACTTGCATATAGCTATCCAGTAATCCAAAATACAGATGATAATAGGATTATTCTACTTTAAGAAAAACGACATAGAAAAATTCAAACATAGAAAACAAGTAAATTGGAATGACAGAACTTTATAGCTGAGAGGACTTTAGAGTCTAGTCTAATCTAATCCTTTAATTTTCTAGATGAAGAAATGATTTTTTTTTTTCATATGTAATACTTGGGGACAACCCTTCAACTCCTAGGTTGTTTCCTCAAGAGAAGCCTACCCCAGGTTCAAGGTATTCTGTGGATTCAAATCTACTCTCAACCATAGTTCATAAATTCCCAACAGTATGTTGACTTTGAATAGCCAGAATACTCAATTAGTCTGGAGAAAAGTTAAAATAATGATAATAACAATTAGTCATAGGTAATGTTTATATAGTGCTTACTATGTGCTAGGCACTATGCTAAGTACTTTGCAAATATCTTGTTTGGTCCTCAGAACAATTCTGGGAGGTAAGTATTATTATTATCTTCATTTTATAGATGGAGAAAATGAGGCAGAGAGCAAGAGACTGAAAAACCCCAACAACCCCAACTTGCCCAGAGTCACACAGCTATTAAGTGTTTGAAGTTAATTTTGAACTCAGATCTCCTGAGTAATGAAATAACATAATAAGAAAAATAACAATAAACATCTGCTCAAAAAATCTGGTACATACTGTCTTGTACACAAATACACATGATATAAATATATAAAGAGTGGACATATTCAGGAAATATGCATAGGGAACATACATATCAAGGTACATATGTGGGGAGAACATATGTAAGAACTGACGTTCTCAAGGTGCACAAATAAAGGAAAACACTTATAAGGGACATACATTGAGGGCCATACACTTAAGGAATATGTGTGGTCAGGGTATCTCTGGGGCAACTCATGCTTCTTGCCCTTCAGAGCCATTGATATATTCTGGTAAAGTCAATAAATTGCTTATGTTGAGCCTGTTCCCTGCTTTTCTTCACCAGAAGTATTGTCTTTACTGGATTGTGCTCTGCTGGGTACAACATAGCTATAAAATTATTTTATGCTTCCACCTTCTGGCTATAGCTGATATCATTGGTTACTGCATTTTTTTCTTCCTCATTAGAGGAATTTTGAAATTTCTTTCTTTAGGGCCCTAAAAACCCTACCCCCTTTTAAAAAATGAGTTTTAGGAAAGGAATAGCCCTTGCCTCGGTAAGAAGACTAGCAAAATCAGCTTAGAGGCAGATAGGTGTTCCTGTTTTCTTTTCAGGAGTGGGCTATCTTTTCCTTTCTAGAGTCTTAACTAGCAGGCTTTCTATAACTAACAGGAAATTCTTATTCATCAGACACCAACTTCCTTAGGACATATAGCAAACTGATTGAATAATTGTGTATGTATGATGCGGACTGGCAAGATAGATAAATGAAAAAAATGAAAGGAGGAATTTTTCTAATCTATTTAATAAACATTTATTAAGCATCTACTTTGTACAATACTCTAAGCAGTGGTTCCCAAACTTTTTTGGCCTACCGCTCCCTTTCCAGAAAAAATATTACTTAGTCCCCTGGAAATTAATTTTTTAAAAATTGTAATGGCAATTAATAGGAAAGATAAATGCACCTGTGGCCATCACCATCTCCCTAGATCGCTGCAGCACCCACTTTGGGAATCACTGCTCTAAGGCATAAAAATAAATAATTAAATGGTTCTTTTCTTAAAAGAGTTTACATTTTATGGGGGCTGGGGGTAAAATGTAAGTTAACATAAATAAGAAAAGCATGAAATGAGTTGAGGAAGAAAAGAATACTAAACTTGTGGGTTCAAATAAGGCTTCATGGAGAAGATGATACTTGAGCCATGCTTTGAGGAAAGACAAAGATTCTGAAAGGAAAAGATGAGGATGAAGATGAATTATGCAAATGCATAAGGAGATAGAGGACCCTAGTCTATGTACAGCTGCTACTCTGGTTAAGCTAGAACCAAGATTTCTAGTCCTATATTACTTGCCATCATAAAACTTAGGTTCTTGCCAATAGCTAATAGTTGCCAAGTTTTTTTTTTTTTTTTTTAATTCCTATTGACTCCTTAGGAGCATAGGGCCGCAACCATCTCACTTAATGACCCCTTATTTCCTGCCTGCATATAGTCCTATATTACTTGCCCTTTCTCAGTTTCAATTTCTCCATCTCTGAAGAAAGGAAACAAATATTTATTATCATCTTTATACCAGGCACTATGCTAAGTACTTTACAAATATCTCATTTGATCTCATAATAATCTAGAACAGTTCCCCCGAAATGTTCTATTGGACCTAGTGACATTATTCCTAATCTGACAAATACAATGAGTAGGATGCAATACAATGAAACTTTGAAAGAGTTGCCTCAGAAATAGACTGACAGATGCGCATTTCCTTTCCTTTGGCCCCCTCTTTAAAAAGTTTGTCTATCACTGATCTAGAAGATAGGTGCTATTATTTTCAGAAACTGAGGAAGAGGACAAAGGAGTTACCCACAACCACCTAACTAGTAAGTATCTGAGGCCAAATTTGAATTCAGATCTTCCTGACTCTGAACCCAACGTTCTTTCTATAGAATTGTTATGCTGTAAGGTATTAAAGCTCATAAAAAGACAAAAGCCTAAAATTGCTATATAGATGCAAATGAGTAGTAGTAGTAGTAGTAGTAGTAGTAGTAGTAGTAGTAGTAATAGTAGTAGTAGTAGTAGTAGTAGTAGTAGTGTTAGTAAGGGAGCTGATAAAGATAAATAACTTTTCTCATTTGGGAGAAAAGACTGAAGGATCATGGTAAGTAGAAACCCGAGGAGACACGGAAGCTGTAGAGGATGGGGAAGCTTTTGAGTTCCACAAAGAGAATAAGGCACAGATACAGGAGTGATGGTGGACACACATCAAAGTTTACAAGGAAAAGTACTGCTACCTTAAAGTGAATAGGTCAATTCAGTCAATTGGAGACTTGTCTGGAAAAATATCCTGCTTAAATTGTGGTTTGGACAGAATTTTGGACTGGGTAAAGTTATCTCCTACCTACTTTCTCCCCCTCCTCAGTCAGTAAACTAGCATTGCTTACTCTTAGATTTATTTATTTATTTGTTATTTGTGCTTTTATAATGAGTTTTCTTTCCAGATAGACATTTTAATTATATTCTGAGCAAGTATTTTCTATAAATAGATGGGTCATGTAGTAGAGACAAAAGACAACCTCTGGACAAATCACCCTAGAGTTGAATGCAATGTTATATTACATCTCTCTTTGAAAAGAGGGGCTTCATTTGAGTCCATGTATCTTTCTGACTCAGAGGGGCAGACAAAGAAAAGCTTAGTGGGAATTGTTTTTTGCTACTGAATTTAGAAGCTTTGGAAAATATACATATGTGTATGCACATATGTATATATTATTACTATTTAAAAATAAAAAATAAATAGCAGATACTCTAGTGAGGCACTGAAAGGGACCATTCTTTCTTGAGATTTTCCCTAGCTCTGTTGGGTGGTAGGGATTGAAAGCTTTGAAGCAAGCATGAAGTTGTATGCATTGGTTTTTTTTCTAAACCTCTGTTTACTTTCAGAAAGTCCAGGAAGAGTATACAGAAATTGCTTGGCTGGGGGAACTTGGCAGACTAAAGAGAACTCTACAGATATTTGGCGTAATGACACAGAATGTTCTGAGAACCACATCTTTGAACAAAATGTGAGCTCTGTTGACTTTAGTGGTAATAGCTCCATCTCTTTTATTACTCTCTTTTTAAAAAAATTTTTTTAATCATTTATTAATATTCATTTTTAACATGGTTACATGATTCATGCTCCTACTTTCCCCTTCCCCACCCATGGCCAACGCACATTTCCACTGGTTTTATCATGTGTCCTTGTTCAAGACCTATTTCCAAATTGTTGTTAGTTGCATTGGTGTGGTAATTTCGAGTCCACACCCTCAATCATGTCTCCTCAGCCCATGTGTTCAAGCATTTGTTTTTCTTATATGTTTCCTCTACTGTAGTCTTTCCTCTGAATGTGGGTAGCGTTCTTTACCATAAATCCCTCAGAGCTGTCCTGTGTCATTGCTTTCTGCTGGTACAGAAGTCCATTACATTTGATTTTACCATAGTAAAATCATAGTCTCTGTGTACAGTGTTCTTCTGGCTCTGCTCCTTTCTCTCTGCATCAGTTCCTGGAGGTCTTTCCAGTTCACCTGGAACTCCTCCAGTTTATTATTCCTTTTAGCACAATAGTATTCCATCACCAGCATATACCACAGTTTGTTCAGCCATTCCCTAATTGAAGGACATTCTCTCCTTTTCCAGTTTTTTGCCACCACAAAAAGTACAGCTATAAATATTTTCTTACAAGTCTGTTTATCTATGATCTCTTTGGGGTACAAACCCAACAATGGTATGGCTGGATCAAAGGGTAGGCATTTTTTTATAGTCCTTTGAGAATACTTCCAAATTGCCATCCAGAATGGTTGGATCATTTCACAACTCCACCAGCAATGCATTAATGTCCCAATTTTGCCACATCCCCTCCAACATTCATTACTCTCCCCTTCTTTCATTTTAGCCAATCTGCTAGGTGTGAGGTGATACCTCAGAGTTGTTTTGATTTGCATTTCTCTAATTATTAGAGATTTAGAACACTTTCTCATGTGCTTATTGATAGTTTTGATTTCTTTACCTGAAAATTGCCTATTCATGTCTCTTGCCCATTTATCAATTGGGAATGGCTTGATTTTTTATATAATTGATTTAACTCCTTGTATATTTGAGTAATTAGACCCCTGTCAGAGTTTTCTGTTATAAAGATTTTTCCCCAATTCGTTGTTTGCCTTCTGATTTTGACTACATTGTTTTTGTTTGTACAAAAGCTTTTTAGCTTAATATAATCAAACCCATTTAATTTACATTTTGTAATTTTCTCTAACTCTTGCTTGGTTTTAAAATCTTTCCTTTCCCAGAGATCTGACAGGTATACTATTTTGTGTTCACTTAACTTATTTATAGTTTCCCTCTTTATATTCAAGTCATTCACCCATTCTGAATTTATCTTAGTGTAGGGTGTAAGATGTTGATCTAAACCTAATCTCTCCCATATTGTTTTCCAAATTTCCCAGCAGATTTTGTCAAATAGTGGATTTTTGTCCCAAAAGTTGGGCTCTTTGGGTTTATCATACACTGTCTTGCTGATGTCATTTACCCCAAGTCTATTCCACTGATCCTCCCTTCTATCTCTTAGCCAGTACCATATTGTTTTAATGACTGCTGCTTTATAGTATAGTTTAATATCTGGTACTGCTAGGCCCCCTTCCTTCACATTTTTTTTTCATTATTTCCCTTGATATTCTTGACCATTTGTTATTCCAAATGAAATTTGTTATAGTTTTTCCTAATTCAGTAAAGAAGTTTTTGGTAATTTGATAGGTATGGCGCTAATTAGGTATATTAATTTGGGTAGGATGGTCATTTTTATTATGTTAGCTCCTCCTACCCATGAACAATTAATGGCTTTCCAATTGTTGAGATCCAGTTTTATTTGTTTGGAAAGTGTTTTGTAATTGTTTTCATATAATTGCTGTGTTTGTTTTAGAAGATAGATTCCCAAGTATTTTATATTGTTATTTTCTTGCCAGATCTCTTCCATCTTTCTCATGATCTCAGATCTGAACTCTTCAAGACCTTGTGACCCATTTTCATTGTTTTGGGACGGTTTGCATTGTTTGTTCTCCTCTACTGTTTCCTCTGTTGTCTGGATTTTTTCTGTGTAAAAGTTGTCAAGTGTTAAAGGTTTTTTCTTCTTCATCTTTCTCTTCTGGTTTTCCTGATGGCTTGCCATTGTAAGCTGAGTTCCCTCTCAGCTTTATGCTCATGCCCAGGATCTGTTTGCAGCTCTTTAGAGATTCCTGAGATTTCAGGTCTAGTTGTTTTGGGACAAGCCTCCTGGTGGTCTCCTTGGTAGTTCTTCTGCCTGAAGCTCCTTTAACAGTTTCAGGGAGCTGCTTCCGCAGCCAAGCACCTCTCCGCACTGGGTCCCCACACAAGGTCTGCTCCTGCACTCAGAATCAGCCCCTTCATCTGCACCCCAGTCCGCACTTTAATCCGTGCCTGAGCCCGTGCCTGTGTCAGCCCCTTTGCCTGCACCTGGGCTCAGGGTCTGGACTCAGGGTCTGCGCTCAGAGTCCGTGAATTCCTTAGCCTCCGGGGGGGGGGGGGGTGTCCCAAGTCTTGCTGCTCCCAGGAACAATCCCTGGTGAGCTGCCAATGACCCAATGAGTGCCCCAAGCCTGCTCCGACTCCCGTGCACTGGCTTTGGCGCAGTAGGTGGTGTGGGGTGGGGGAGGGGGTTGCTCCGCTCATGTTTTTGTGGGAGCTGTTTCACCCCTTTATAGCATGGAAATGCCCCGTTTCCACGTACCTCCAATGCTGCGCCCTGTTGTGGGGTCCCTTCTTTCCTCTGGATTTGTTTTTATGTCTTCTTGAGGAGTCCTATATGTGTGGATTAGGAGAAGTCAAGCAGCTGCTTTTTACTCTGCCGCCATCTTAACCCCTTTTATTACTGTCTCGAATTATTAATACAACTAGGTTGTGCCTATTCCAGAGATTAAGGCATAGGTTCTATGAGTGCCTATGAGTAAGTGTAGACCAGCATCAGTGTTGTAAGAATTCATAAAACAGAGTCATATGTACATGCAAAATTGGAGGTGAGAGAGAAGAGGATCTCTATTGTCCAAACCAAATTCATTTCACTAAATATATTCTAACATGGTAAGAGGAAATTAAAGTTTTCATAGTACAGGGAACTCTCTGTTATCTATCATTTAATCTAGCAGAACTTTCAATTAACTATGCTGGAAATTGCAACAAAAAAAAAGGCTTTTTGCAACATTACTTTTAAAAAATGTGTTTATATTAAATAGCAATATCTTGACATTTCAGAAGATTTTCATTATTGTCTAAAAGTAGTTCCTTTGTGTCACTTAAAGACATTGGACTTACTGTTCTCATCAGCCTTTGATTTCAAAGTCTCTCTGTAGAAGCTATAGATATTGTTACCACCTTTTTTAAGGAGGAAAGCTGAGTTAAAATTATAATTATTGTAAGGATTAAAATGATAAAGGCTGATATTATGAGGAAAATTAATGTTTTAATTACCACGGCCATGTTGGGAAAAATATATACGACCACACCTGACTATTTCAAAAAATGCTGCCTGTCTGCATCTCCTCCCATCTTCCTTCAGTAGCCAAAGAGGTTGTCTCAAGGTCGACCTCCGAATTTAAGCTGCTCTATACATTGGGGATGTCACCACGTCCAAAACTGGAAACCCACTGGATCAAGGAAAATGTAGTTTCAAAGTCCCACACATGTCCACAGGAAGTTTGTAAAATACTTTTAAATGAGACCCCCAAAATTCCAAATAACACATTAGCAATCTATGAGTTTCTTCTCCCTATGTACTTAGAGTATTCAAGTTTCTCTTAAATCTAGGAGGAGTTAATGGAGAAGACAGAGAAAGAAGATGAAGAAAAACTTCTTTTTTATTAATTGTCATATCATTTTATAAAGAAACCTCATAAAACACTTTTTATGAGGAGACAATTATGAATTATGGTTTTAACAAAGCCAAAGAAATTGTTTTCCTGTCACAGAAAAAGAGAAAAGCTGGAGAAGATAAAGACAAAGATAAAGAAGACGGAGGAATTGTCTTCCTTTATGAAATTATTATAGTCTTCTTATGAAGAGGATGAAAGAGATTCTAGTAAATAAGATTTATTTGTGAATATGAGTGAACTAGTGTAGGAGTGTAGTCTCAGAATTAAACTCCTCTGCCTTTAGAAATGATTCAAAATTACTCAGGGCAATGATCTTTCTCACTGCTAAAAATTCAAATGTTTATGTTTAAATTTGATTTTATTATTAATAAATGATTTATTTAATAACACTTAATCCTATGAAACTAAGGAATTGAACATAAAAAGAAATACAAATAACTTCTATTGAGAAAGCGAAATAAATAATATTTGATGAACATGGATGGGGACACTGAGCTTAATTATGTTACTTGATGAGGTAATAGGAAAAAATAAGCATAGATTTCCTTAGAGATCTGGATGCTAAAATTAAATGTGGGAACAAATCAAGTAGCAGTCTGAAGAGTAAACTATAAGTGAGATTGGGAAACTAGACCATATATAGACCCTGCTACATGACAGGGGTGGCGTTCTTCTCCCATATCTTCTTATATATGAAAGAAAAACAGATTGGACTAGATAATCTCTAAAGTTCCTTTCTGGCTCTAATATTCCATAAAAGCCAGGAAAACATGTTGGCAGACATTACACTTTTATTTTTTATTATTATTTTTTTTGTTTTAAACCCTTAACTTCTGTGTATTGACTTATAGGTGGAAGAGTGGTAAGGATAGGCAATGGGGGTCAAGTGACTTGCCCAGGGTCACACAGCTGGGAAGTGTCTGAGGCCGGATTTGAACCTAGGACCTCCCGTCTCTAGGCCTGGCTCTCAATCCACCGAGCTACCCAGCTGCCCCCCAGACATTACACTTTTAAAGCTAGGAAGTAAAAAAAAAGTACTACCCTTTCATCCTCTTTTTTTCCCCCCTCATGTTATTTTTCTGACTTTAGATAAGAATTAAAGCAGTTTTTAAAGTCTGACATTTGCCAAGTAGAGGACTGAAATTTTTCAAAGAATATTCTATCAAAGATTATAGGCAGTGATTCTAAGTTTATATCTACAAATTCCTTGAAAACCCTGAAATATAATTATTTGGGTCCAAAGACTTGGTTTCTTTTAAAGCTTTCTTACTAGCTCCTCATCTATTTGGAGCTATACTTTTTTTCTGTACATATGTTCTTCCTATAAAGAGGACTAATTAAAATATCAAATGAATATGTTCACTTCCTTTCTTTGCTGGAGTCAGTGTTTTTCCTAAGCAAGGAATCTATCCCTTTATTTTTTATTCTGTTCTATGTTGTTGTAAATTAGCATTGGTTACAGGCCAAGTCTGTATTTTTTTCAGATATTTAAGTTTTATTTTTATTGTCATGCAAAATCATATTGGTCATTATTGGAAGAGCACACTCATACAACCAGAACCTCCAAATAAAACCATAAGTACACTGATATGAAAGACTGATTCCAACAATTTTTCCTCTGGAGGCAGTAGCATTCCCCGTCATAAGTCTTTCAGTTGTTGAAAGTAGCCAAGTTTTCACAGATAATCATTGTACAATATTGGTGTTATTGTGAAAAATATTTTCCCAGTTCTGTGCATATTTCTTTTTTTTAAACCTTTACATTCCATTTTAGGATCAATACTGTGTATTAGTTCTAAGTCAGAAGGGTGGTAAGGGCTAGGAAATGGGGGTTAAGTGACTTGCCCAGGGTCACACAGCTAGGAAGTATCTGAGGCCAAATTTGAACCCAGGACCTCCCCTTTAAGGGTCTGACTCTCAATCCACTGAGCCATTTAGCTACTCCCCCCATGTCTGCATATTTCGCTCTGCATCAGTTCCTGCAGATCTTTTTCTGCTTTTCTTCTTACTCTTTTTTTTTTAAACCCTTATACTTCAGTGTATTGTCTCATAGGTGGAAGATTGGTAAGGGTGGGCAATGGGGGTCAAGTGACTTGCCCAGGGTCACACAGCTGGGAAGTGGCTGAGGCCGGGTTTGAACCTAGGACCTCCTGTCTCTAGGCTTGACTCTCACTCCACTGAGCTACCCAGCTGCCCCTCTTTTTCTGCTTTTTATGAAATCACCTTGCTTATCATTTTTTATACAACAATAGTATTCCACAACCAACATGTACCACAGTTTGTTCAACCATTCCCCAACTGATAGACATCCCCATTATTTCCAGTTCTTTGTCACTACAAAAAGAATTGCTATAAATATTTTTTTGTACAAGTAGGTCCTATCATCGTTTTAATTATCTCTTTGGGATGCAGAGCCAGTAGTGTTATTATAGGACAAAAGGGTAGGTACAGCTTTATAGCCCTTTGGGTACAGTTCCAAATTACCTTCCAGAATGGTTGGATCAGTTTACAACTCCACCAACAATGCATTAGTGTCCCAATTTTGTCACATTTCTTCCAACATTTACCACTTTCCTTTACTGTCAAATTGGCCAGTCTGATAGGTGTGAAATGTTACCTCAATATTGTTTTAATTTGCATTTTTCTAATCAAGAGTAATTAGAATATTTTTATATGATTATTGATAGTTTTGATTTCTGCATCTATAAATTGCTTGTTCATATCCTTTGACTATTTGTCAACTGGGGAATGGAATGGCTTACATTTTTATAAATTTAACTTAGTTCTCTATACATTTGAGAAATTAGACCTGAGACCAAAGAAATTTGTTATAAAATTTTCTCCCCAGTTTGTTGTTTCCCTTCTAATCTTGGTTATATTAGTTTTGTTTATATAAAAGCCTTTTGTAATAAGTAAGTTTGTACAAAATTTGTACAATTTTTGTAATAGGTAATTTGTACAAAATACAAAATAAATGTATAAAAGACTTTTGTAATAGGTAAGTTATTCTGTGTTCCCCTAATCTAGTTATGGTATCACTCTTTATATTTAAATCACATTATCCAGTTTGACTTTATTTTGGTATAGGGTGTGAAATATTTGTCTGTACCTAGCTTCTGCCTTTATGTTTTTCAATTTTCCCAGAAGATTTTGTTAAATAGTGAATTTGGTTTATCAAACAACATAGCTGTTTTGAAAAGTCTTACTTTCTGTTTTAGAATTGATATCAAGTATCAGTTCCAAGGCAGAAGAGTAATAAGGTCTAGGCAATTGGTGTTGCCTAGTCATGGTCACATAAGTAGGAAGAGTCTGAGACCAGATTTGAAGGCAGGACCTCTGGTCTCCTGACTTTCCACCCACTGAGCCACCTAACTGTCCTCCACACCTTATTCCCCTCCCCCAAAGGTTCTACTTTTCTTTTCCATTGTGAGCAATAAACTCTTTTTTCTTTAACTATGGAACCATAGGCATCTTTTCTGAATATGTTGAAATTAGCTTTCCACAATCTGGAATTATGCTATGAAAGTAAATAATTATTCATATCTTTTGCCCCAGAGATCCCAGTGGTCAACATTTACCCAAAAGAAGCCAATGAAAAATGAAAAGTGTTTCTCCATACAACAAACTGTGCAATACAATTTGGAGGTAGATGCCCATTAAATGGGGGATGGCTAAACAAATTGAGAATTTTATTGTCCTGTAAGATACAACAGACATGATATGTGAGGAGACATATAAACTGGCACTAAGAAAAGTAAGCAGAACATATGAATATATGTAATACATAAATATATACATATACACACGTGTATATATGCTTATATATATCACAATAATGTAAATGGAGAAAAAAGCAACAACAACAACAAACCCAAAACTAAATGTTATGAGTATGGAATAAATACTTCATATAATACTGGAATTGGTTAGTGTATTGATTAGTTTTGCTAAACTCTTTTAAGTGATGGCTTTCTGGAAGGGAATGAGAATATAGAATTCCATCCATAAGTGATGGAATAAAAGATATCAATAATTTTAAAAAATGAAATTAGTTTTCATAAAATATAGATAAATGATTGATGATATATATGGCACTTTTTTTTGTTATGGATTCCAAGATTTATGTGTTTATACTCAAAAGTTGTTGTTACTTCACCTGACCAGTCAGATCATTCTTCATTGGTCCAAATTAAGTCTATAGTAACAATTCCCTTGACTGCTTTTTCATTAAAGGGGGAGATGAAATTATTACAGAGGCAAATCAAGAATTTATCAAGTGAAGGGCAGGCAAATGGCTCAGTGGATAGAGACTCAGGACCAGAGACAAGAAGTCCTGGGTACAAATGTGACTTCAGACACTACCTATCGCCTAGCCCTTACTTCTTTTCAGCCTTAGAACTAATATATAGTATTCATTCTAAGATGGAATGTAAGGGTTTTTTTTTAAAAAAATAATTTATCTGATGTTCTTCTCTTAAATCCTGGAGAGTTGAAATGTCTTAATGCTATTTGTCTTTCTATCAGATTTGGTATTAGGAAAACATCATCTCTATCATCTGTCTGGCTGAGCAGACAGAAGTGTACTGACACAGTAATATTCCTTTTTTTCTCCTTTAATTTTTATTCAAATACTCTCATCCATTTTCTGGTTCAGTAGAAGCTTAGCTTATTAATATGTATTACACTTTTGTTATTTCTTTTTCAACATAGTACTGTCTACAATTTTATTTTCCTATTTTGGCAGAGTCCCGTCTCAATGTCAAAGTGATAATGCAGTAATTATATCACATAAATCAGCAGAAGCAGGTTGCAACAGATGGGTTGGGTGAATCTTAGGATGCTGTTACATCTTCTAAGATTAGTTCAAGGAAAATAACAAACTTCCTGATATACCTTATTTGATTCCTTAGTTATTATTGTGGTTGTTGGAAGGGACTCACCATTCACCATGACAGATCTCTTCCTCCTGTTGTCTTTAGAATTTGGGGAAATATGGGATACTACTTTAGAATATCCAAAATGCATGGGAAACAGTGTGTATCTCCAACAACATGTAATGTTTTTCTCTTACACTATGTTCTTCCATTTGTTGCTTTTGGTTTCCATCTCCCAAAGAGTTTGACCATGAACAAGTATCAGTGAAATCCCTAGGACTCTTCCTCTTCCAATACACATCTATGGGGCAAGAGACATTGTGGGAAAAGATGACACACAGATTTTAAATGGGGGCAGAATTCCATGAATCACCTAACACTGCCTTTTTCTCTATTATATTTAGGATAAGCACCACACTTTGCTATCAACTTTGCAGATAGTGTTTACCTTGGGATATTCCCTCTCATTCATTTCTCTCTTCTTGGCTCTCATAATCCTCCTCTGTCTCAGGTGAGTGAGATACCCTGCTCTGAATTTTTTGAAGAATAACTACATAAAATCATTTGTCTTTTTTATTACCTTATTATTTGGAGTTATCTAGTTGATCTCAGAGAAAATCTCTAAAAAGGAGTAAGTCTATTGGAAAATTCATGGTAGACTTTGAGATTCAAGTCAACAAATATTTACTAAGTGCTTATTCTATATTAGGCATTGTGCTAAATGTTGGGAATGTAAATATAAGCAAAAAGAAAGACCGTCCCTTCATGGAAGCAGATTACATTCTAATGGGAGAAGACAATGGAAAAAAGGAAGCTTGGAAGCAGCAGAGGTAGTATGTTGGGAGGGGAGATGATGAAGAGATGAAAGTAGATATGTATAAGAGGGCGGTGGAGAGATAGCACCAACGGAGGAGCATGTTAAAAGAAGAAGTCTGGAGAGTTACAAATAGAGTCTAGAGAATAATGTTTGGCCTTCTTTATTTTTGTTTTTTTTAATTTATATTTATTTTAAAAAATATTTTCCATGTTTCCATGATTAATTTTCTTTCCCTCCTTTCTTCCCTCCCCACTCCCAAAGCCAACAAGCAATTCCACTGAGTTGTACAAATATTGATACCTATTTCCATATTATTCATTTTTGCTATAGAGCAACCTATTAAAGACCAAACACCAAATCATATACCCACATATACAAATAAGTGATGTCATGTTTTACTTTTGTGTTTCTACTCCCATAGTTCTTTTTCTCAATGTAGATAGCATTCTTTCTTATAAGTCCTTGCTACTGGTAGTAAAATCCATTACATTGGATAGTTCCACAATGTTTCACTTTCTGTGTACTGTTCTTTTGGTTCTACTCATTTCACTCTGCATCAATTCTTTGAGATTCATATAGAAATCTTCCAGATCATCATTTCTTACAGCACAATAGTATTCCATCACTATAAGATACTACAACTTGTTTAGCAAGGGATACCCCCTATTTTCCAATATTTTGCTGGGTTCTTCTTTAAAATGGTGCTTCTGAAAAGAACTGACCAATTAGAGAAAGAGGATGAAGAGCAGAAGAACTTTCAGGTCAAAGGAATAGAGAACTTTCAGAGTGAGAATGCTGCTGAGGAATGGTGGAGAAAGAAGTTGATAGAGGCCAGAAAGAAATGAAAGAATGGGAATCAGGGTTTACCTCATTCTGCTTAAGTAGTGCATTAGCCTTTTTTCTATTTTCTATTTTTATTGATTTATTTAAAAAAAAAAACCCTACCTTCTATCTTAGAATCAATACTGGGCATTGGTTCTAAGGTAGAAGAGTGGTAAGGACTAGGCAATGGGGTTTAAGTGGGCCCATCAGTTAGGAAGTGTCTGAGGCCAGATTTGAACCCAGGACCTCCCATCTCTGAGCCTGACTCTCAATCCACTGAGCCACCCAGCTGCCCCCTAGAAGTCTTTTTTTTTTTTTTTTAAACCATTACTTTCTATCCAGTAGTAACTCTGAGACAGAAAAGGAAGGGCTAGGCAAATTGGATTAAATGATTTGCACGTTGTCACTAAGCTAGGAAGTAAGTGTATTAGGTCAAATTTGAACCCAAGTCCTCCAGACTCCAGGTCTGGCACTCTTATCTACTGAGCCACCAAGTTGCCCCCGTTCAGTAGTCTTACTAACAAATAGCAGGTTACCTGAATGGGGTCCTTCTTTAGTCTCAACTAGTAATGGCATGAAGCATAGTATGGTAGAAAGAGCATTAGACAGAACATTAAAGGGCATATTCTAGAGAGCAAAGTTTAATCTCTTTCCTCACTCACTGGTTGTATGACTTTGGGCAAATTATTCCCCTTTCTGGGTCTCCATTTACTGAAGATACTAAACTAGTTTATCTCTGAGGTTCCTTCTAGCTTTAAATACTATGATCCTGTGATATAATGCCCCATCCAGCTTTACATATCTATGAAGTTAAATAGGTCACACAATTATTGGAAACAATGCATTCTCGAGTCAACTTGACTTGCAATGAATTTAGATCTCCAGAAGAGAGACTCTGTAGAGGATTTGTGAGCAACCTACTAATGTAGTTTCAATAATGTAGGGCAATTCCTTTGCCTTTCACAGCTCTAGATCTATTCCCATGCTGCCTTTTAATACCAAATCTAGTGCTATCTCTGATACTGATTAGGATATAATTGAGTCTAAAGTCTCTTTGGGGGACCTACTCTGAATCTTGCTTATTCCAGGCACTTCTCTTTTCTTCCTATCACAGACTTCTCAGAGTTAAGGAGAATCTCCAGGCTCTAATAATGGGCCTTACAGCTGTGTTACTGAAATGATTTCCTTTTATCAGTTTTAGGTTCAAATAACTGTTCTACATCCTAGAACAAGTTCTGTTTCATAACAATAGAAATGTTGATGCCATATAAGAATTTAGAAAATTCTTCCTCCACCTTGACCCTGGTCCTACTGGCTTAATTAAACTCATAAACTCAAATCATGGGAAAACAACCCTTCCTCAAACTAACTTCTAGTCAGTGAAATCTTTTAAATATTTTTTTCATATATTTGTGTATATTATGAATATGTGTATATATAAACACCCCAACTGCAATACTCTACATCCACACACATATTATAGATTCACACATATTCTCTCCTTAATACAATAAAAGTTTCTTAAGGGCAGGGACCTTTTCTTTTTGTCTTTGTATTTCTGATACAACACATTGTAAGTGTTTAATATATACTTATTGGTTGATTTTTTAGAAGGTTTGAAGTCATATAAAAGAATATCTCTTGGGAGCAAATGAGTTATTATTATATCCTTGGGAGTTGTTCATGTTTCTATTTTCTCCATTAGAAGAGTTCACTGCACTCGTAACTACATCCACATGAATTTATTTGGTTCCTTCATGCTTCGAGCTCTGGCTGTTTTGGTGAAGGACATTATCATACACAATTCCTTCTCAAAAAGGCCAGATGATGAAAATGGATGGACATCCTACCTGTCAGAGGTAATTAATGTCAATGCCATCCTCAAAAAGACATTTATTGAGTAACTATTTTATGCAAGTCACTCAAGCTATACCCTATGAGGAATATAAAACAAAAGTATCTCTATGTAATATCAAGAAGTTTGCCACCTTGGATAGACAGTCTATGTATGGGGAAAGATTTATTATGAGGGATTAAACATGTAATATGGATGATCCCTCAGAAGAGTGAACAATCATAGAAGTCATAGTTGAAAGTCACCCTTTCAACTTAATCCTGTGATTTTATAGAAGTGGAAATCGAGCATCTTAGATTAAATGACTTGCTCCAAATTACACAATTAACAAGCTGCAGTCAGTATTCAAGCTGGAGTTCAGTTGTTTGGATTTTGAGTAGTGAGTTAGATATAGACATAATAGGATATAGGAGGAGGGTAAAAGTTTTCTTAACAGAAGGAATAGTTAGCAAGATCCTAGATAAAGGAATGTTCATGACATTTATAAATTACTATTTGGCCAGGGTGACATGAGTTAAGATTAAAGATGTAGATTAGGGTCATTATAAAGTACTTGTATGTCAGGAGTTTTAAAAAAAATCTGTGATTATTTATTAAATAATAATTTAATAATTCAGCTCCAAAGAAACAATCCCCTAGGAACAAAGTCCTGATCATATAAGCATTGATTCTTTTGAACAAAGGAGCAAGGTGGACAGATTGTGTGTGTGTGTGTGTGTGTGTGTGTGTGTGTGTGTGTGTGTGTGTNAGGTGGACAGTGTGTGTGTGTGTGTGTGTGTGTGTGTGTGTGTGTGTGTGTGTGTGTGTATAATAGTAAAACTCTCAGTAATAACAGGGACAGGATTGAAACTCAGGTAGTTTATTTTTATACCCATGTGAACACTTTTCCAGGGCTCTCTCTGGCACTGAGATAAAAATTGCCATGTCTATCCCTTCCTCTTCCAGTTGGACTTGTCCATTTGTCGGACTGCCCAAACTCTTCTGCACTATTTTGTTGGAGCCAATTACTCATGGCTTTTAGTTGAGGGCATTTATCTTCACACACTCCTGGGACCTTTGGTGCTTTCCCAGAGACGTCTCTTGCCCAGATATATCTTGGTAGGCTGGGGTAAGTAAGCTGTGTATTTAGATTTTTACCATTGCAGCCTAGGAGACCAAGTTAAGAAAAAGGTCTACTGACTTGGAAGAGAGTGAGAGAAACGTCACAGATAAGAATGAAATTGGTAAAAGAAAAAAAATTTGACTACCTAATGTAAGTTGTTATGATGTTAAGTGTTTATGAAAGACAAATTCAGAAAGTAATTGCAAAATGACTTCAGTATTGGCCTGTACAAAGAGATGTGAGCTGTTAGCCTCAATACCCCCATTTCCCTATAATTTTGAAGGGTTAAGCAGGCATCTATCTCCCTCTGTTTTGCTCAAGTGCTGAGCTATAACATATTTGTCATGTGACTAAGAACAAGTTCTGTGTAACCCGACAAAGAATCATAGAATATTAGAGCCAGAAAATGGCCATAGAGGTTATCCAGTCCAACCTCGCACTTTTACCCATGCCATCCTTGATAGTGAGTTATTCTGTCTCTGCTGAAAGATATCCAGAGACAGGCAGCTTATTAACTCAGGAGTCATCTTATCCCATTATTGGATAATTCTAATTGTACCAAGATGAGGTAAGGGTCGTGCAAGTCCTAGACATTTCTCACGGTTGAACTAATGTTGTTAGTACCAGTTGGCTGAAATGGAAGGCAATGGATTTGGTCTTAATTCTCCTACAATCCACTTGTGTTTTCTCCCTAGCATTTCCTGTTTTGTATATGGTCCCTTGGGGAATTATCCGAGCACAATTGGAGAACACAGGGTATGTAGCTAATGGATATATTGTACAATCCCGTGCTAGTAAATGAATCATGTACCATACTTCATTATGTGTCAAAAACTGCCTAGTTGCTTACCCCTCACCTACTATGCTAGATGATCAAGCTTACTGTGTCTAAACCTAGCTTCCAAACTCTTTTGTCTGACTTTAAAGGTCCTTCATAATCTGAACCTGCAGCATACTTTAGACTTTATCTCCTGCCAGCTTGTTTCTTTACTGTCCTATGAATGTTTCATATTCTTTACTACACCAGATTATAGTTTTTCCTTCACTTGGAGTGCCCTCCCTTATTTATAGCTTCATAGGTTCCTAGATTTGGAGTTGGAAAAGGACATAGGCATGATTTTACATTTTACAATTGAGAAAACTGAGGTTCAGAGAAGCTAAATTACTTGCCTCAGGTCACACGGTTAAAAAAAATAAAGATAAAATTTAGAGTTCTAGCTTATATCTAGAGAAATGAGGTCCCTTAAATCACTATAGTTTGCCTCATGAGAAACATCACTGCTTAGAGAATGGAGTGCTAGACTTGGGGTCAGAAATGCCTGGATACAAATCCCCTCTACAATGTTCGTGAGTTGTAATACTGTGGGCAAGTCTCTCATCTCAGCCTAAGTTTTCTCATCTGTAATAATATCTGTAATGATTCTGAACATCTCTCCTTTTACAACCTTATTATTTCTTCCTTCCTTTTAGCACTTTTCCATCTCCTTCTCAGAGACTAAGAATAAATTCAATGCCACTTTTGCTACTGTGATAGGCATGACAAGCTTAACTCTTCTATGGCTCCCTCAGAACTCCTATGATTCTGAGCTATAGGTTGCCTCTGCTGAAGCACCTTTCCCTCTTCCCTAGTACTTATCCACATCATCCTCTTCTCCTTACCCCTCCATTCTCCCTTTCTGGGCCTCTTTTCCACTCTCCCCTCCCTTTCCATTGTACTCTCTAAATCCTTTTTTCTATATTTCACAAACTTCCTTTCATTTTTGAGCTGTGCCTTCCTTCCAGAGATTACTTTCTGTGCATTTTGTATTTGTTTATATGTATATATTCCCCCTCCCCAATAGAAACTAAGCCCCTTGAGGGGAGACTGTTTCAAATTTGTCTTTTTGTCCCCAGTACCTAGTAGAGGGCCTGGCATATAGTAGACTCTTAAAAAAACACCCTTACATTCTGTATTAGAATTGATACTAAGTATTGTTTTCAAGACAGAGGAACAGTAAGGGCTAGGCAATTAGGGCTTAGTGACTTATCCATGTCACATAGCTAGGAAGTGTCTGAGGCCAGATTTGAACCTAAGACCTCCCACCTCTAGTCCTGACTCTCTATACATAGTAGGCTCTTAATGAATGCTTGTTGAATTGAATCACTCCCCTTTCTCCCATTGTCAGGTCTTTAGGGTCAGTAACTGTCACATTTAAAATTTTCCTATCCCCAGAACCTAGTACAGTACTGCCTTGTAAATAATAGGTACCTAATAAATGTTTGCAGAATGGAATAAAAATCACTTTAC
Source organism: Gracilinanus agilis (assembly GCF_016433145.1). NCBI lineage: Eukaryota > Metazoa > Chordata > Mammalia > Didelphimorphia > Didelphidae > Gracilinanus > Gracilinanus agilis. The sequence continues at coordinate 237,173,753 of NC_058133.1, forward strand.
TAAATTGAAGATAGCATAAAAATATAAAGGAGCATCATAATTCTTATCATTAACATCCTGATTATCTTAAAAGACTTCTATGCCCTTCCGTATTCCCACCTCTATCACCACTTTGGCCAGAATGTGAGGATACCTTTCCTGACTCTGAAATCAGTTTCAACTCCACACAGTCAGTACTTTACATTGGATAGCTTCCAGACTGCCATCCCAGGCCCATCTCTGCTCATGGCTATTCTTTCTCAAGTATTAGCTAAATATCCAAGGTTCCTGAAAAACTTGCTTTATACAATTAGTCCTGGGAAATAGTAGACTCTACAATGAGGTATCTAGGGAACATTTTTTTTCCTTTTAACATGTTCTCCATTTCTAAGTATACCCTTTTGTGTGTTATTTCTTCATAGGTGCTGGGGGACAAACAGAAACATGAAAATCTGGTGGATAATCAGAGGACCAATATTACTTTCAATAATAGTAAGGACCACATTCTCTTCTTTTTTTCTGTGCTCAATAACTTTCTTCTCTTAATCATCTGTCTCAGAATGTTCAAAGGCTCTTGAGGAACTGAGCATGGACAGAATGTTGGGTATTGGTGGGCATGATGAAATTAGATTGGATATGATTTTTCTTTCCTCTTCCCTCCCCCATCTAAGAGAAAATGCCAGAAAGGTAGAAGTTACAGGAAGAGGGTTAAATTTCTTTAAAGCTTGAGGGAGGATTAAAAATCACTTTCTGACAAAGATATAATTTCCTCCCCTGACACCATGGTCATTTATTGCATCCTGGGCCTTTTGCCTTGCCACTGGACTTGGATGTATTTGCAAGAGAGAGTGAGGCTGATGACACTGCAATTCTACCTCACTTAAATCCAGTTCATGATTAAGTCAAAACATTACCCCCATGGGGCAGCTGGGTAGCTCAGTGGAGTGAGAGTCAGGCCTAGAGACAGGAGGTCCTAGGTTCAAACCCGGCCTCAGACACTTCCCAGCTGTGTGACCCTGGGCAAGTCACTTGACCCCCATTGCCCACCCTTACCAATCTTCCACCTATGAGACAATACACCGAAGTACAAGGGTTTAAAAAACAAAAAACAAAAAACATTACCCCCAATGCTATTGGTCCTTTTAAAAAAGGAAGTACAAACAACAACCATAGTAAGTGGAGTGGACAAGAATCTCACAATATTCTATAGACTAATTTCTCTAGCACCTACGTTACTAGTTATAGGGTTTGGAATATATTAATAGTAGATATTTTCAGGCAAATAATAGATGGCCATCTTCCTCTTATTTTCAGTTAGTTTGAATGGAATCCTTCCTTGAAACAGAACACACACACACACACACACACACACACACACACACACACACAGTGACTTTTCAAGATCTATTCCAGGATTTTAATTTAATGGTATTATTTTTTATTTTTTATCTTTTAATTTTTTTATTTTTAAAGAGTTCATAGGGGGTGGTAAGTTCCAATGTTTCATTTTAACACATCTTTCTTTACAGTCCTTTATTTATGAAGACAGTTATGTGGTGATGATGAATTAGCATCTTTATGGAAGGACTTAGCTGAGCTATATTAGGCAAAAGAAGGGAAGACAGGTTACATGGCAGTGGTTCAGTGAGATTTTTTTAGGGTTCTATAATGCAGAAAAAACATCCATCAATACAATCTTGAGCACTGTAGTGACAGGTGAAATATATAAAAAGACTTATAAAAACTAGAATTTTTTCCAAACATTTTGTGCAACTAATGCTACATGGTTAGTGAATAGCAATGTGGTATAATGTATAGAAAGATGCTCTTAGAGACAGGAAGACCTAGTTTCAATGCTTACCTCTGACATATACTGATTGATGTTACCAAGTCATCTAACCTTTCAGTGCCTTCCAGGCAACTTTCTTTTTTTTCTCCCTCCTCATGTTTTATTTTATTTTCATGGAGAATATTTTTTGTACTATTATAATGATGAAATTCCTTGTTTATATTTATTTTTTAAATAATATTTTATTCCCCCCACCCAGTTACATGTAAAAACCATTTTTGACATTCATTTTAAAAACTGAGTTTAAAATTCTCTCCCTCTCTCCTGCCTTGGCAAGCAATCTGATATAGTTTATACATGTAAAATCATGTCAAACATATTTCCATACTAGTCATTTTGTAGAAAAGAACCCAAACAAAGCAAAGATAAAAAAAGTGAAAAAAATAGTATTCTATGGCCTATATTCAGATTCTATCAGTTCTTTCTCTGGAAGCAGATGACATTTTTTATCATTAATCTTCTGGGATTCTCTTAGATCAGTGATGGGCAAACTATGGCCCATGGGCCAGATGCAGGCCCCCTGAAATGTTATCTCTGAGCAACATTATTCCTAATTGACGAATACAATGAGTAGGATACATGTTATAGGTGACTTTTAAGATGTAATATGGGGATTAGGAAGGATGTAATAAGGGAATTTGGTAAGATATAATAGGGAAGGTGCAGGATATAATATGAGGCTGAAGCTAGGGGTAATAACTGGTAGGATCAGGGAATAAGACCCAAGGCTGGAGGTAATCAAGGGAATAGACTAGGTAGTAGGGAAGTTAAGGCAATATAGTGGATGAGGAAGGTTCAATGATGAAGGATGGTAGTTGAGGTGGTAGGAGAAATAAGGGAATGTCTGAGTTTAGGGAGTATAACACTGAAGTAACAAGGGTTTCAAGGGAGAGGATGAATTAATCTAAGCAGATGAACAGCAGCAGGGAAATATAGACTGGGACTTAAGTTAAAGACAAAACACTGAAGGGAAATAGACTGATCCCTTCAAGTAAAGGACACTATACAGCCAAGTTAGAGTCAGCCAAGACAGGTTGAAATTGACTACAGGCTTTAGTCAATTTCACAGGAAGGGATTTGTTTGAAGTTACACTTCCTTCAAAATGGACACCCTTAGCTTCCTTCAAACCCAGAAAGTATGTTGTTTCTCTTTTCCTTCCTCCTCTCTTACTAATTAACTAATAAGAAGCCAAAGGACTTGTTTAAACACAAAAGAGGTTTATTGTCTTTTGGAATAGATTGACAGGGTTGAGGACCAAGGAAGCCTTAACAGCTGCTTAGAGAAACCTCAGGTGGGGGAAGGGAAGCAGGAATGTGAGACTGAGAAAGGACCTGCCTTTACTCAGCTCTCAAGGTGATTTTTGAAATCAAAAGGAGTTAGGAAATTGGATACAAATACTCAATAAATTATTTGCTGCAAGGGTAGGACTAAACTCTCACAGATTTGAACTAACTCTCTAATTCACTCTCCTATTCACTCTTCTCAGACATTCAGGTAAGGGAAATGAAGGTAAAAAAATAAGGTAGGATAGGGAGATACAAAGGATTTAGCTAAATTAACAAATCTCAAAAAACTGCAAAACTAAGCTAGGTTTCAATCTCAAGAAGAAGGAGCTCAGCTGGACCCTGGTTCCCTCCATGAGTTCCCAAGTCCAACTGAAACTTTTCCCCAAGATTCTAAAACCTTAACTGACAGTAGAAATTCTGCAAAAACAGTTATGCCCCCACTCTACACTACATACAATACAATGAAACTTTGAAAGAGTTGCTTTAGAAACAGACTGACAGATGAACATTTCCTTTCCTTTGGCCCCCCTTTTTAAACAGTTTGCCCATCACTGTCTTAGATCATAGTATTGCTGAAAATAACTACGTCATCCACAGTTGTTCATTATACAGTATTGCTGTTACTGTGTACACGATCTCCTGGTTCTGTTCACTTCATTCTATATCAGTTCACATTAAGTTTTTTTCTTCTCAGTGGATTTTTATGCCTCTTTTACCAGTTGGTCTATTGTTTTTTTAAAGATTTTTTTCTTCAGTATTTTTGTGTGCCTCCTTTACCATGCAGTTGACTCTTTTTTCGTGATTTTTTTTTTAAACCCTTACCTTCCATCTTGGAGTCAATACTGTATATTGGCATCAAGGCAGAAGAGTGGTAAGGGTAGGCAATGGGGTCAAGTGACTTGCCCAGGGTCACACGACTGGGAAGTGTCTGAGGTCAGATTTGAACCTAGGACCTCCTGTCTCTAGGCCTGGCTCTCAATCCACTGAGCTACCCAGCTGCCCCTTCATGATTTTCTTGCATGTTTCTTTCCTCATTTTTCTTCTATTTCTCTTTTCTTATTTTAAAAATCCTTTTAGTGTTCTTCCAGAAATTCTTATTGGGCCTCACATCAATTCATATTTTACTTTGAAGCTTCACATATAGACATTTTGACATTGCTGTCATCTAAGTTTGTACCTCAATCTTCCATAACTCTCTTTGGTTAGGTTCTTTTTGCTTATTAATTTTTGCTCATTCCATGACTTTCCACTTTATGTTAAAGTTGGGCTCTTCTTCTGTACTGAAGAGGGCACTTTTGCTGGGGCTCACGACCTTGTTGTTGACTTGTCCTGGGCCTCAGGTCCTAGATATTGGCTTGCACTGGGGGAGGTAGGGTCTCACAAGTGGCTTACCCTGTGGCTTGGGGCCTCATTGCTTGCCCACTAGAGTACAGCCTGCCACTGGCTTGCTCAGGAGCAACCCACAGTGAACCACACTCTCATCCCATGTAAGCAATTTATATTTTTTCCTAATGCCCTGGGAAGTAAAATTGCTTCATTTGTCCAAAACTGATTTTTTAGCATCATTCTAGAGTTTTTTAGAGGGGAATTTAGGAGAACTTAGTTGAGTTCCTGCCTCACTCTGCCATCTTGGTCACCAGGCAACTCTCAAATTGCAAAGCAGCTGTCAATTTGCATTGATAGAGGATTTTCCTTACTTGGAGCTCTTTACACAGATGAGATTACAGGTCTGGTAAAAAAAATCCAAATGAAATTTATCACCTGTCAACTTAATCTTAGATCTGTTTTAGTTTTCCAACTTGACATGTGTTTCTGAAAAACCTATTATGTCCCAGACACAATGTGACTCACAAGAGATACAAAGATGAAAAGTCATATTACAGGCTAATTGAGGATTAGGTGAATGATCGAGTAGGATTGCTCCCAGGGCACTGTATACATTACTTACTCACTCCTTTCTGTTTTTTTTTTTTCATAGATCAATTTCTTCATCTTCCTGAAAATTCTCAGTTTGCTCATATCTAAACTCAAAGCTCGTCAATTGGGCTTCAGTGATTATAAGTACAGGTAAGTGGACAAAGGGGACTTTTGGCATAAATAAGCATCTATATTCCTAGACTGTCAGGCATGATATATTGAAGTTTAAACCGATATTGCTTCCAGAGCTTTCCAGAATAAGATACCTTGGGTAAGGAATAATAATAATAAAAGCTGATATTTATGTTAAAGTACTTTACATATATTATCTCATTTGATCCTTACTGAGTAAGGTAAGGATGAAAAGTGTTATTATCTTCATAATGGGTGTCATAGTGGATAAAATGCCAGAGCTGGAGTCAGGAAGATCTGAATTCAAATCCAGTCCCAGATATTTACTAGCTATATAACACTGGGAAAAATCACTAAACTTTTATCTGTCTCCATTTTCTCAATTATAAAATGAAAAAAAATAGCACCTACTATACATGATTACAATAATGTAAACTCAGAATGTAACAGTCTTGACCCCAAAAAGCATTGAAGAAATCCTTTTCTTGCAGAAATGGAAGATTATAGATGCAGAAGTGAAGACTCTGATAGTTGGTTTTGCTTAACTATTTTTCTTTGTTATAAGAGAAGGATCACTAAGTTGGGACAGAGTGTGACTGATGCAAATAGATCTGGAAATGACTATAATATAAAAACCAAAGGCATTAATAAGACTTCAAAAAGCTAAATAGCATATAAGAACTTCTTGGGGGAAGTTCCTGAGTTGGGGGACATACTGAGAGTAAAGACCCTAAGCATAGTGAAGCTCTGAAGATTTTGTAAGTTCCTCCCCTTTCTTCGTTCCGCTAGAAGTAAAGAATAAATTTGGAGAAAAGGATATAGCTGAGAGGGAGTACAGTATAGAAGCAATGGTTTGGACTGCACAAATGGAGATTGTGCAGTATAACTTCAATTTACTGAATTGCCTTTCCTGAATATTACTATATTTAACAGTTACCCTGTTTACAATTTTTAGGTTGGCCAGATCAACATTGTTCCTTATTCCTTTGCTGGGTGTCCATGAAATAGTCTTCTCTTTTATCATTGATGAACAAGTTCAAGGTTCTCAAAGACGTATAAAACTCTTCATCCAGTTAACAATGAGTTCCTTCCATGTGAGTAGGGTTGTGAATCAAAATGACTTTGAGAAAATAAAAGTGATCATTATTTAACTGGAGGTGTTAAACTCGGAAAAACATAGAACTACTAAAGTAGTCAGCAAAACCAAGTCTTTAATCAGGAAAGAGAGAGGTCCAAAATAATGGCCTACTACACAGAGCCAGGCACCAAAATACTACACAGCGTAAGGATCTTGGGGCTCTGGAGACAGTATCTGTGGGAGGATCAATGCTCAAGATGATTCTACAAAGAATAATAGAACCTGGGGATCTTAAATACCGTTGGGGGGACTAAGTACAGCTTAACACACTGACAGGTTGTAAGCAGGCTTGGGAAAGAGGCTGGGGTATCAGGGAATCCAAGTAATACAAAAAGAAAGAGTCCAGGTCAAGAGCTGAGCTACCTGGGAGAGGAGTTTGATACAATGGAAGAAACTACAACAACAAAAAGGGTACTTAACATTTGACTATATCCACTAGTCCCACCCAAACTGGGGTCACCAAGTACTTCAAGGTCTATTGTTCAGTCCAAAATGGGTCAGTCTGGGACTTTCCTAGGGTGAGTACTCAGGGGGCAGGGGCAAACTTGAAATTTGCAAAAACCCATTTTACAGAGGTATCTAGGTGGTGCAGTAGATACAATGATGGTTCTGTGTTCAGGAAGACCCCAGTTCAAATACAGTCCCAAACACTTGCTAGCTGTGTGACCTTGGACAAGTCATTTAATCTATGCTTCAGTTTCCTCATCTGGAAAATGGGGATAACAACAGTACCTGTCTCCCAGGGTTGTTGTGACAATCAAATTAGATAAAATTTATAAAGCACTAAGCACAGTGCCTGATATAGTAGACCCTATATAAATGCTCATTCCCTAACCACCCTTTTTCTTCAATATCAAATCTAATAAGAAAAATCTGAAGATTCTTGGGATGAGAATAACTCTTTCCAATGTCATAATCTGATAACTCTCTAAGGCATTTGCTACCACCAAATTCTCTCCTTGTCATAGCCACTTTCCAAGGTGTTCAGTTCATCCTTCAGTCCATTCCAATGCATAAAGGGTCTCAGTGCCTTTGAAATTACAAAATGCCCCAAAGTCACAAAATGTCAGTCCTGGGAGAGTCCTTATTAGTCCAACTCTTCTTTTGTGAATGAGCAAAGTAGATTGTCTCCCTAGAAGGGGACAGTGTCTTACCTAAGGTTACACAACTAATTGGAAGTATTTAGGAAACTGATGCCATGGCTTGTTGATTGGTCAGCTGACCCTGAACTCTTTATCTGTCAGAAGTGATTTCTATTACTTGTACCTTTCTCATGCATACTCACAGTTTGTTTCTACCTTTTGGTTTGTCTTGTGTATTATCTTGTTTCTCTTCTTAAGAGCAAAAGCTACATCTTATTCATTTTTGTATTCACTTTAACAGATAAATTTATTGAGCACTTACTGCATGTAATATGGCAAGGGGTGCACTAAGGTAGAATAAAGTATATTATTTATCCTTAAGGAACTTAATGTCTAATAAGACTTCTCCTTATTCATCTTTTTCTTCTTTTTTGTACATATCATGTACACAACAAATGTGTATCAAATTAAATTTGTTCATTTGAATTTTATATACCTCAAACAAATCTAGACCCTCACATTGATTTGCTGACACATTCTGCTCCTTTCCTGGGTTATATCCTTTAATGGAGACCACTTGTGGAGCCTGTAAACTATGTAGTTCACATATAAATTGCTAGGCTAGAAAAAAAGCTTGTAGGTGAATAATAATTAACCTTTAGAACCTTGACTGAGTTCAGAGTAATCTCAGTTCTCCTTGGCCCTACAGAACAGATGTAGTTGTCATTGTTCAATCATTCAGTCATGTCTAACTCTTTGTGACCCCACGTGGGGTTTTCTTGGCAAAGATACTGGAGTGGTTTGCTCTTTTTTCCTTCCTAGTAGAATAAGCGAACAAAGGTTAAGTGACTTGCCCAGGTTTATGCAACTAGGCAATATCTGCACTCAAGTCTTTCTGAATGCAAATAGGTCCATAAAATTTCCCTTTTTTCTCTTGGATACGACTTTATTTGTGTCCCAATTTGTCATCAACTTTCCTAAATGTGGTGCGCAGAACTGAAAAGTACACTCCTATTATGGTCTGGCTAATATAGACACTAGTTGGAATATCATCTCTCTTTTTTTAGACACTGATGCTTGCAACCTGAGCTAGCTGCCTTTTTGTTGTGACTGCTATTGGTGCACTAGGGCCTTTCTATCTGTTTTTCCTTTGTCTAAGTAGGGTCCTTGATCCTCTGCTTGGCTGCCCTCACCCACTTTCCTAATTCTTTTATGGTTTGATAGGATGCCTGGAATCAGATGCCAACTGTCTCACAGGACATATGAAGCTTTCCTTCCTAGTATTCTTCTAAACAAGTTCACTCATCTCTTTACCTTCCTCAGTGTCTTGCTAAGTCATCTGGACTTTGTAACCTTCTATCTTGGCAACCTCCACATTCTGAATCTTATAAATTTGACCCCCTGGAATTCTGAATGGCAGCTTTTCACCATGTTTTCCTTTCTCCAAGACCCAAAAGTATTTCTTAAGATCTCAGAGCTCTTAACACTACTGGAAACTTGAAAGTTTCCCTTCCACATTGCCACTTTCCCCATCATGGTCTTGATATATCACAGAATGGCATATGAAATCAAATGGGAATTTTTGTGGAGTTTTGTGCAAATGGCACACAAAGGCCAGTAGGCAACTACTATATAGTCTTTGATCAAAAATTTTAACCCAAATTTTACAATAAGATATTGTAAGTACTCCATAAAAGAAAAAGAAAAAAAAATTAATACTTCTTCTCTGAATGAAGGGAAAGCAAAAAATTTTTATGTGGATTTTTCTGATTGGGCAGCATCCCTAACTACTGTAATGTGGAAGGAAAAGTCTAAGGAACCTGACTTTTCTGAGTTTGGTATGAGTTAACAAGAATGCTAATGGTAAAGAACTTTGAGTTCATTCCATATTAAGGCCAGTTGAAGAAAGTGGAGATGTTTAGCCAGGAGAAGTGAAGACGTAGTGGGAACACAATAAGTATCTTCCTTTATTTGAAGGGCTATCATGTGAAAGAAGGCCACCCAGGAAAGAATTATAGGAATAATGGCTATAAATTTCAGAATGATTGATTTAAGTTTGGTATAGGCACTTCACAATAGACAACAATAAGAGATGTGAAAAAGTAGAATGGTCTGCCTTAGGAAATAAAGGGTTTTCCTCCAGTACTGATCTTTAAAGAAAGACATTATGACTATTAGCCAGATATTCTATAAAAATAATGATTATACTGTTGAGGTAAATTACAGGGCATTTGAGGTCCTTTCCAATTCTAAGATTCTATAAAGATGCAAGTTTGCTAGAAGTTATATAATCTTTCTCCTCAGAGCTTTTCTTCTTTGGTCTTCTTATCTCTATTGAATGAGTATGGAAGCTCAGGAACCATCAAAAACATCCAGCAAACTTAAAAAAAATTGACCAATCAGACAATTATCAAGTATTTACAAAGGGCACAGTCCTAGGATGTAGGTAGAGAAATACAAAATGAAAATATTCTCTGACCTTGAGGAGTTTATAATCTATTTTGAGGGAGACTATATATACATATGTTGTATGTGCAAAATAAATACAAAATAGATACAATATAATTCAGGGGCAAAGGAACCAGCACCTGGGACAATTAGGAAAGGCTTTGTGTAGAAGTTAGTGCTTGTTATAACAAAAGTGCCTAGGGAGATACAGGTATACAGTGATGTGAATATATCTATGTATTCTCCCTAGTTGCAGATGATAGAGGAACACCAACCCCGATTACCCTTGATGGTTGTTATAATTTCCCCTTTTCTCTAACAGTTGCCCAGGGAGGACCCTGAAAGGTTAAGTGGATGGGTAACCCTTTCAGGTCCAACCTGAGGTTGGATAAATTATTATAGGGCTTTGATTTGCTTTGAATCACATTTGAAATCTGACTGCATTGACTCCCTCCCCAATGGTCGTGATAGAAAGACCACTTAGGAATGTATTTGTTAAACACTCTTTATCTATAACCTATAATCAGGGAAAGGATAAACAGGATAAGGAATGGGGATTGGAGACCCTTTCAATCTAATATCTATAACTCGTTGACAATCAGGACTGGAGGCTATTGATTTAGTAAAAGCTAGAGCTGTATTCTCCACTACCCCTCTGGCCCAGCCTGGCCACAGCCAAGTCAGAGAATGGAGACTGCTGTTGATGCAGTTGTATTGGTGATGTTATTCTTTCAGCTTTTCATTATCAGTGTTTCATGATGCACTAGTTCTCACAGTCTTCAGGAAATATTCAGATTCTTCTACCCTCTTCTTCATAGACCTCCCAGCCTCCTTTCACCACCCAGAGACCCAGAGACCTAAAGAGCTAGAAAGATTCAGAGACCTAAAGACCTAAAAAGTCCACAGACCCAACACCAAAGGTCAAAGACCAAAGACCAAAGACCCCTTCAAGTGGCTGTCAGGGGAATTTATACTGCCCCTGGCTCACGGCATCTGGGAACATTCTATGCCCTCCAACTGCCTTCCCTGTCATTCAAGCTAGCATCCATCATTTCCCAGGTTGTGGACATAACATGCTTCTACTGATTCTTGAAGCAAACTAGAATTTCAAAAAGGGGTACAGAATGCTCAAAGACATAAATATGAGAGATTGAGTGCCTCGAATAAGAAATTATAAGAGGACCAATTGGCTCCAGAACAGCATGTATGAAGGAGAGTAATGTATAATAAGGCTGGAAAGGTAGGTTGGGGCTAGATTGTGGGGAGCTTTAAGTGTATAAAAGAGATTATATCTGAGCCACTGAGTTTACTGAATAAGTAAAATCACTTTGCAGGGATGAATTACAGAAAGATCTGAGGCAGGGACACCAATTAGAAAGTTATTATAAACGTACCTTGAAGTAAGGTGGTGAAAAAAAGTGAATAAAAATAAGGAAATAGTCAAGAGATGTTATGGAAATAGAAACAAAAAGAGTTGGTGATTGATTGACTATATGGGATAAGAGAGAGTGAGAAGGCAAGGTTGACACCAAGGTTGTAAACCTTAGTGATTGAGAGTGGTATGTTCTTGACAAAAATAAGGAAGTCCTTTCCTGATAACTCATTTCTCCCTCGCCCCACATACCCAATCAATTACCAAATCTTGTTTCTGTCTTTACAATACCTCTCATATCTGTCTCCTTCTGCTCATTTAGCCATCTCTCTAGTTCAAGTCAGATCTTGTGGTTCTGACTACTTATCAGGTAGAGAAATGATAAGGTAATTTTGTTTCATTGTTATTTTTTAAAGGCTGTATTTACAAATGTCAAGCTACAAAGTGGTCAAAATTTTCTATTCTGAATAAGAACATACTGAAATTGGTTAAATTGATCAGGCCAGGGCTTCTTTTAAATTATGGACTTGTATTAGTCAGATTAATAAATAGCACATATCTTGTTTTTTTCTTACTTTCAAACTAGTCTTGGGCATAGCTTGTGGGCATGTGCTCTGCTTCTTGGCTTCCACATCATATAGCTTCTTTTATTGTCAATCAATCAATAATTCTTAAGCACCTGCTAAAAAATTCAAGAATACTAGAATTTGCACTACTTTCTGGAGAAACAAAGACATAAAATCAAACAATTCCTGTTTACATTCCAATGGGGGAGATAACATAAACTTGTAAATAAATATCTTTATATATGCCTGTGTTATATATTTATACACATACACAAAATAAATAGAAGGCAATTAAGGGGGAGGGTAAGATAACTAAAAAGATCTGAAAAGGCATTGTGTAGAAAGCAGGATGAGCTGAATTTTGAATTTCAATAAGTGGAATTTAAATTTGAGTTAGTGGAAATGAGGAGGGGAGAGCATTATGAGCATAGATGATAGTCAGCATTATGACTGAGGAGAAAAAGTAGGCTAGTATGGCTAAATTTCACAGAAGAGAAAAGTATGTGAGAAGTCTGGAAAGGTCAGAAGGAAGAAATCTGTGAAGAGTTTTAAATGTTGGACAGAAGAAATTGATCCTAAAGGTAATAGTCACTAGAATTAATAGAGCAGGGGGAGTGTCAGAACTGGTGCTGGGGAAAATCTCATGATTACTCTGTGGAGGCTAGATCATAGAATTAGAGGTAATGGAGGTAATTGAATCCAACCGACTCATTTTACAGAGGAAACTGAGATTCACAGACACCAAGTGACTTGCTTATTAATAAGTATCAGAGGTACTGGAGTGGGGAGAGGCTTGAAGCAGAGAGACTATTGTTATCATAGTCCTGGCAAAAGGGAAGGAGGGCCTAAAATGTAAACGATGACTGAGAGAGTAAAGGGAGGATATTTGAGAGACAATGCTGTGGAGATAGAAAAAACAAGATTTGGAAAAGATTGGATTTGTAGAGTGTGGAATTGAGGATTGCAGTGAAATTTTAAACATGGCTGATTGGAAAGATGATGCTATCCTTGAAAGTAAAAGCAAAGTACACAGCAAAGAGAGCCAGTCCAGGAGATGGGAGATTCTGGGTGAAATTTAGCTGTAGACACTTCTAGCTGTATGATCCTGGCCAAGCCAGTCAATCCTAATTGCTTAGCCCTTACCACTCTTCTGCCTTGGAACCAATACTTAGTATTGATTCTAAGAAGGAAGATAAAGGTTTAAAAAAAAGAAAGTAATAGGGAAATTTTCAGAACAGAGTGGTTTTGGGGAAAAAAATAATGAATTTTGTTTTGAGTATGTTGATTTTGAGATGTTTGTATGATGTCCATTTTGAAATGCCTAAGATGGTGGTATAGTTTAGGAGACTCGAGCTAGATCTATAGGTCTGGAAGTTATCGGCATAAAGATGATAATTACAAAATAATGGCAGGAGACCTGGGTTCTCATTCCAGTTCTACTGAAATAGCTTGTACAATCTCAGTAATTTTTTAAGAATGTAAAGAGATCTTGAGCCTAAAAATTTTTGAGAACGACTGGAGTAGTGTCTGGTTTTGCCCAGCTTAGAGTGAATCTGACAGACCTCTGTTCAAGATGTGCCCTGCTTAGACTACCAAATGTACTTCATTCTCAATCCAAAATTCATTGTACTGGTTTCTGAAAAGCCTTTCATTTCTCTTTGTCAATTCTCAATTTCCTCATCTATTATTAGAAATCTTAGGATCACAGCTTTAGAGTTAGGGGACATCTTAGAAAACATCTTGTCCAACCCTCTGATTTTGCAGATGGGAACACTTAGGAGTTTAAGAGACTTGCTCAACATCACACAGGTAGCAAAGCTAAGAGTCAAACCCAGGTCTTCTGGGTGTCCTTTCCACCTTGCCATTATTTCTAAAGTTTATTCCAGTTCTAGCATCCTATAGTTCTGGTTTAAACCTTTGGTCTCTAATTTCTGGAGCAACTAGGTGGTACAGTGGATGGAGTGCTGACCATGAAGTCTCTTTCTAAGTTCAAATCCAGCCTCTGACACTTACTAGCTATGTGATCTTGGGTGAGTCACTTTATTCTGTTTGCCTTTGTTTCCTCATCCATAAAATGAGCTGGAGAAGGAAATGGCAAGCAACTAGTATCTTTGCCAAGAAAACACCAAAAGAGACATGACTAAAAACAACTGAAAAACAACCCTAACTTCTGCTAAATTAAAAGTTTGTTTTGGAGGAAGAGACAACTTTTCTCTGCCTCCTGCTGGCTTAGAAAGTTTGGATTCTTATTCAGGCTCTGCTGCCAAACTAGATTTGGAATTAACTCTTCCTCTTTTTCCCTTCCCCCCCCCCCCCCCAGGGACTTCTTGTGGCCTTCCTCTACTGCTTTGCTAATGAAGAGGTAAGGCTCTCTCACAATTACCCAAACTATAAGGTACCACATTTCTTATTATTCACATGGAAGCATAGGTTAAGCTTTTTTTTTCCCCAGGGGCTGAAGTGAGGGGACAGTGGACATAGTATGTGATGAACAAATGGCTTGATTGGTAGACAATTTAGATGAATAGAAAAGTACCAGGCTGGGAATTAGAATGCTGGGTTTTTATCTGGATATTTGCTGTTGGTATTATGTGCATTCTTTTTTTTTTTAACTCCTTACCTTCTGTCTTGGAGCCAATACTGTGTATTGGCTCCAAGGCAGAAGAGTGGTAAGGGTAGGCAATGGGGGGCAAGTGACTTGCCCAGGGTCACACAGCTGGGAAGTGTCTGAGGCCAGATTTGAACCCAGGACCTTCCGTCTCTAGGCCTGGCTCTCAATCCACTGAACTACCCAGCGGCCCCCGGTATTATGTGCATTCTTGACCAAAATTACCCCATGCTGCCTAACACCTCAATTTCCTTGGGTGGAGAAAGGGTATTGTTAGGAAGATGAATAAAATAGCATGGAGGTTGTTAGAAGAAGAAAAGATTTATTGAAAAATAAAGTTTCTATTCAGTCTTTTTCTTCTTTCCCACACATCCTATATCTTGGGGATCTGTGAAGAAAGAAACTGTCTCTTCCAACTGTAATTGAGGTCTGTTTCTGCTGCCCTGCCAACAACTATACTACTCATAGAAAGGGGCTACAGCTGGGACTTGGATTAGAATTGCCAGGGAAAAAAGAACTAGACTAAGTACTAAATGTTACAGCAATCTCTATACCCAACCATACTATCTTAAATAATTATTTTTATTACTTGTTTTTATTAATAGTTATTGCTTGGAGCAGTTAGATAGCTCAATGGATAAAGAGCCAGGTGGGGAGATGGTAGATCCTGGATTCAAATCTGGATTTAAATACTTTCAGGCTGGGTGTCCCTGGGCAAGTCATTTAACCACAATTACCTAGCCCTTACTGTTCTTTTGTCTTGGAACTGGTACTAATCAATTCTAAGTATGAATTCTAAGACAGAAGTTAAGGTTTTTTTTTAATAGTTAATTTTTAATAGTAGTATATTTAGGAAAGAGTTTTGTTAATCAGCCAATCCAGTAAGTGGCAGGGAGAGAATTCATACCCAGGTCCTAGCATCTAATCAGTAAATCAGTGGACATTTATTAAATACCCATTATATGCCGTGACTGTGCCAAGCACAGGAGTATATGAGATTGAGCTTTCTTGCCATTTCCATAAGCCTAACATGAATGCCTCCCTAAAAATTAGCTATCTTTCTCCTTTTATCTTCCCTTACCATCAAGGAAACTCAAACATGGAAGGACAGCATTCCTCAAAAAGTTAAAAACAAAGAACCAACTAATATAATAATGTAACATGACATATATACAATTTTACCCTCAAATTTCTCTAAAAGCAGTCTCTTTTCCTTCCAAAAGCAGTTCCTTTTCTTTCAACATTCCATGAAGTTCTGGAGTTCTCTACAGAGGCAGATGGTGTTTTTCTTCATGTTTGACCCTACTAATGGACAGGTGGCATGTCTCTTTCTTAGAAATGCTGGTGTCTCCCCTCCCCCCCCCTGCCAAACTTCTTAGCCAGCTTCTGCCTCCTCTGAGAAGCCTTCCCAGTTTTCCAAGCCAGGAAGGACCTTTCTGTTTTCTCAGCTCTTTTTGCTCCTTTCTGATCACATTTTACCTAATTCTACAATTATTTGTTTGCAAGTCTTGTCTCTCTTCTGATTTGAAGGAGTATCTTTGAATTCCTAGCTAGATATTTAGTGTTGCACATAATATGTGCTTAATAAATATTTGTCAGAAGGAATTGATTCAATTGACTGGAGATTCTCTGACTATATAGTCATTTTTTCCCAATTTGCAAATGCTCCTCTCCCATTATTTTGTATTTACTTATATGTGTATATATTGTTTCTTCCTCAAAAGAGTATCAGACAGTTACATTTTGGTTTCTGTATCCCCTGCATTTAGCATATAGTAAGCATATAAATAGCTGATGAATGGAGCATGCTCAGAATTGTGCTTCCTTGTTCCCCCAGTTAAATTTGTTGTAAGGAGGGATTCTTGTTTAGGTACAGGATATTCTAGATGGCTTTAGAGATTCCTTCTGATTCTGATCTTTTGTAATCTTCCTTGCTGATCAAAATACAATCTAGAAAAAGCACTTCCCCTCATTTTTCCTCAAAATTTTAAAGGATAAAATTATTAAGGTTAGGCAAGACTTTATGAATTACTTTTCTTTGAGCAGTTAGAGAATGTCAGCAGATTTCTACACAATTAAATTATCCCATAAATATTATAGCATGCATCCATTCCAATCTTGTGTTCTATTTCCTTAAACCATTAATTATTTTCTCCTATTTGTACCATACTCCCATCAGTCAGTCAACCAATCATCAAGCTTATTATGTGTTAAACATGGGGCTAAGTACAGGGAAACAAGGCAAAAGCAAAAAATAGTACTTGCCCTCAAGGAACTTATATTCTAAAGAGGTAGATGGCATTCACATCAATGGCATGTACAAAATTAACATTAAATAAGATACAAATTAACCTTAAAAGGTAAGACACTAACTGTTGAATGTATCAGAAAAGTTCTTCTAAAGGTGACATTTTGACTAAAGTCTCTAAGGAAACCAGTAGATCCTAAGGCTCTGTCCTGGTCCCCTTGATCTTTTCTATCTATATTATCTTTCTTGGTGATCTCAATAGGATTCTGAGAAACTAGGTGAGGAGGGATAGCTTTCCAGGCACAGCCAATGCAAGGATACAGAAACTGAAACATTGTGAGTGAGCAAGTGGGCCAATATAGCTGGTTTAAAGAGTTGTATAGAGGGACGTAATGTGTAAGAAGATTGAAAAGATAAGAAGGGTCCAGGGTTGTAAACTTGAAATTCCAAACAAAATAGTTTATATTTTATCAAAGAGATATAATTTGATGACTCAAGGGAAATCCCAGATTTGTAGAGCAGTGTGATGACATGCCCAGACCAGCACAGTAGGAAAACCATGTTAGTAGCTGTATGGAGTAGCATAGGGAGAGATTTGAGGCAGAGAGACAACCAGGAGGTTATTATAATAATCTAAGTGAGAGGTAATAGGGGCATTAGGTTTTGCATGAGTAGAGAGGAAGGAATATGTATGAGAGATGCTGAAATAGAAATCACAAGATTTGACAATTGATTGAAAATGTGGGAAAAGTAGATGGGAGGAGGTAAGGCTAACATTGATGTTGTATAACTGGGTGAATGGAAGGATGTTAATGTCCTCAGAAGTGTGTGTGTGTGTGTGTGTGTGTGTGTGTGTGTGTAGAGTTTGTTTGGATATGATTAGTTGGAGTTGTCCATGGGACATCCAGTTTGAAATGTTCATCCAGTAGGCAGTTGATAACATGAGGCCACAGCTTAGAAAATAAAAAGACCTGGACAACAACTTCATAAAGGTGATATGCATGGAAAGGATGAGACCCAAAGTAGCAGAATATTGAAAGAAGAGAAGAGAGACTAGGATAGAACTTTTAGGGTATATCAATGGTTAATGGGCATTACAGCAAAGAAGACTGAGAAGAAGCAGTAATAACAATATTT
This sequence comes from Gracilinanus agilis, assembly GCF_016433145.1. Taxonomy (NCBI): domain Eukaryota; kingdom Metazoa; phylum Chordata; class Mammalia; order Didelphimorphia; family Didelphidae; genus Gracilinanus; species Gracilinanus agilis. The sequence continues at coordinate 237,191,516 of NC_058133.1, forward strand.
CATCTCTACCTTCCTCCAATCACCTTTATTCCAAAGTTTTTTGATATATTTTATCCTTCTAGTTCCCGAATTTTCTCACATAAATATATTAATATATAATGCTTCTCCACCCCCTTTTTTCTACACTGTTCTTTTTGAATAAGGATCCTTGGTGGCACAATGGATAGAGCACCAGACCTGGCGTCAGAAAGATTCAAGTTCAGATTTGACTTCAAAAACATACTGTATGACCTTGGGCAAGTCTCTTAACCTTGTTTGCCTCAATTTCCTCATCTATAAGATCAGCTGGAGAAAGAAATGGCAAACTACTCCAATATCTTTGCCAAGAAAACTCCAAATGGTATCACCAAGTGTCAGACTAACTGAAACAATTGAACATTTTCCAGAGCCATATTCTAGCCATGTGAATCAATCTGCCAAGTCTCAATAACACCTATCAAGTCAAGTTTGTGTTAGCATCTCTAATTTACTTTTGTACATTTACGTATATACTATGTATATATGTATATACTAATGCTATGAATTTATTAATCCCTCCTTTCTAAGATTTTGTCTCCTATGAAGTTCTAGGCATTCTAACTGCTATTCTCCTTCCTGCATTAAAGCTATTGTCTAGATAGATATTCTTGGCAGTTTAATACTTCTCTCTTCTTTCCGTCCCAAATATTTGTGAAAATCCAACCAAATACATCTTTACCATCCTTATGCTTTACCCTAGAACTCCATCTCTGGCCAGGATCTTGTCATTCCTGTCCTATTCCTAAATCATAGAAATTAAAGTTCCATTCTCAAATACTATCACCTTAATTAGCTGTTCATTTTTTTTAAAAAACCCTTACCTTCTGTCTTAGAATCAATACTATGTATTGGTTTCAAGGCAGAAGAGTGGTAAGGGCTGGGCAAAGTGGATTAAGTGACTTGCCCAGTGTGTTATTGGAAATTTTGGGGTCCTTGAACTACATTTCTCATGAACCCACTGGCTTCCTCTCATTACGAAATGATGTAGACAGAGGGATAAAACTGAGGGGCTGGTGTTCTTCTTCCTCTTTACTTCAAACAGCTTAAACTAGCAATAAATCTTATTAAAAAAAACCATAATATTTTAAAGCTATCATTATATATTCATTTTATATTTTATACCAGGATCACACAGCTAGGAAGTATCAGAGGTCAGATTTGAACCTAGATCTCTGGACCTGGCTCTCAATCCACTGAGCCACCAAACTGCTTTATCTGTTCACTTCTTAATCTTCCTTTTTCTTCTGAAGTCCTAGATTTCAATACAAAGTAGCGATGAGAATATTCTCTGTGTGGCTAAGGTATTGTTATTTCTGGAAGTCTTCATAATCCTTAATAGTTTACAGATTCCTTTTATTTAGAAGTATCATTTGTCCCATGCAAATGAACAAAAGCGGGGGGGGGGGGGAATAATGATTAAATCTGTCAAGTCTCAAGGTTTTCCACAATGTGCTGGATTACCCCAGAAAATTAACAGACCTTTCTATTATTAATAACAGATCAGCAAACATCTTCATCAGTAGCTCACATCAGGAAGTTACCAACTACACTACTCATTACATCTTTCTCTAACACTTCTTAAATAATCCTTGAATCATATCTGGGAAACATATCATTAGTTCTTCATGAACAATTAACTGCTTTCTCTTCAGAGGTCTAATTCTCTCATTCCCACCCTCTCAACCCTGGGAAAAGCCTAATATGCATTATGTATTTCTAATTCTCCAGTAGTACTTCTTCCTTTTCTTCTTTGCATCAAATTTTTCTGCCTTCTAATATCTACCTTATACTTAACTTCTTCAACTTTCCAATCTCATGGGACAAATTAGGACTCTCCTTGGCCTTTTCATATTTTTTTACTTTTTTTTTTTGGTCTTGAAACCTTTCTGAAGGTAATTAAAAATTTCATTCTTTCTGATAAACTTTAAAATAGAGAAATGTTCCCCAAGCCATCTTACTCATTTATATAGAGGAGGAAAGAGTCCCCATAGGTGAATGGATTTGCCCAAGGTCATATCATTAAGGGCAAAGGAAGGATCTGAATCCAATTACTTCAATCCCAAATCTTTTGCTCTATTATTCTACAATTGCTTTCCATTTTCTTGTTTCCCAATACACACTCACTAGGAAGCTTCTCTGAATTCTTTACAAGACACTCTTTCAGTAAACCTTCTCTAAGCAAACAAGCAGTATAAAAATACTTCCTTTCTCCTATACAACTTCTACATCCTGGTTTCTTTTTTGCCAGTAGTGAGATTTCATTCATACTTTGGCCAAGACTCTTAAGTAACAAGACCAGAATTGACAGCTAGGTACTTACCCCAAGTTTCCACAGTATCATGCAGCCTACCTAACCAGCCTTGTCATAAGCTAGAAACATAGTAGCTATGTAATAATTGTGACCTATAGTTGTTAAATGGGGACAATAACTGAAACCGTCACAGAGCTCTCATCATCTTTATCTCCCTAACAGGTGAAAGCTGAGCTGCGGAAGTATTGGATTCGTTTCCTGCTTGCCCATCACATCAGTTGTGTAGGTTGTGTTCTTGAGAAAAACGTCAAGTACTTTCAGAAACATTCTAAGAATCAGAAAATCCAGAAAATCCGGGGACCAGGAGAGTACAGGCCTGACAGCAGTGGGCAACTTCCACACTTGGCTGGAGGGGACCAAAGGACTTTTAGCTCCCAGCCACATAGAGATAAAGTGGCCCTTCTTAGGGGAAGCCTGTCTGAGAGCAGTGAGGGTGACTTCACTATTATTGATACCACAGAGGAAATTCTGGAGGAGAGTGAAATTTAGAGGCCTTTGTAAGATAAGCTTAAAGTATTTTGCGCTTCTCTTCTCCCTTTCTTGCTTTCCTAAGGCTTGGGACTGAAATTCTGAGATAAGGAAAAGGAAGATGGAAAAGAAGAAATTGGGGCTACCAAGTATAGTACAGTATTATTGTTTCTCATAATCATTTATTTTCAAAAGTCTCCAAATACTTTACAGACACAGTTCTGCTCATCTCCAGATAGTCCTGGCATTCTCAATCAGAACTAATATAGGACTACATTCTGAGTATATACTCTTCAGACACGAACAATGGCACATGAGCCATGGCCTGGAAGTTAAGATTGACGTGATATATGAAGAGAAAGCTTTGAATACAGAAAAATTGTTATGAAGACATTTCTTGTTAACTGCATTCCCTTGTTTTCCCCTCAAGAAACAGCCTGTTCACTTGAAGAAGGAGAGGGAGAGGCAGAAGAAAAAAGAGAGGGGGGGAAAGATGGTGTAGATGGGAAGGAGATTATAAGGAGAGAGAGAGAGAGAGAGAGAGAGAGAGAGAGAGAGAGAGAGAGAGAGAGA